>NW_016809462.1:49748-116763 GCF_001698545.2 Rhinopithecus bieti
TGCCTCAGCCTCCCGTGTAACTGGGACTACAGGCACCCGCCACCACGCCCGGCTAACTTTTTTTTGTATTTTTTAGTAGAGACGGGGTTTCACCATGTTAGCCAGGATGGTCTCGATCTCCTGACCTCGTGATCCACCTGCCTCCGTCTCCCAAAGTGCTAGGATTACAGGCATGAGCCACTGCGCCGGCCAATATATATATATATTTTTTAAACTGTCCAAAAAGATTAAATATAAATATATTTTTCTTCATATGCATCTATATAACAATAGAAAGAGAAGAGGGTTACTAATTAGGCAGGGATGCCTTTGAATCCTGACTTCACTGTACTTAACTTAGTGTCATACCATGAACAAATTCCACAAACCCTCTGAACCTGGGTTTTTTTAATCTTTAAGAGGGTGATACTCATTCCTACTTTTTTTTTTTTTTTTTTTCTTTTTTTTTTTTTTGAGACGGAGTCTCGCTCTGTCACCCAGGCTGGAGTGCAGTGGCCAGATCTCAGCTCACTGCAAGCTCCGCCTCCCGGGTTCACGCCATTCTCCTGCCTCAGCCTCCCGAGTAACTGGAACTACAGGCGCCCGCCATCTCGCCCGGCTAGTTTTTTGTATTTTTTTTTTAGTAGAGACGGGGTTTCACCGGGTTAGCCAAGATGGTCTCGATCTCCTGACCTCGTGATCCGCCCGTCTCGGCCTCCCAAAGTGCTGGGATTACAGGCTTGAGCCACCGCGCCCGGCCCTCATTCCTACTTTCAAAAGAAGACTTCTGTGATGACTAATTGAGAGTATGTTTGTGAGAGGTCCTAACCCAGAACTTGGCTCATGAGACTTAAGAACATTTCAGTACACTTTCACAGCTCCTCCGATACACCTGGGCATATGTGCCCTCAAATCTATTCCTCACCCCTACCCTGTTTTTTCTTTCTGTCACAGAGGGCATAGCCCCCTGCAGGCCACTTTCCCCATACTCCCATATCACCTGGCTTCTGACTGGGTTTCACCCATGGGAAATACTTGTGGGAATTAGAAGACAGCGGTTACAGGAACAACCCAAGGTATTTTATTTCCCTCTTCCTGTCCCCAGCCTTTAGTGGTTGCTCTGGTAGCAGCTACATTTTCTTTACGTCCCTTCTAGCAGACAGACCCATGATGATTCCAGCTTTGATCAAGTGGTCTCAGTACCTTAGACGTAGGGAGAGCCACTTCCTTCCAGCTGAGGGATGATAATTGCTGACCTCAGGATTCGCTCACTGAAGCTTATGCAGCCTGATTTGGCTCTCTACTTCTCCATCACTTGTGTTAACTAGTTCCCTCCATCAGAATCCCTGTTTTAGATGCTGAAGGTAGTTTTGGTGTTTCTGGTTAGATCCCAACTAATACAGTTCTTTTCCTCTTTCCTTGGCAGTGAAAGCAGAGGGAGCAATATAAAGATTGGGAAACAACTGCCTCAGATTTACTGAATCCCAGCAGACTTTGCTGTAGTTACCTCCCTATTCTTTAGCTCTTCGGTCTTTCAGTCCTAATTTTGACTTAACCATCACTTGCTCCCTCTAAGTGATCAATATGATCCAATGATCTATAGAGAAGGAAAGTACCAAGAAGCATCTACCACTACCTCAGTGAGTGGTTTGAAAGGTACCATGGGTCTCTTCAAATAGAAGAGCCAGTTAGTTTAGTTGTTCATCATCCTGAAGCTTAGAAACCAGGGCTTTCTAGCAGGTAAAATAACTGCCAATGGGCTAGAAGTGTTCTGATGTGCAAAGCAGGTGGACAAGATGGGCAGTATTAGTGCCTTGGGAGAAACCACTTCAGGGACCTATTACTCACTTCACTCAGGCATCCGCACAAGTGACACTCAGAGAAGCCTGACCACCCCATCTAGAGCAGCACCATCACCACCATTACTAGTCTCTTTTCTATCACTTCAAAGCACTTGTGAATACCTACATTTATTCCTTTAACATTTGTTGCCTTCTCTAGCAATGGAAGCCTCAGGAGGTCAAGAGCTTTATTTATTTGTCACTAAAAGTCAAGAACTTAGCACTGCACCTGACACTTGTAGTAGACACTCAGAAAATATGTACTGAGTGAATGACTGAATGTGACAGGGTGCCTGGTGTCGGGACCTGCCTTCTCCAGGCTACACAAGCCCTATGTCAGCCAAGGGTATTACCAACTTCTACCTGCAAATCCCAAATTAACCACCAGGAGGCCCTTCTATGCCTTAACAGAAAACATGCAATCACCTGGTTTCAAGCAATGTGTTATCCTCACTTCTGAGAATTTCTTTTCTTCTTCCTTCTCCTCCTCTTCTCCTTCCTCCTCCTCCTCCCCTCTTTTCTTCTTCTTCTTCTTCTTCTTCTTCTTCTTCTTCTTCTTCTTCTTCTTCTTCTTCTTCTTCTTCTTCTTCTTCTTCTTCCTCTTCCTCTTCTTCCTTCTCCTTCCTTCTCCTCCTCCTCTTCCTCCTCCTCCTCCTCCTCCTCCTCCTTCTTCTTCTTCTTCTTCTTCTTCTTCTTCTTCTTCTTCTTCTTCTTCTTCCTCTTCTTCTTCCTTCTCCTTCCTTCTCCTCCTCCTCCTCCTCTTCCTCCTCTTCCTCCTTCTTCTTCTTCTCCTTCTCCTTCTTCTTCTTCTCCCCCTCCTCCTTCTTCTTCTTCTTATGGCCTTATTGAGATATACTGCATATACCATGAAATTCACCCTTTTAAAGTACACAATTCATCAGTTTTTAGATATTCACAGAGTTGTGCAACTATCACCATTATCTAATTCAGAAGATTTTCTTCATCCCAAGAAGAAACTGCATACCCATTAGCAGTCACTCCCCCACTCCCAACCCAGTAACTGGAAACCACTAACCTACTTTCTGTGTCTATGAATGTGCCTAGTCTTCACATTTCATATAAATGAAATAGTATATTATGTAACCTTTTGTGACTGTGTTCTTGCGCTCAGCATAATATTTTCAAGATATGTCCATGTTATAGCGGGTATCAGCATTTCTTCCCTTTTTATTGCCAGATACTTTACTGTACAGATATACCCTATTCTTCCTTTCATCAGTTGATGGAAATCTGGGTTGTTTCCATTTTTTGGCCATCATGAACATTTGCTGTGAACATTTGTACACAAGTTTTTGTGTGGACATATATTTTCTTGTATTCCCCAGCTTTATTAAGATATTATTGACAAAAATTGTATATGTTTATGATATATAATGTGATAATTTGCTGTTTACTTATCTGAGTTTATCTTGTTTTGCCTCTTCTTTTTTTTTAGAAAGAATCTCACTCTGTCGCCCAGGCTGGAGTGCAGTGGTGCAACCTCGGCTCACTGCAACCTCTGCCTCCCGGGTTCAAGCAATTCTCAGGTCTCAGCCTCCCGAGTAGCTGGGACTACAGGCATGTGCCCCCACACTTGGCTAATTTTTGTATTTTTGGTAAAGGCAGGGTTTCACCATGTTAGCCAGATTGGTCTCAAACTCTTGACCTCAAATGATTCATTTGTCTCAGCCTCCCACAATGCTGGGATCACAGGTGTGAGCCACTGCACCTGGCCTTGGTTTTGCCTCTTTAATCCTTATTGGTTTTTGTTTTCTGAATATCTACCTGGACCATTTCTCCTATTCCTTGCTCATCTATTTGCATGAATACCTAGCTAGCCTCTGACTCAATCTTTTAAACTAGCTACAAACTCACGTGTATGTCTTGGCCTCTCACTGTTGACATAACTGCTACTGACACCTAACTTAGACTCCCAGTTCCTGGTTCTCCTTTCTTGTGTATATCCATGTTCCATGTGTCCTAGCACTCACATGTTAAAATAACAGAGAAGACAGAGAGGGAAAAATAGGATATACTGAAAATGAAACGTTTTCTGCTCTACTATTTTGTCTTGGGTTACACTTAGCCAAGAACACCTTGAGTTTCGACTTGTTTGAGCTGATAACTGAATATATAACCTCGAGGAAAGTTATTTGACCTTGTGGTCCAGCTTGCTCCAAGGTAACAGAAACGGTATAAAGCAGAAACGGAATAAAGCAGAAAGCTAATGCGGAGCTGCACATTGCAGAGGAGCTCCAATCCTGGGCTGATAAACAAATAAGTAAAATTAGCCCCGCTAATCCCTAGATGTTGCAGGCTTCTGTGCTAAGTTCATGCTGTCAAAGCAACACCTTTTCAATTCCTTACGTAACAGTATTTTGTGCTTGGGAACAGCCTCACTGATCTCCCTGTTTTACTGAGATAGCATACTCCTTGGTGGAACGGAGAATATTTGGCCTGGGAGTTAAGAAAGCTGGATTCCAATTTCAAGTCTGCCACTCATTAGCTACGTGACCAGACAGTTCACCTCTCAGGGCCTTCCTGTTCTCGTTTCTATATAAACAGTTTGGACTTCGATGATCTCTGAAAGAATTTCAAGCTTTACAATCCCATGTAACCAAGAAAATAAGTAAGAGCATTCTCTATGGGGCACCTACAAAATTTGCTGGTGTATGTAGGGTTTTTGCCAAAAGGACACTCAAAACAACATCTTGACTATGATGTGGTGAGAGAAACTCTGGAATCTCAGTGCTTTTTTTTTTCTTTTTTTTTAATTTTTTTTTTTTTTTGGCTTCCATTTCTTCATCTAAAATAAAGAGTTTGAGCAAGATCATCTTCAGCTGCCCTTCTTTTTCTGAGGTTTTATAATTTCTGCATTTCTGTGACTATAAAAAGTCTAGCCAGGCACTGTGGCTCATGCCTGCAATCCCAACACTTTGGGAACCTAAGACAGAAGGATTAGTTGAGCCCAGGAGCTTGAGACCAACTCTGGGCAACATAGCAAGACCCCCCATCTCTACAAAAAAATAATTGAAAAATTAAAAATTAGCCAGATGTGGTGGCTCACACCTGTAATCCCAGCACTTTGAAAGGCCAAGGTGGGTGGATCACCTGAGGTCAGGAGTTTGAGACCAGCCTGACCAATGAAAGCCCATCTCTATTAAAAATACAAAGATTAGACAGGCGTGGTGGCGCATGCCTATAATCCCAGGTACTCGGGAGGCTGAGCCAGGAGAATTGCTTAAACCCGGGAGGCGGAAGTTGCAGTGAGCCGAGATTACACCACTACACTCTAGCCTGGGCAACAAGAGTGAAACTCCATATCAAAAAAAGAAAAAATTAACAATTAGCCAGGCTTGGTGGCGCATGCCTGTTGTCCCAGCTACTTGGGAGATGGAGGCAGGAGGATCACTTGAGCCCAGGCATTCGAGGTTGCAGTGAGCTATGATTGTACCACTGAAGTCCAGCCTGGGCAACAGAGAATGGACCGGTCTCTAAAAAAAAGGTCTATTTGCCTGGCATGTACTATGAACAAGTTACAAGTTTTCTCATCTTTAAAAACAAACAACTACTGAATGACACTTGGAATTTTGGTGAAAGAGGTATAAAATCCTTTTCACCTTAATAAGTGAATATTTTACTATATGGAAAATATGGTAAATTTCAGGAGGAAAAAACTTATTTTGTTATTCATGATCAGATAGATAGATAATGTATAATAGAGGGACTAAAAAAGGAGTAGTAGCTAATATGCCTATGTGACTTAATGTCATTGCCAGTGTCACACCATAAGCCATGTTTTGTCTTTGATAAAATGTGGTCTCAACTGATCCAATCCTTGCCCTTATTTTATTTTTCATGCTTTTGAAATTGCACCCAATCCTTAGAACTTGATCTACTAGAGTCAATATCTCTAAGATTGATTGAAGAATTTTATTTTTAACTAAACTGTCAACATTATCCCCAGAAGCACATCATCTTAATTAACATTGAGAAGAATTAATTTCTTAACTTTATTAAAGAATATTAATTAAAATAGATTAAGAATCAAAATGCTTGAAACCTGTGATTCATATTGTTATTATTTTCCAATAGGGAAAAAAAAGCGTAGGGTAAGTCTTCCTAATCCTTAAAGAGAAAGCATATGAATACCATTGCTTATCTTAAAGAGAAAAATCTTGTGATAATTAAAAGAAAGACATATGTAAAAGCACTTAGTACAGTGCCTGGAAGACAGTAGATGTTTGGCAAATGTAATTCTCCTTCTTTCCTTTCTCCTTTCTACAGATGGATTCCTAAACAACCTTCAAGATGATCCTGAATCCTGAGAGTTCTAAGTCCTCCCCGCTCTGTCATTCACTTTGGTTCTGCCCTTTTGCTAAAGCCTAACAAATATCTCTATGCTTCACATATTCTTAGGCTGTTCATTTTATTTCTACCTGTGTCTAAACAGATGAAAGTCACAAGACATGCCTAGTCAAGATGCAGCATGCTTTAAGGATTCTGCCTTTTACCGGGGTCTATTTTTAAGTTTCGAGCTCTGAAAACATACTGTATATGGATGTGAGTAATAATGCTTGTTCAGCTTTCCTTTAGAAAAAGGTTTGGGACCTTTCCCATCTCCTTCTAGGACAGCAGACTTTCCAAGCTACAGGTAGAGATTAACATTCTCTCTGGGGCACCTACAAAATTTGCTGTTGGGAACTCTGGGTTTGGGGTACAAACTGGCAGATTTAACAGGCTTCTAACATTCCCTATACCTCAACTATAGCTAAAATTATTGAGTTCCATTCTCTGTCATTAATTTATGCTTTACCAGTTTTTTTAAATGGTAACTAAAACTGTTCGATAATATATTAATACTTAGTCTATTTATATGTAATGATTTATGGTAATAATGTATTATATATTTAGTTTATTTATACCCATCATTTTATCACAAAAAATTGGGGTAGCTTTTATCAAAACACATGATAAATGCATAAGATAGAAAATCAGGGCCAAAGAAAAAGGGTGCCTGCTAGTCTACATGCTTGTTGTGACTGGGCCTCTCATTTAATTATGACCTCCCTGGCAGCCAGGACGATGTTCTCATCAGAAAGGCAGAAGTACACCAGTATCTAGAAGTGAGATAAAACTATACCCTACATTCTAAATAAAATTATACATGACTTCACATAGGAGACACAGAACTAGTTAAGGACCAAACCATCAGTATAGTCACCACAAATTAAGAAGTGGGTTTCAGATGGCAATTTTCGATGGTATAGAACTAAAGAACAACTTTGAAAATGTGTGGTATTTTGAAGTGTTGAGACCAGTTCTGAAAGTGTCTGGAAATGCAGTTGATCCCAGCAAAAAATGTAGGGTGCTTAGAGAAGGGAACAGACTCAGTATCTTGGATAACCCTCCAAGAATGCCACTTTTTACAACTTATTTGCTGAAAGACCACATAAGAGATCACGCTTTTAGACAAAGGTTTAGCAGTCTAGGTTTCTACACTAGGAAAAATCCTTAAACTCTGAAAATCAAATGAGCAAGCACCAATGTGTTAGACACCTATCTCATGCTCCAGCCTGAACTGATGACCACCCTGTGTATGAGTGTATGGGAGCATTGTATTAAGAATCTTCACAATAACCTGACTTTATTTAACAAACTAGGATTGGCTGAGGTATAAGATATTTTCATCAGGCTGCGCTTTCCTTACACCTTCTCATTTAAAACCCACATGTCACTTCAACAGGCATCTTTCCTTACCTCCTGTGCTCAGGTCGGGCTCCCTCATGCATGGTCCTAGCTTACCACTCATCATACTTCAGCTGTAATTCGGTGTTTAATGTTTTTCCTGCCCTCCAGGCACCAGCTGTAATTCGGTGTTTAATGTTTTTCCTGCCCTCCAGGCAAGAAGAGGACAGGAAGCCTATCTGTCTTTCTCTTATTAGGATATCACCGTGTCTAGAATAGTGCCTGCTTTGTTATTTGTCCTCCAATTCATTTGCCAAAGGATTGAATACATGGATAATTTCGCTACGTTTCAGTTTTGCTTCCTAGATCATTCCATTCATCAGGAGTGAGCTCACATAGTATGTATGTTGGATGTAATAGGATGTAAACATCATTTAATCTTTAAAACCATCCTATGAGAGAAATATGATTATTATCTCCATTTTACTGATGAGAAAACTGGGGCACCAAGAGGGTAGATAATTTTCCAGGATCATACTGTTGGGAAGTGGTGCAGCTAGGATTCATTCTTGGGCAGCCTGGCTCAAAATCCACAATCTTCACCTTCAGATAATATGAAATCTACAACAAAATTACCTTTAGGGATCCTAACAATTTCATCTTCTCACACTCAAGAGTGTAGTAGAATCCACCTACTGCACTCTTACTGACTTTAATTATGGGTAACAACTTGTTTTAACCTGTGTCTCCTTGATAAAAAGCTAAGATTAGATATCATCTCATTGTTTATTGACTCATTGTATTTTTTGGAAACCAGAGCATGTGTGTTTTAATTGATAGGAAATAAAGAGGAAAAAAAGGGCCAAGAAATAGACCAATAGAAATAGTTTAGGCAGGCCAACAGGCCTAACTAACTAAACTAACTAAAATGTTGCCCTTAGAGACTCTGAGGCAGGGGGGAAGTACCAACATCAATTGTCTCTGTTATCAAGGAGGTCATTAATTGGTCCTCCAGGCCAGTCCTCTTCGGAGAGGAAAGGGGACAGATGTTACTAATTTTATCAAGCCCAGACAAACTGGGATGCCATGTCACCTTACCTATTTTTTTACCATTGGATTAGGCTAGTTTTAGTGCTGAGCTGTGGTGGTTGCTGCTGGTTATCCCAAATAGTTTTATTCTGCATATGATGTGGGCCACGTTCATTTTGTAAGATTCCAGGAATTGCACAACTATGTGTACTGTGCAATTTGTCACCTCAATTTGTCTTCTTGGGAGACTACACACCTATTCCAATGATGTTGCAATTGTTCAGAATATTTTCTGTAATTGTATTTGGCATCTCCTTCTGAACCAGTTAATGGTCTCTTTAAAAAGTCAATATGAATACATCTTGTTAATCTTTTTATTCCACTTACTCAGCTCCTTGCATGTAGAGACAGTCAATAAATATTTGCTGAAGTCAACAAAATGGAATTAGTTTCCAAAAGTTCCAAATTACATTCAGAGGACAAAGATTTCTCACTTCTGAGTCTATTCAGTAGGACGAAACTCAGAAAAAAAGACTGGAAATATATATATATATCTATATATATGTACATGTATATCTCCACATCTATATAAAACACATTAAAAATACCTGTCTCTGGGTTTTAGGATTATAATTATGGATTCAGTAAACAATAAGAACAAGAGAAAATTAAAATTTCAATATGAACATGTATTATTTTAAATTTAAAAAATTATGATATTGTTTTGTCTTTACATATGATGCCTCATACATATTTGAATAATTTCAAAGAATTTCTCAAATATGTTACATAATCTTGCCATTGGGGGAATATGTGTGCAACTTTCAAAAGTGATGACTTTGAAAGGGACAACACACATTTAGATGAGTACATTCTGTAATGTTTGTTTTAAAAAATAATCCACCGCTTTATAATCATGCTTCTATTTTAGATGTTTTTGTGAATATAAGTCATGACATGGATCCTATGAGGGACATGATTTTAAAAATAAGAGAAATAAACAGATGGCACTTAGGGTCAGGGCACACAGCCAGAGTAGTCTCTAAAGTAGTCTCTAAAGCTGTGCTGTCCTCCAGGCCTATGAAATCGAGCAGCCATCGTGGTTCAATCAACAGTTCTGCTTCGTGATAAGCAAGATGGGCCTTCACCCGGCCAGGTATCGGGAGACGGAGAACGTTAGTTACCATTCCAGCTTTATGGAATGAAATCGAACCATAGAAGTTGCAACTGTTTGCCTCCAATGGGAGTGCAGTGAGGGCCCTATTGAGCTTTCAGACCAGAGCCTGGGGAGGGCATACAGAGAGGACCCACATCAATACACATGTATTTCTGTCAACTGCATAACCAACTAAAACAGCCACACCCTCAACTCAAACTGCCCCATAAACCAAGAGCTAATTAAACACAAACAGAGTTGTTATCACTCACCGCGGGATGGAGTGGTGTATGGTGAGGGCGTTCTGAGTGAGGGTGTCCATGTCAATAATGAGGCTTTCTATGAAGAGAACTTTCTTAAACTTGTTGATGGGAGAACGAAAGGGCGGAGGGGGAGGGCACCGTGGCCGCGGTGATTTAGGTTAAAGGAGGCCATTTCACCGGCTTCTCTTGAGCCAGGCCCCTGGAAGGGGGCCACATTTAGAGCAGATGTTCCCGAGTGACTGTGACTGCTGCTTTCTCTGTAGGGGAAGAAGGGGCTGGGCTGAAAAGGAGGCGGGTCCATGGGAAACCAGCCCTGGTTCCTCTCTGGCAGTGGAAAGGAGAAGCGTGCTGCCCGTTGTCAAAAGAAAACATTGTAAAGTACCTGTTTATGTGCTGAAGTAATTTCTAATTACGTGGTCTGGTGTGGTTAGAAGAGGGAGCTCAGCCCCAGGACAGTGGCCATCCTGTTCTTTTTGCCCTGAGCCTCCTCGTGTGACTGACGGGCTGCGAGTCACCTCACCTCCTCCCTTCTCCAAGCTCCCAGCTCTATGGTTTGGCTAAAACTTCGCATTCACTCAGTCATTAGCATCCGGCATTCTCAAGCCCCTTAAAACTTTAGACTAATTAATAGCATCCGTTTGAGGCTGGAAATCATTATTATAAAGATGACGATGCCTTTAGTTGATGGCACACAGAGTTTAAGACGTTTCCTGCCAAGGGCTAGAATCCCTAAATGTGGGTGAGAGCTAATCTTGGGCTATCACCGTTCAACTCCACACCCTCCTAGACCACACCAGGGACCTCACAGGGTGCTCTGAGGATAAACGAGTGCTTATTCAGCCTTTGGGACAACTCAGATTAGGTGTTGGAGAAATACAAAGCATTTCTCATACAGATGGGGGTTTATTTTCTCAAAGCCACACACGCATTCTTGAACCCTCAGCTTGTGGGGTAGAGCTCCTTCCTGGGCATCTGCTCCCCACTGGAGAAGTCACAAGTACAGGCTGTTGGAAGTAGGATGAATTACTGCTACTTCGTTTTGTTTGTCAATTTTCCTCTGAAAAGAAATCGCAGCATACTCCTTGAAAAAATAAACTTTAAATAATCAAAAAGTACATCGAGTCCAGAGTGACAGTGAAAAGAACAATCCTGCCTCAACATTTATCCTATACCCACCCCCAGGGACTTCCAATTAGACTTCCCAGGGCCAACCACTCTTCAGCTTCTTATTTGTCCTTCCAAGCAATAACAAAATTAACAATATTTGGAAGGGCAGAAAGCACAGTGTGACTGCCAGCTCCATTATTTTCTAGCTACGTAATTTGGCCAAGTTCTTTAAGCCTCTCTAAGCTTCAGTTTTCTCATCTATACAATGGAAATAATTATAAAACCTACTTCTCAGGGATATTTTGAAGATTAAATAAGATACTCACTTTGTACAATTAAATAATGTTCACTGTTGGTTTTAAGAATACATATACTCCTTTTTTGACAAAATAGAATCATTCCAAGTATGAGTTTTGCAAAGTGGCTATTTTTTATCCAATCTTCTGCCATGCCCAAAAGGATCTTCCCCCATGTTAGTTTGTAAAGATGGGGTAATATTCAGAGTGTTAACAACCAGCCTGACCCAGATCCTGAGCAGCCAGAAAGAATGCACTGAATAATTTGAACAGATGCAAAGCAAAATTAGCAGATGGGTACCACTGAATATCAGCAATGTCTAGACAGCCACCTTCTTCTCTTTTATTTTAACCACCTCTTTAGTTTCGTTAGAACATTCCATCATTTCAATAGTATTTTTTTAAAACATGCTTATATATACTTGATTTCTTGCTTAATGACTTTGTGTCAAAAAACATGCTCTATATGACTTCTATCCTTTGGAGTTGGTTCAGAATTATTTTTGGCCCAGTACATGGTCAAATTTTTTGAAAATGTTCCATGTGTACTTTGAAAGAATGCACATTCTGCAGTTGTTGAATCCATGTTTTTGATATGGCATAAAATCAAGTGTTTTAAACTGTGTTTTCCAAATTTCTGCAATTCCACTAGGTTTTGTTGTTTGCTCTGTTGATTATGGAAAACAGTATATTAGAAATGCACCATTGGAATTGTTGACTCTTCAATTTCTCCTTGTTTGTTTTGTCAGTTTCAGTGGAGGCTACACTAAGTGATTTCCAATTATCCTCACTGTTCTAATCCGGGCAAAGTCTACTACTATCTTCTTATACATTATGTGGTTCAGTTTTGCCTCCATTGTGGTATATAAACTATGATGGTATCAACTTTTTTAAGATAATTAAACTTTTTCAAAGAAACTTGATAAGCTATTCACTTGATTTCGTGTGTATCTTTAAAAAATAGCCAGGCTGGGCAACACAGCAAAACCCTGTCTCTATGAAAAAATACAAAAATTAACTGAGTCTGGTGGCACACACCTGTAGTCCCAGCTACTCAGGAGGCTGAAGTGGGAGGGTCGTTTGAGCCTGTGAGGCAGAGGTTTGCAATGAACCGTGATCGCACCACTGTACTCCAGCCTGCGAGACAGAACGAGGCCCTGTCTTTAAAAAAATAAAATTACAATTAAAAAATAGAAAACCATCAAGTTCAAGATGTCATGGGTTTATTGCTTTAAATGAAACTAAAATTAGCTGAGAGTCAGCTTAAAGGAAAGTAATTCATGAACAAAGTTACAGATTATACTACATTATGTTAATGTAGTTCACAAAAGACTGAGGTTTAAGAGACTTTGAACTAGGTAATAAATTAAAGCAAACCTCTTACACAATAAGAAGCACGATTTTAAATTGCTGGGCACCCTGTGGGCAGACAGTAAATAGAGTGATGTTTCTTTATAATGCTACAGTAGGAGTTGGGACTAATGCTGGCATTATATACTAATAATAGCTTTTAAGGGTTTTGAGTTATTTATACCCTGCTTTTTTGCTGAAACAATTTCAAGTGTTATCTAGGTGTAGTTATTTGTGCTTTCTAAAGAGATAATATTTACCTTTATATATTGACATGTTTTAAAAAGTCTTGCTTTATGTATTTAATGTATTGTTCTTCCGAAACCACTATGTTTCGACTGCTGATTTCTGGTTAAACCTGTGCACTTTACTTCTCTACCTCTCACTTTTGGGTTATTTCACCAGCTTTAGGTGAATAAAATAAGTGAGGGGGCGGTTGAAGTTTTGATTTGGGATCATTTGTGGGAATGTTAGTTTACCCTTCTTGAGGCCACTAATATAAGTAATAGAGAATTTCCAATAGTTTGATCACTTAAAAAAACTGACAGGATTTGGGCTACAATTCTCCAATAGTAACATGGTTTATATCTATGTAGTCTTTAAATGTTGCAAAGCACTTTCAGACACTGTTTAATGTAGTCTTCACACAACCTTGTGAAGAGTGTTGTTATACAATGTATGAGGGTACCCTAGGATGATTGTAATTTAGAGTTGTTACAATTAGAGAATTGTCTTCTAGGACATTTCTAGGACATTTGAAAGCAGCTGGTGTATTTCAGGAGAAAATTTATCTTCAGGAATAACCTTGTTTTGTCCAGGGAGAGATCGCTATGGGGCTGATGGAGGGCAGTACATTACAGACAGTTCTTTGGATTGAAATGTTAAGAATTTGGTTTCACAATGTAAAGCAAGCCTATTAGCAAGACCATGAATCCAAAGATTTAGACAACTTTTAAAATTTGTTTTAAGTTTCCTTATGCTGAAAAATTGTATTGATTCTTGGGGAGAGTGTCTATGCTCTTGCCTCAACACTGGCTCATAGGAACAGGACAACTGACTGATGGTCAAAAGGAATGAACAAAGTTCACCTTCTCTTTCACATCATCTGTGATGTACTATGACATGTACTATTCTTAGGTGTGAGGTGTGTTAGCTAAACCAATGATTTCTCAAATATGGTGTCAGTAAAGGCTTAATAACCCAGACATCAGACTTTGGGATATATGCTGTGAACTATTGTGATATCCGTGTCTATGGCATGTGAGCCAGGATGCATCTTGAGGATGGGGGTTGGCATTTTCTTGAAGAACATAGATCTTCCTATCATGATGCATCCTGGGGAAGGAAATGAAGCATAAGCTGATGAGTCTTGAATATGCCCATTGTTAGGAGCTGAGCTGGCTTCACTTCTCGTGGAAGCTTGATAAGAGCTATACAAATAATCAGGGTTTGGATCTGGAAACTTCTGGGAGCAAATAAATGTGAAGGTGGGTTCACCATAAAACTAATGAAGTTTCATTTCCAGCATTCTTTACTTTGTAGGCCCCCTTCAAAGATCTTGGGAGGGGCTTAACAATGTGTGTACATGGTCGTATGTTTTAAATTTACAAAGGTAAGATATGTTTGTATTCTTTTCTTATAGAAAGCCCCAAATTATATAAATATTATTGGCCACAGAACCTGGATCTGTTTTTGTTCTAAGGTAATTGATGTTATACTTTTGTTATCACCAAGCCTTTGTTACCGTTCTGCTAAATATTGTGGCCTTGTCTCACCTGTTCTTTGGAGGAATTGAAGGGGACTGGGTGTACACTTTGCATGAAATGGTGTGGGGTTATGGCAATATCCTGGAGAAGCTGGTTATGAAATGCAGTAAGTTGACTAGCAAAGAGTGGAACAGAGGTCTGGAATACTGTTAGGAGTCAAAAGACTGTGGCAGAACAAGAAAAAGTGTGCGCCAATGCAGGAGCGTGCCTAAAACAAGCATGCTCACAACTTCCATATATATTAAAGGCAAGGGAACCTTGAAAGAAGATCCTTAACACCACTATTTATGTGTGGCCATCTCGAGTCATATTCATTTTAGAGATTAGAAGAGCTAAAGAGAACAGAGACAGAGCAAACAATTTGAGCAAGACTATTAAGCTAGTTATCAGAATTAACAGGAATAGAGCCCAAGACTCCCTGATTTCATGGTCGGGTTCAGTCATCCTGAAAGTGGTACCTTTCAGGTTATAAGGTTATATGTTCCTATCTAGGAAAATTGAGCAAAAGGGGAAAAAAGCAACTTTAAACTCATTTTTGTTACTGTTGTAGTGACATATCTACTTGTTTACATGAAGTGATTGATAACATCCCAGAATTCTTTGGAGGTTAGCCCAAGAAATTTCAACAAATTTCAGACTAGACTTTGTAGTCAAAGCTCTGTTACTATGTGTTGCTGTCTAATTCCATTTATAAGAATTCCAAAAGGGGGAAAAACTAATCTGTGGTGATAGAAATCAGAAAGTAATTGAGGAGTGGACAGGGGAGTTGATGGGAAAAGGGGCATAAGGGAACGTTGTTGTTCTAGATCTTATTACTGTCAAACCTCCTCAAACTGAATACCTAGGAACTGTGCATTTCGTTGTACTTAATTAAACTTTAATACAAATATAAAAATAAACTAAGACTAACAAAAACACCCATAAAATTAAAATTATATTACATTTAAACTCTGTTACTCTGCAGTGGCATGGGTAAAGACTCTCAAGATTCAGGGAGGTAAGATTTTCTGTTCTTCCTGTTGCAAGGGAAAATGTTTCTCCACATTACTACGTGTCACATATCTGTCTCACTTTTATCTCTTACTGTCACTAGAGAACATGGAGAACAATGCCACTGGCAGACACAATATGATTATCAAGCAAAACAATATTATTACTAGAAAAACTGGCAAATGTTTTCAGCAAAATCCTTTCCCAATTATGGGGTTGAATTTCCTTTCTATCTTCTCTGATCTTCCAGTGTTTTTGCTGTGGATTTTTAAAAGTAAACTCTAGTACGACCCTGTAATTCTAGGTGCCAGTGCTCTGGCTCAACAGGATTAATTCCAAGTAAATACAAACTTGGTTTCTGAAAACTTTTATACTAACTACCTTTTGGACATATTTTTAAATAAATGTGTATATTTTTCAGATTCTAAAGAAAATACACCCTTGATATAAATAAATACAATCCCAAAGATAGTCACTATTCACATTTTAGTGTATGATAGTTCCCCCTTATCCACGAGGGATATGTTTAAAGACCCCCAGTAGGTGGCTGAAACCACTGATACTACCGCTGATAGTACCACTGATAGTACCGCTGATAGTGCTGAAACCCTGTATATACTACGTTTTTTCCTATACGTACATACCTATGATAAAGTTTCATTTATACATTAAGCACAGTAAGAGATTAACAACATAATTATTAATAATAAAATAGAACAATTATCATAACATACTGTAATAAATGTTATGACAATGTGCTCTCTCACTCTCTCAAGATATCCTAATATTGTCAGACCACGGTTGACTGCAGGTAATTGAAACTATGGAAAGTCAATCTATGAATGCAGCAGGACTGCTGTACTTTTCTTTTTGTCATGTTCCATAGCTGAGATCATGCTGCATACTCAATTTTTTTTTCACCTTTTAGAACAAAACATCATAGTATAAGAATTTTCTGATACTGTCGGAATTACTGTCTAACATGGGATTGGCTTGCTAATTATCAGTCCTTTATTTTCAAATCATCAACTTTCCAATGATTATTTTCTTGTTATATGAATTAATAAATCAGAGTCTGTCAATAGCATTTTTTGAAGTTTCATGTTAATCAAAATTATATAACATCTTTCAAAAGTAACAGGTCGACTGTAAGCAACTTGAGGGCAGGAATAATACTCCCTCCATCTTTGCATTCTCCACAGTGTCAGCACAGAATGGGAACTAAATAAGCACTCATAGCTTGAATGAATAAACAAGCAACTCCCACTTGCATAATATTTCCACACAACAGGGCTTCAGAGGTAAGTGTGTAGAGCTCAGTGCCTATCACTTACCTTCTGGAAGTAACATGGATTGTGCTAAGAACTCAAGCAAAAATAAAATAACTTTTAGACTACTTCTCTCCTGCTCTGGATTTGTAAGCCACCTTCTCACAACAGTATGGACCATATATATATATACTGACACTGCTCAGGAAGCTCTAGTTAAAACTTTTTTAGATGTTCTAGCCATAGATGTTCTAGGGTTTTTCTAACTGATTATCACTGAATATGATTTGGAAGTGCATGTTTTGTGATGCCTGTTTTTGTTTTAACACTCAGGTATCACTTGACTATCAGAGAGGCCTTATAGAACAGACATTCCGGATGTTTTAGAGAATTTTTTATTCACAGAATTAATGACTTCTAAAAAGTTTAAAACCATAGAGAGCCTAAGTAATCATCTATTTCAAGGTCATTTGTAAAGAAGAGGGAGGTAGTCAATTGATTGATTTGCCAAGGCATTGGGCTAGCCAGGAGTCATGCAGCAGCGTTTTCTCTTCCATTTCATAATTTTTATGTGACAACATACCGCCTCCCATGGGTCTATCTAAGATTTATTAGAAACAATTCATGTCTAGGAAATACCATTTTCATTTTTGATAAGATCACTCCGAATGTCAGGGAAATGTGCTTAAGCAGGAAATTTGACAAGGTATTTTATATCTTTGTGCTTATAGAGGAGTAATATAAGCTAGATGCTGGGACAGTTATTGTGTTTTAGTGATTCATTTTACTTTTGGCCTTGGAAAAATGACAGACAATAAATATGCATAAAGCATAGATGTGTAGCTTAATGATTTATTATAAGACTAACAGATGTGTAATCACCAACCAGATCAAGGAATAAAATATTATCAATGCCTTAGAAACCCACCCTTAAAGTGATCATCTGTAAACACAAATCTCAGCCTCCCCTCTAAACATAACCATTATCCCAACATATTTCTTGTTTTTCTTTGTAACACTAGGAACTGATCCCTAAACACTCTAGATTACTTTTGTGTGTTTTCAAAATTGATTTAAATGGAATGAAAAAGTGTGTATAATTTTATATCTGGTATATTCTGCTCAACACTATATTCAACTCTATCTAAGACCATGGCTATACCTACAGTTTATTTCCTTTATAAGATTCCATTACTTGAGAATTCCACAATCTTTTAAAATTTGTTTTCTGTATTCATTTTACTATTAAGTGACATTTGGGTTATTTCTGAACTTGGTCTATTATAAATAATGACTGGGGCTTTTTTCCATGCATCCTAGCATACGTATGTACCCACTTCTGCTGGATATATACTTAGGGGCAGAATTGTTGTATTATAACGTATCTGCGCCTTCAATTTTAATAGATAAATCTCAGAGTTTTCCAAAGTGATTGCACCAATTTGTACTACCACTAGTTACATATGAGCTTTCATTGATCTATATCCTTACTAAAATGTGGTATTGTTGGGGTTTTTAAATGATTGTCAGTCTGATTTGTGTGTATCTTGTAGTTTTTATTTGTATCCTTCTGGTTACGAGTGGGGTCGAGTAACTTTTCATAGATTTATTAGCTATTTTTCTTTCTTCTTATGAGGTATATGCTCAAAACTTTTGTCTATTTTTCAGTTTTTCTAGCATTGTTTATATACCCTGGTATGATATTTACTGATTATATGCAATGAAAATGTTGAAAATTTTTTCTGCCATTCTTTGGCTTGCCTTTTCAGCCCTGAATAGTTTTCTTGGTAAGCAGAAGTTTTTAATTTTAATGTAGTCAGATTTAGTAGTTTTCACCTTCAAGGTTAGTACTTTCTTGCATCTTATTTAAGAAATCTCTTACTCGAATGCAATGAAAATATTCTTTGGTATTAATTTCTAAAACTTTATTGTTTTATCTATCACAGTTACACCTAAAATTTACCTGGATTTTTGTGAATGATGTTCTATAGGGTCAAATTTCCTTTTTTCCATGTGAATGCTCATTGGTCTCTGCATCATTACTGAAAAGACTGTGCTTTTTGTAACCCTCTACAATGCAACCTCTTTCATAAGTATCTTCATATGGATCTCTTCTGTAGCTCTTTTTGTTCAAATGATCTAATCCTCTCTTCTGACAATGCCATAAAAGATATTAAAGCTTGCACATCCTCATATATGGTAGAACAAGTCTTTCTTTTTTCTTCTCCGAAAGTTCATTGGTTTTCTGGCCATAATGCAGCATCAGGGATTAGATTTATTTGTTGAATAATATATTAGAAAAGGAAATAAAATGAAAAACTATTCAATTAATCCAAACGAAAGCAGAATAAAGGTAAATAATAACAAATGAGACAAAGAACAAAATGGCATCTATTAAAATATAAAAATTCTATAGCTAACATATACATAATGGTAAAAATTGAATGCTTTCCCTCTCATAGCAGGAACAAAGCAAGAATGTCTACTCTCACTGCTCTGGTTGGCATTGTACTGGAGGATCTAGCCAATGCAATAAGGGGAGAAAAAGAAATGAAAGGTATACAACTCAGGATGGAAAAAAGTAAAACAATCTTTAGTCACACCATGATCTTATGTAGAAAATCCTTCAGAATATACAAAAAGAGTACTTGGTCTACTAATTCGTAACAAAGTTGCAAGCTACAAAAAAAAAGTACGTTACATTTGTACAAATAATTTCGAATTAAATTGTAAATTTAAAATAAACTGAAGTTATAGCTTTAGATTAGAAATTGAAAGTTAAAAAAATATTTACAAGAGTATTAAAAATACAAAACTCTTAGGAATTAACCTGACTAAAGGAATGCAGGACCTATATACTGAAAACTACAAATAACATTGAAAGAAATTAGGCGAGCCATGATGACTCATGCCTGTAATCCCAGCACTTTGGGAGGCCGAGGCAGGTGGATCATTTGAGGCCAGGAGTTCGAGAACAGCCTTGGCAAAATAGTGAGACCCTGTTTCTACTAAAATTTTAAATTAAGAAAATTTTCTCTTTCCCTCTCGGCTCATTAAAAAAATAATTTCAAGAGAAATTTAGAAAGACCTAAATAAATGATGAGATATACTGTTTTGTGGATAAGAAGAATCAAATTAAAGTTTCACTTCTCCTCAATATTTATAGATATTTAAATATAATCTCAATCAAAGTCTGAGCAGTCTTTTGTGTGGAAATTGACAAGCTGATGCTAAGGATGCACCAAAATCTCACAAATCACCACTAAAGAACTTAATCATGTAACCAAACATTACCTGTTCCCGAATAACCTATGCAAAGAAAACAATTTTAAAAAAAGAATCTAGTGAAAATTATTTTGAAAAAGAAAACAATCTTGGGAGACTTACACTGCCTGACTTCAAGATTTGTTTTAAAGCTACAGTGATAAGACAGAGTGGCATTGGCATCAAGATAAAAAAATAAATCAGTTACATAGAATGGAGGGCCTAGATATACAGCCACACATATATGGTCAACTAATTTTTGAAAAAGGTGCAAAGGCAATGCAGGGTCAAAATGATCAAAAAATCATATTGGAGCAAATAGATATCCATCCATAAGCAATGAAAAAAAGGACTTTGATCCATACCTTTTGCCAAATACAAAAATCGACTCAAAATGAAGCACAAATATAAAATAAACCACAAAGCTATAAAACTTCTAGGAGAAAATATTTGGTTAGACAAAGATATCTTAAACTATTTAAGCATGAATTCGGCATGATACATGAAGCATGTATGATACATAAGACATAAAATTTTAGAATTATAAAATGAACTTTAGCAAAATTAAGAACTTTTGCTTTTTGGAATAATTAAGAAAATAAAAAGACAAACCACAAACTGGAAAAATATTTGCAAAACATATATCTGACAAAGGGCATGCATTCCAATTACATAAAGAACTCAACAATTCAATAATAAGTCAACTCAATAAAAAAAGTGAAAACGTTTTGAACAGACGCATCAAAAGAAGATACACAAGTAGCCAATAAAACAAAAGATGATTAACATCATAAGTCACTAGGGAAATGCAAATTAAAACTGCAAATGAATACTACGGAAACTCATGAGAATGGCTAAAATTAGAAACACTGGCAATATCAAGTGTTAACAGGGATATAGAGCAATTCCAACTCTCATACATTGCTGGTAGAAATGCAAAGTGGTACATCCACTTTGGAAAATAGTTCAGCAATCCCACATCAAAATGTTTTTTCCAGGAGAAATGAAAACATATGTCCCCAAAAAGGCCTGTATGTGAATGTTCACAGGAGCATTATTCATAATAGCTAAAAAACTGAAAAATACCCAATTGTCTGTCAACTAGTGAATGAATAAACAAATGTTGTTGTATTTATTACCCCACAATTTTAAAATGACTTATTGATATATGCGACAGTGTAGATGAATCTCAAAACATTATCTATGTGAATTAAGACAAATATAAGAGACTCCTGATTATATAACTCCGTTTATGTGAAACTCTAGAATAGGCAAAACTGTAATGGTATAAAACAAAACATTGATTGCCTGGTGATAAGTATTGGGGGGAATGATTTCAAGGGACAGAGGGAACTTTTTGTGGGATAGAAATATTCTATATTTTGGCAGGGTATGGTGGCTCATGCCTGTAATCTCAACACTTTGGGAGGTGAAGGCAGGCAGATCACCTGAGATCAAGAGTTTGACACCAGCCTGGCCAACATGGTGAAACCCCACCTGCACTAAAAATACAAAAAAATTAGGTGGTACACACCTGTAATCTCAGCTACTCTGGAGGCTAAGGCAGAAGAATTGCTTGAACTGGGAGGCAGAGGTTAGAGTGAGCCAAGATTGCACTACTGCACTCCAGCCTAGACAACAAAGTGAGACTCTGTCTCGACTTCTGTCGTCAAAAAAAAAAAAAAAAAAAAAAAAAAAAATCCTGTATTTTGAAATGTGGTGGGTAAGCTTACATGATTGTACATAAATTGCCCAACCATTCATCAACTCTGTACTTTAAAAACGGTAGACTTGTTATTTGGTATAGTATTCCTTAATAGACCCATGGGGGGGAAATAAGAAGGAACCTTTCTCAAAAGATAAAAAGGATGGTTTTTAATCTTTTACCTTATATACTTCAAAATTTGTTGATATTTATTTTTACGAAACCATTTTACTTCTATTATTTTATAAAACTGATACAATGGTTATACAAAGAATAAATTTTTTTAATTATTAGCCCAAGCAAAAATTTCAGAACAGACTATATCTATTCTTTTGAGATGAAAGAGAGAAAAGGAGGAGGACAAAGGAAGAAGGGAGGGATACCCCCAAGCTCAGCCATCTCCTTCCCTTAATGAGGAGTGCTCTAAACAGATTTACAAAGATGGGAATTGTTTGTTTATGTAGTATTTAATATATCTGAAATCTTCAGTTTAGCTCTTCAATGCTAGAATCTGAAAACTTCAGCTCAATTCAATAGTATATATTAAACATCTACTATTTTTCCAGCCTTGTAGTAGGTGTTACAAAGGATGCAGAAGAGATGGTGTAAGTCAGAATAAAACTATTTATAACTTACTTACTAAATTTCGGTATTTATGCTTTGAGATGTATTAGAATTACTCTATTTCAGGTTTTATTATAATTCCTCCAGAAAAGAGACAACTAAATTTCTCCTGAAAACATTTAGCCTAACAGAAGTTAATCCTTAATCCAACCCAGAATTTAAAAAAATAAAACTGAGCCATAACATACTCAATAAACTATTTTAAATATTTAGGTCATCCAGGACTTGTTCACTGACTGATGCTAAGAACTGTGACTTGCCAAAGACTGAATTGTTAGACTGATCTCACAATAATTTTGCAATATCTCAGTCATTCTTAGGATTGAGTCTACCCAGCATAATCATCTATACTTAATTTTATAAAATTCTCAGAAATTTTTCTTCAAGTATATCTCAGAATATCAGTGCAAAAACAGAAGTAAAGCTCTGATCATTGTAGGTGTGCAATCTTATTCCTGGGTTCTCTATTCTGTTCTATTGGTCTATGTGTCTGTTGTTGTACTAGTACCATGCTGTTTTGGTTACTGTGGCTCTGTAGTGTAGTTTGAAGTAGGTTAGTTGATGCCTCCAGCTTTGTTCTTTTTGCCTAGGATTCCCTTGGCTATTTGGGCTCTTTTTTGGTTCCGTATGAATTTTTAAATCTTTGACAAACCTGACAAAGACACACAATGTGAAAAGGATTCCCTATTTAACAAATGGTGCTGGAAGAACTGGCTAGCCACATGCAGAAAATTGAAACTGGACCCTTTCTTTACACCATATACAAAAATCAACTCAAGATGAATTAAAGACTTAAATGTAAAACCCAAAACTATAAAAATCCTAGGAGAAAACCTAGGCAATACCATTCAGGACACAGACATGGACAAAGATTTGATGATGAAGACACCAAAAGCAATTGCAACAAAACTAAAAATTGACAAATGGGATCTAATTAAACTAAAGAGCTCTGCACAGCAAAAGAAACTATCAACAGAGTAAACAGACAACCTACAGAATGGGAGAAATGTTTTGCAAACTATGCCTCTAACAAAAGTCTAATATCCAGCATCTAGAAGGAACTTAAATAAATTTGCAATAAAATAAAACTACACCATTAAAAAGTGGGCAGAGAACATGAACAGACACTTTTCAAAAGAAGACATACATGCAGCCAACAGTCATATGAAAAAAAAAGCTCAACATCACTGATCATTAGAGAAATGCAAATCAAAACCACAATGAGATACCATCTCACACCCGTTAGAATGGTTATTAGTAAACAATCAAAAAAAAAGATGCTGATGTGGTTGTGGAGAAAAAGGAACACGTTTACACTGTTGGTGGGAGTGTAAATTAGTTCAGCCATTGTGGAAGAGTGCAGTGATTCCTCAAAGATCTAAAGACAGAAATATCATTCAACCCAGCAGTCCTATTACTAAGTATATGCCCCAAGGAACGTAAATCATTCTATTATAAAGACACATGCACTCATATGTTCGTTGCAGCATTATTCACAATAGCAAAGACATGGAATCAACCTAAATGCCCATCAGTGATAGACTGGATAAAGAAAATGTGGTACATACACACCATGGAATACTATGCAGCTGTAAAAAAGAAGATCATGTCTTTTGCAGGGACATGGATGGAGCTGGAGGTCATTACCCTTAGCAAACTAATGAAGAAACAGGAAACCAAATACTGCATGTTCTCACTTCTAAGTGGGAGCTAAATGATGAGAACACATGGACACATAGAGGGGAGCAACACACTGGGGCCTATTAGAGGGTGGAGGGTGGGAGGAAGAAGAGGGTTGGGCAAAATAACTAATGGGTACTAGGCTTAATACCTGGGTGATGAAATACAGCAAACCCTCATGACACACATTTACCTTGGTAACAAAACTGCACATCCTGCACATGTACCACTGAACTTAAAAGTTAAAAAAAAAAATTGCTAAATACAAAAAAAAAGAAGTAAAACTGCTCTAATTGGTAGGTGGGACCTTCAAAAAAACTTTCCACCATCCCTCCACCACAACCCATTGCCCTTGAGTTATCTCCAGGGCACCCTTGGGATCCAGGGAGACCTGAAATGGTTCACTAAAAATGAATATTTTGCATCAGAGATAGGTAACTAAACCACTAAAACAAAAACTAACCTTAATTTAGAAAACTTAGTTGGTTCCTCTTCTCATTTTTGGTGCCAAAAGCAGTGCCTGACTCCTGGTGGGTAATCTATAATGACTTGCATAACTATCTGTATAACCTAGAGATCTTTAGAAGTCAGCATATAGCGGAAAGTCTCTAACAAAACAAAGATAGTCCACTTGGGAAGGTTTTTTTGGTCTCTCTGCCTATTTCTTACTCTAAAGAACATTTGTATTCAATAACCCTAAATCCCTGATTAGTCTACAGAATTATATCACATGGTATAGAACCTTGTATCATGGAGCATTAATTACATGGCTCACATGTCATGAGGCAGGCAACTACTATGCTCCATATTGTCTATCTTTCTTCATAGAACAAGAAAATCGCTGACCCTGTCTTCTTGATTTCATAGCTAATGATCTGATAGCACTTAACAGAACCTCAAGCAGCATGAAAAAGACCTTCTCAAAGAGGCTTTTCCTGTATATTCAGGAGGACACATAGACCTGCATCTAGGCATCAAGCCTGTTGGATGTATTCTCCAAAGGATGACCTAATTCTAGTCTCCTTTATCTCCTGACTTAGGGTGGGTGCCTCACCATTCTCTGGACCCTTTCATAAGCAGGGGAGTTGTAGATGATACTGAGGAATCGTTAGCACATATATATAGGAAATGTTAAAAGAAGTGATTAGAAATACAAAGACAAAACAAATTATGATAAGAAAATGAAAACAGAAGGGCAAAGAATCAAGCAAGATAGCTTGCTCACCCTTGGACAGGTAGTGACTTTTCTTTTCTATGTGGCACCTCATTCTCCCTGCATCCAGGTGGTGGCACTGGCGCTCTTTCTGCTTGCCCTGTGGGTGGCATTCACTTAGTCTCCCTAAAAGAGGAGGAACTCTAAGAGATAATGAGACGAGGGCACTTGGCTACCCAGTGTTGGGTCCCTTGAAGCAAAGCTCCTGAAGGACCATTTCCTTGCAACAAATTACCTTAACAAAGATGTAGTAAGCTATAAGCAAGGGAAGGAAAGGAAATGGGACCCTAACCGAATATAGTCTATGGGTGGAACATCCAGGGATTGAGCAGAAAGAGCCTTTCCAGTTTTTTAAGGCAGTCTTAAAGATGGTGGCATTAAACAATTTATATCCTAAATTATGCACACTGTTGCCACAAACACATAGGTCAGTTTCTATCATTCTTAACAACTTGTATAGCCTCAAAAACTTTATAACTATCCTCACTCTGTTATTCTACACGGTGCCTGATTTTATAGGTAGAAAGAAGGCATAGAGATGTCTGCTAACTTAGGCAACGTCACCTAGCAAGTTAGTGATAAAGTTCTCCGAAGCCTTTGGTTAAGCTAAGGAATTCTCTAACTATAGTATAGGTGCTTTTGGACACATCCTTTGCAAATAAGCATTTTTCTACATGTATCTAAAACTAAAGGCTCAAATGCAGAAATGGATCTAAGTTACAAAGAGACCATCTCAGGCTTTCAAGTGGTCCTGAAAGAACGATCACTAGTCTTGTTCACCATGCAAATATATCTGCATCGTAACCTATACATAAGACAAATAGCATTTTGAATCCTTCTGTTTTTAGATTCCTCAATAAGGCTACAGAGAAATGATTACAAATGGACACTTGTGACATATACAAAAATATTTGGTATTGAAGATACATTGGTTTCGAGTTCTTTCCTATTCCCTATCAGATCATGTGATCTGAAGTAAGCCACTTAATTGTCCTGCATCTCTAACTTCCTTGTCTGTAAAAAAAATAAATAAATAAACTCAACTGGATTAATCTTTAAATCCCACCCTTCTCCATTCAACCAGCATGATTCTGCTGAAACTCTCCTTGTAAGCAAATGTTTTTCCACCTGAAATTGCTTCAGGCTAGTCTCGCTTCCCCAGGAAAACTCATTCTAAGACTAAAGTTGATATGGAAAAAAAAAAATTCAGTTGCGTCAGAAGTGCCTGCTGCCTTTGACTTTCTATGTGGCTTTTTTCCCACAGTATCTCAAAGCCAGTATATATCTCAAAACACATTGCTGCAGTATATAAACCTAAAATTTGACGAGCAGTGTCCATGGGGCCGGTATATTTAACTGTGAGTCTCGTTTAAATACAAATAATTACATGGTTATCTCAAACTCTATTGTCAACTTGCTGTTTTTGCAGATAAGAGATAACAAGAATTAGACTAGTCTAGGAATGAATGTCAGTTCTAGGACTGAATGCCACATGAGATTATATCACCCAATTTGAGGTAAATATTGTCACTGGCAGCAAATCCATATGGGTGTGCAGCAACCTCAATTCTGGCTTACTCAGAAGAAAGAATTCAGCTGAGGGGCAGAAGGCAGATGGAGAGACAGGCAGGTTTTAGAACAGGAATGAAAGTCTGTCAAAAAACTTTAGAGCAGGAGTGAAAGGAAGGAAAGTACACGTGGAAGAGGACCAAGCGGGCCATTGAAAGACAAGTGCACCGTTTGACATTTGACTTGGGCTTTTATGCCTGGGCACACTTCTGGGTTCTCGCATCCCTTCTTCCCTGATCCTTCCCTTGGGGTGGGCTGTCCACATGCACAGGGATCTGCTGGCACTTAGCTGGAGAGCATGTGCAGTGTGTTTACTAGAGTTGTATGCATGCTCACTTGAGGCATTCTTCCCTTACCAATCGAATGTCCCTAGAAGTCCATTTACCAGTTCAACACTGCCATTTTGCCTTTTAATGTTCACGCTTAAGCCCAGCTGCCCAGCTCCTGAGATCTTATCAGGAAGCTGCTAATCACCAGTTTCAGGTTTGTTCTATTAGGAGACTGCCTTTCCTCCCTGGTGCTGGCTGTGACCAGTTATTTTAGAGAGACAGTTAACAACTGCCTGACCATCACCTGATGGTTGCCTGACAACCCTGGTGCGGTTAGCGGAGCCCTCTCCTGCCCTGCTCATGTCTGCCCAGCTACCTACTGTAACAGTATGACCAGAACTCACATGGGAAGCAAAGGTAAAAAATTGGTAGCAATAGTGACTCTTTTTTGGCCAGATGTTTATTGGTCTTGGATAATATCAGGCTGAGTTAACATTAGCTGTACTGTGTAGTTCTGTTCTCTTTATAGGAGAAAATGTTTGTGTCTGTAAAGGATTTGGGTTGATCACCAAACAGTATTCATTCTAACTATAGGAACATACCTGCTTCAGAGTTCAAAGAGCAGTTCTGTCCTGAACAATTGAATTTCCTCCTGTTGCTTGACTTAGTAATCTCTGGAACCACAAGTTTACTCTTTGGTGTTGGTTAATGTTCATCCTACCTAATTCTTCTGATTTAATGAGAAATTAGGCAAATAAAACATGTTTTGCTTTGACTTCTGAAAGTCCACATTTAGCCAAAAGATATTCAAATATAGTTAGATAATTATCTGGATATCAGGCCAATCACAAAAGCACAAGTGATTGGAGATTTCTTAACAGTCTCTGCTAAGGGCTTAATTGTTTCTTCTCTCTTATAGACCTTGCAGTAAAAAGACATTTGACAGAATCTTAAAACTGCACTGATAAAGCTGAAAGGATACATAAAGCTGTTGTTGCTTGAACAGTGAGTTCATTTCAGGTTTCTTGGAATGCATAAATGTACACTGTCCACATTTAACTTCCCTTTTGGCCCTTTTCACTATTTTCCAAAACAAGCCATTTTACTTTAAGATAAAAAGTTATGGAAGGAATGTTTACAGGCCTTTGATAATTGTCATTCTCTGCAGCCCTCATAGAAGTGTTCATGGTAATGGCAGGGAAGCAAAGCAAGTGCCTTAAGCGCACTTGGCTTTTCTAACCCTAAACTGCGGTCAGGAGTTGTTGGTTTGGTGAGGTTTTAGACAAGTAAGCAAGGCACATTTAACCCTTTTCCATTCCCACTGAAGTGGCATCATTCTTCTGGGGTAATACCCAAGGTTCATCATCTCGTGCCAAGGAAATCAAGGACACAGACACACAAGAAGTGAGTTTAAGAGCAGAGGTGTAGTAGGCGAGAGAAAAAAGAAGGGAAAAGCTTGCTCCCCCGCAGAGAGAGAGGCTTCTGAGTGGGTCTTCCGGTTTTGTGGTGAAATGCATGGGGTTTTATAGATGAGCTTGAGGAGGGGGTGTCTGATTTACATAAGGTCCGAGAGATTGGTTGGACCAGGTGTGCTATTTGCACTGCATGCAAAGAAACTGGCCACCCCACCCTAATCTTTTATTATGCAAATGGTTCTCTACCTGGCTGGTGTCATGTTGTCTGTTGCTTACTGTACACCTGATTGACAAGGAAAAGGGAAGATGGAGCTGCCATGTTGAACATGCCTGGCCCGCAGGTAGCCGCTGCCGGCATTCACCGGTGCAAGCTTCCAGCTTGCTTATCTATGTCTGCAGCTTGATTTTACAGGCTGCTCTTTGTCAGAAAAGAAATAATTTTGGGGCTACTTTTTGTTAAAAGGGAAGCCTTACCGAGGATTCTCTTACCCTCACTAATTGCCTAAATAATTTCTTTTTAGCTCCTGTATCACCACCCTTCCTGAAACCCTAGTCTTTTCAGGTTCAGCTTTGGTTAAAATGGTGAAACCCGTGATGTGGATGGCCCCCACTTTGTATCACAGCATGAGAATGCTATTCTCTTCCCCGGCCCCTGCTTTATCCTTTCAATTTTATCCCTCTTCAGTGCTCTGAAAAAAAATTTCCTGACTCCCAGTTCAGTGCTTTTTAAATGTTTACAAGTTGCAAATTCCTTTGCTCTATAATCCTCCCTGGACACGCAATAGATAAAGCTGATAAAACATCTGTTAAACTGTAGGTAGAAGGCCCACAGACCCACTTAATCTATCCTCTTCACTTCTCCCCACTACCCCACAGCTTCCCATGAGTGGGGCCTCACAGAACCCCCAGAGCAAGCAGAGCTTAGTTGGAAAATGACTAGCCCACTCAAAATTACTCTCTTCCTTCCTCTGGATTCCTTTTTTCTTTTTTTCCCACTGTTTCTAACATTATTTCATTGATTCATTCACCCAGTAAATATATATTGAGTATCCACTATGAATACCTGGCACTTAGTTATGGATGGCCTGGCTATAACACTTATCTAATTATGTTGGAATTTTCCGTTTAATGTTTGTTTCCGCATGGACTGGATTCTTCCTTGGATCTCCTGATCCTACTCAGAACTTAGAACATAATGTTCAATGTTCCCATATAGCCACTTGCCTCTAATCAAATGCCACCTAATTAGGGAGGCCCTCACTCACCATCCTACCTCAAATCCTACCACCTTCACCCTCTCTCTCCTCTCTACCCTTAATCTGCTTTATATTTTTCCCAAAACACTTATCATCAGCTTGTAAATTACATTTATCCCTAAACAAGAGTAGGGTCCCCTTGTTTATTCACTACCATATACACAGCAGCTAGAACAGTGATGGGCACTCAAGTTGGTACTCATTAAATATTTATTGAATGGGTAGCTGAATAAATGAAGTGAGTAAATATGGCAACATATTGTTAGCTATTTAAGAAGATATTCATATTAAAATGCTTGTGTTGCTTGTGTGCCTCACTGGAATGACTCCTTTTAAAAAACAAATCTATGTCTTATGTTTCTCCTTATCCTACACACCCATCACCCTCTATGCCCAGCACAGTATCTTGTTTATGGAAGAAGTTCCATACATTTATTGAGTTGACTGACCCAGGGACCAGCTGCATTGGCGTCACCTGGGAGCTGGTCATAAATGCAGAAGCTCAGGCACCACCTCAGATTTCCAGCACCACCAGTTGGAAGCTGAATGCAGAAGTTTCCAACACCACCAGTTGGAAGCTGCATTTTAGCAAGATCCCTAAGGCAATGGTATGCACCTTAATGTTTGAGAGGCTCCAGTGTCATCCTGTTCTGAGCCTCCTCTCACTCTTCTACATTGCCTTCATTATTCTCTTACTTTATTGCATTGAATAGTTCAATTTTTGAACATGCCATTATAGTTTATGTAAAAATATTTACGATTCCTTGGCCTCTTTCAAAGTAAATCTGTGAGCCAATTAATAGCTATAACTTGACCTTCTAGGTTCCGGGACATCAATTTCTGTGAATGTAAAATCTAACACAAATTTTCTCCTTCTGGAAAACGTGGAAGAGGACACATCACATGGCATTTAGAGCTGCCCCTCAAAGAGAGGGAACAGAGGGCCACTTCTACCCTCTTCTGTCACTAGCAGAGATACTTGGCTAAGCAAGGAAGGCCCACAATAGGACCCTGAAAGTTTGGGGTATGAGTGCTGAGAGGCCGAGTCCGCCAGCAGAGCTTTGACAAATGGCACATTCAGCAGCTGAGTTCTGCGGCCTCGGAGGGGCAGCCTCTGTCCTCCAGGTTTGTATTAAGTGATATGTTTGTCTGAAGTTATAGGAGTCATGGCCTTCAGAGAAAGGAACGGGGGTAACAAAGGAAGGCTGATACTGATATTCCTTAATGCCTCGGAAGAGTCATGAGGAGCTTGGTCATTGGACAGATACCAAAAACATTCTTGAGGTGGTTAGGCCTGGGGGAGGAATGATGTTAGAGCAATGTGACTTAGGCAGCAATGCTCAAGATTAATTGCTCTATGTGTGTGTGTGTGTGTGTGTGTGTGCATGCGTGTGTGTGTGCGTGTGTGTGCTTTCTTCCTACTTTGAATGTGGAAATAATTTCAAACATTCAAGAAAGCTGCAAGAATGTCACCTATTGTTAACATATTGTCCCCATCCACTTTACCAATTATGTGTTTCTTTCTCTCCTTTCCTTATCCCCTTTCTATCTCTCTCTCCCTTTCTCTTCTCTCTGTCACTCTGTCTGTCTCTATGTCTGTCTGTATCTAAATATCTATATAACTATTTTTCAGTCATTTAAGAGTAAGTTGCATACATCATGCCCCTTATCCCCTCTGTAGTTTAATGTATATTTCTTAGAATGTAGACATTCTCTTACATAACAAAGTGGCTATAGCTTTAAATGTCCTAATTTCCACAGCTTTCTCATGATGACTGCTTCCTCTTTGCACTGTTTCACCATTAAGATGACCACTTCCTATGTGATTAATATCTTGAGTTCTTCTCATGTTCTGACTTTTACACATTTTTCAGTGTGATTTACTGTTGTGAGTAAAAATTTCAGTATTACACAAAGTTTTTCCTACAAGCTCTTGGCTCTGCTGTGTTCCCATTATCCCTCTACCAGACCACCTCTAATAACTGGGCTGTGGTAATGCAGAGCCTTGCGGTGGGCACTAAAAGGTTTTACTTCATGGGACCAGCTGAAGCATTTGGTCTAAAATCTATTCCATTATCCTTAGAGAAAAATCAGCTAATATATTTGAGGCAAAAAAAAATCAACCATTTTTATTATGAGCTGTCTCGGGCTTTTGGCTGCAGTTTTGGGTTATCGTCCCTTAACAAGTTCAAAAGATGAAGAGCAGAACCAAGAATGGAAGTCACACTGCAATATGCAAATAATTGGATTGACTTCATAAGTGGAAATTCTAAAGCTTAGCCTTTTCAAGCTATGAAAATAGCATTTCTCACTTTATATATTGTTTTTAAAAATATAATTGAGCTGAGCCATAATGTGCTCTTCCAAAACAGAAAATGTCTAACACTAAGAAGGGTCAATTGTTCATATGATTAGTAGGGTATCTCCTTAAAAATTGAGTTTGTGCCATAAAAGCCCTAGAAGAAAATCTAGGCAATACCATTCAGGACATAGGCTGGGGCAAAGACTTCATGACTAAAACACTAAAAGCAATGGCAACAAAAGCCAAAATTGACAAATGGGATCTAATTAAACTAAAGAGCTTCTGCACAGCAAAAGAAACTGTTATCAGAGTGAACAGACAACCCATAGAATAGGAGAAAAATTTGCAATCTACTCATCTGACAAAGGGCTAATATCCAGAATCTACAAAGAACTCAAACAATTTACAAGAAAAATCAACAACCCCATCAAAAAGTGGACAAAGGATATGAACAACCGACACTTCTCAAAGAGAGACATTTATCAGCCCAACAGACACATGAAAAATGCTCATCATGCACCCGCCGCGCCGGCCATCAGAGAAATGCAATCAAAACCCACAAGAACATACCATTGCGGGAGCTCACGTCCAGTTAGAATGGTGTCATTAAAAAGTCAGGAAACAACACATATGCCGGAGAGGAGTGGGAAACTAGGAAGGCTTTTAACAGTGTTGGTGGGAGTGAAAAGCCAGTTCAACCACCTTGTGGAAAACAGTGTGCGATTCCTCAAGAGGATCTAAACTACGAAATACCCCATGCTTGACCCAGCATCCCCACTACTGGGTATATACCCCAAGATTATAAATCACCCGCACTAAACGACACATGCAGCACGCTGTTTTATTGAGGCACTATTCAACATAGGCCAACAGACTCGGGAACCAACCCCACATGTCCATCAGTGATAGCACTCGGCATTAAGAAAATTGTGGCCACATCAACCGATGCGAAATACTATGCATCCATAAAAAAGGATGAGTTCATGTCCTTGGCAGGGACATGGATGAAGCTGGAAATTACCATTCTTAGCAAACTATCACAAGAACAGAAAACTAAACACCATATGTTCTCACTCATAGGTGGGAATTGAACAATGAGAACACTTGGACACAGGAAGGGGAACATCACACAGGGGGGCTTGTTGGGGAGTGGGGCACTGGGGGAGGGATAGCATTAGGATAAATACCTAATGTAAATGACGAGTTGATGGGTGCTGCAAACCAACATGGCACATGTATACAAATGTAACAAACCTGCACTTTGTGCACTGTACCCTAGAACTTAAAGTAAAATAATAACAAAAAATCTTAAAAGGCAAAACAAAAATTGAGTTTGTGCCATTTTATAAGCTCCATGTCATTAGTAACATAAATGATTTTCACTCTGTTTTTATGTGTGTATCCTCATGACACACAAATAGTTTTAGACAAAATATCTTCAAAAATTGTTACATTGATCTAGGTTGGTTTTCATTATTTTGGAATGTTAGGATTAAATTGTGATTATAGTCTCATGCAAGGATGGAAACTTGGAACCAGTGTTCAGACAACTGGTCAGTATACAGTATCTAAATTTACATAAAAATGAATGGATTCTGGGTAAATAGGGATTCTCCCCACCACCATTCCCTATTAGGCTGCCTATAAGATGACTTTTATTAAGTTAAATTCACCTTTATAAAGGATATAATTAAGTTATTAATACATGTCTTACCAAGGCTTAACACCTGAACTTCTTGTTTTTATATATCTACTTATTTCTCTGGTGACTGTGCCTAGTCTCATGGCTTTAAATGGAATCTATATGCTGATGAGCCTCAAAGTTGTGTCACCAGCCCATCTTCTCTCCTGAACTCCTGAACCATATTTACTATCTATTTGGCCTGTCCACTTGGATGTCTAACAGGCATCTCAAATTTAATAGGTCCAAATTAAACTCCTAGTATGTCCTTCCAAAACACCAGCTTCTGCAGTCTTTACATCTCAATAAATAGCAACTTCATTCTTCCAGCGGCATAGGCTAAAATCTTTTAAGCCATTATGGACCCCATTGTTTCTCTCACACCCCTCATCAGGTCCCATCAGAAAAATCCTTCCATCTTTATCTTCAAAATAGATTCAGAATTTGACCACGTCTTACCACATTATTGCTAACACTCTGGACAAACCACTATCATCTCTAACCTGGCTTACTGCCATTGTCACCTATCTCATTGATTCTTCCATGACACCCCTCCAATCTTTTCTCAAGAAAGAAATGAAGGAAATCTCTTCACTACCCATATCTCAGAACTTCTTGTTCTAGCCATGTTAGAGTCACTGGCATTAGACTTACCCTCTTTCTGTAAGCAACCATTAAACTGGATAAAAAAATATATAGAATAATAATTTGCAGTCAGAAATTAGACAGAAATTGACACAGGCTACAAACCTTAACAGAAGAAAACCATGTAAGGTGAGCCCCACCTTTTCTCTGAGAGCACTTTTCAAAAAGTGACGGTTTGCTGGGCGTGAGAGTTCAGGATTGCTAAAGTGGCTAGGATTTAGAGGTGGAGGGCAGGGCACCAGATATGAGATAATCATAAAGGAACCCCAAAGGGTTACGTAGAAACTCTTGGGATTTTGGCTGTGTTAAGCTACATTTGTGCAGGAATGTACAAATTCCAGGAAGCCTATGAAAGAATAGCTTCTGAGATGCTGAGAGTTGAACAAGTATTTCAGAAGTCATGCAATGCTTGGGAGAAGGTAGATATCTGGCTCAACCAGAGAGGAGAGAATTTGATGAATACTCTGTGTTGAGACCTTAAAAAGATCATGACTTAGAAATAAGAACCATGCCATAGGAATAGAATTATGATTACTAGGCAAAACATTGAAATTGACCTGTCAGAACAAAACCTAGAACCAATCTTTGACAGAATCAAGGTGATACACTAGTAATTTTGAATGAGGAAGAGAACATTATCATCAAATTAAAATATCTATAATGTCTAGCATATAAGCAAAAATTCCTGGACAGGTAAAGAAGCAGGAAGGTACATTTCATTGTATAGAATTTAAACTTCAATAAAGTTTATTTTAAAAGAGAAAAAAGCTTAGAAGAAACACATTATCTTCTTGAGAGGAACAAATATAAGGGTTGTAGTCGATTCCTCAGCTGAAACAATGAAACCAGGAGACAACAGAATAACACCTTTTAAGTGATGAAAATGCTCTCAATCTAGTATTCTACACTCATTAAAAATATCCTTCAAGTTTGAATGAATTATACACTTTCCAAGACAAAAAACTGAGAAAATTTTAAATCAATGGACTTATTACAAGAAGTACTATAGGAAGTTCTTCAGGCTGAAGTAAAATAATCACAGATGGAAAGGCAAAATTACAAGAAAGAATCAACTGTAGTGTAAAGTCTAAATATATGGATAATTTATAAGTATAAAAGAAAGGCAAATTAATAATGATGTTTTGTGAGGCTTATAAATTGGAAGACTTAAAAGAAATTTTAAAAATAGTTAAGTGGGTAAATGGATTTAAACTGTTACAAGGTTATTGCATTGTTTGGAATGTGTTGAAAATACAAGTAGGCTGTAGTAAGCCAAAGATATACTTTATGTTTCTAGGTTAACCACTGAAAGGACAATACTAACTTATTCTAATGTGTATGTGGAAATGCAAAATACCAAAAATAATTAAGACTATGTGGAAGAAAAATAAAGAACTTTTATTACCACTTCAATATTTCTTTTAAATCTACAAATAATTAAGAGACTATTATATTGGTGAAAGATAAGACTAAATAGAACAGTGTAACACAATACAATCCAAAATCAACTCACATATACATTGTCACTTGATATGAACCAAAAGCACCATTGTAATTTAATGCAGGGGAGAAGAGTATGTTTTATAAATATTGCTAGAGAAATAAGCTATCAAAAAAATCCATATCGCTCACCTCAAACCATACCTAAAATTAATTCAAGATGGATTATAGGGCTAAATATAAAAATGAAAATAATCAAGTTCTAGAAGAAAACATATGTCTTTTCTGAGCTATGCAAAGATTTCCTTAATGGAAAACAAAAAACAGTAACCATTTTTTAAACGGTAAATTGGATTTCATGAAAATTAAGAACTTTTGTTCATCAAAATTAATCATTAGGAAAGTAAACAGGCAAGCTCCAGACTGGAAAACAATACTTGTAATATGTATAGCTTAAAAAGGCTGATATGTGGAATATATAAAGAATTTCAAATCAGTAAGAGAAAAATCAAATCAGTAAAGAAAAAAACAAAATGGGCAAAATGTAAACAGATGTAAACAGATGGGCAAAATGTAAACAGATACTTCATAAACAGATGGCCAACAAGCACATAGAAATGCACTTAATATTATTGCCTATCAGGAAAATAAAAAATAAAACCACAAGGTGGTACCATTACATAACTACCAGTATACCAAAATAAGACTTACAATATCAAGATTTGGGAAGGATATCTAGCAACTGGAATGAGCATAAACTGCTGATGTTAGGTAAACTATTCAGCCATTTTGTAAAATGTTTCCACAGTACTAAAGCTAAACAAAAGCCCAACCTATGACTCAGCATTTCTCCTCCTAGGTATACCCAAGAAAAACTAGTATATATAGTTAATGAAAAATACATTCAAGAATGTTTGTGGTATCTTTATTCATAGTACCCAAAAGACACAAGCAATCAAAATTCCCATCAATAGGAGAATGAATAAATTATGGTATATTCACACAAACAGTACTCCATAATGAGAGAGAGAAAGAGAGACAGAGAGAGCCTTGTACGTGCAACAACAGGAATGAAGCTCAAATATACAATTGAGCAAAAATAACCAGATACAAAAGCACATATTGTATGATTTCATTAAAATAAAGCTTGAGAACTAATACATAGAGTCCATCAGTAGAGCTGGAAGACAGAAGAGTGATTATTCCATTAAGCAGATGGGTTATGGACTAAAAGGAGCAAGAAACTTTCTGAGTTCAATATTCTATATATTTAACCAGGTGTTGGTTACATCGGTGGATACATATTTAAATTTTTATTGAGATATATATTTAAGATTTGTGCACTTTACTGTGTACGTTATATCTCAATTTTAAAAATTGTTTAGAAAAAGTATGCAAGTCAGATCACATGTTGTCTCTATTTAAACTTTCCAAAAGCTTCCTATCACTCCTAGTAAAAGCCTAAGTCCTTACTATTTACTATGTTCTTCATGGAAATGATCTCCTCCAGCTCCCCTACACCGAGTTCAAATCACACTCCACCTCACTATTTCTAAATACTCCAAGCACACTTCTGCCTCAGGCCATTGTTCTTACCTGGAAAGTTCTTTGCAATCATTGCTATCTAGTGTGCCACATATTTTACATTATTTAGCATCAGTCTTCTAGACTTGATTGTCAGCTTTATGAGGGCAGAGATTTTTGCCAGTTTTGTTCACCACTATGTTTCTAGTCTCTCTTCTAGAAGAGAGCCTGTCATATAATAAGTGCTCAATAAATATTTCTAATGAATAAGCAAACCATCATCATACCATTTTCACTAAATATCAGATATTTTTGAACACACTTTATATTCTACCAGCCAGCCTCTTACACCAACCATCTTACAACTGCCAGTTCCACACACATTTTGACAAGATTGTCCTGTCTTAATGTGACAGTGGTTAACCTTGAAACATTCACTCTTGCACTGTGGCTTCTCTTATGCCACAGTGTGGGAATCTGCTTACTACATGAGAGTAACCCAGAGGGTGGGACAGTTAACTCCATTGAGACAACCCTTGGCCACTAGGAAGGAAAGTTAATGGATAAATGCTTTCTACTCTCATCCTTTAGAGCAGAGGTCAACAAACTTTTTCTGTAAAGGGCAAAATTGAGAATACTTTATGTTTTGTGGGTCATACAGTCTCTTTCACAACTATCCAACTCTGCCATCACAGCCTAAAAACAGATATAGAAAATACAGAAATTAATTTTGAGGCTATGTTCCAATAAAACTTTTTTTACAAAAATAGATGATTAGACAGATTTGCCCCAAAGGCTACAGTTTGCTTATTTCTCCTCTAGACAACAGTTTAAGACACATTTCAAAAGGCTCCTCAGAAGTTCCCAGCAAAATCAAGTCCCAGTTTCCTACAGTGGTTTTCAAATCAATTGCACACCTTTGTGTTGGCTTTTCGCCTCTCTGTTTCACTCCTCCATCCTTCCCCAGAATCACTTCCAAACTACAAGGCTTAATCTCTGGCTTTGCTTTCAGAGGAACCCGGGGTACACTACCATCGTCAAAAACATGAGTGCATTTTTATTATAGGCCAAACATTATTTAATTCCTAGTAGTGAGTACAAACAGTCCTTTAATATGGTTAGGCTTTATGTCCCCACCCAAATTTCATCTTGAATTGTAATCCCCACAATCCCCATAATCGCCATGTGTCAAGGGAGAGACAAGGTGGAGGTAATTGAATCATGGGGGCAATTTCCCCCATGCTTTTCTCATGATAGTGAGTGAGTCCTCACGAGATCTGATGGTTTTATAAGGGACTCTTCCTCCTGTGCTCAGCACTTTTCCTTCCCGCCACCTTCTGCAGAAGGTGCCTTGCTTCCTCTTTGCCTTCCACCATGGCAGTAAGTTTCCTGAGGCCTCCCAGCCATGCTGAACTCTGAGCCAATTAAACCTCTTTCCTTCATAAATTACCCAACCTCGGGCAGTTCTTCATAGCAGTATAAAAATGGACTAATACAGTAAATTGGTACTAGTAGAGTGGGGTGCTGCTATAAAGATATCCAAAAATGTGGAAGCAACTTTGGAACTGGATAACAGGCAGAGGTTGGAACAATCCAGAGAGCTCAGAAGAAGACAGGAAAATGTGGGAAAGTTTGGAACTTCTTAAAGACCTGTTGAATGGTTTGACCAAAATGCTGATAGTGATATGGACAATGAAGTCGAGGCTGAGATGGTCTCAGGTGGAAATTAGGAACTCATTGGGAAATGGGGCAAAGGTCACTCTTGCTATGTCTTAGCGAAGAGACTGGTGGCATTTTGCCCCTGTCCTAGAGATCTGTGGAACTTCAAATTTGAGAGAGATAATCTGAAAGTGGAACTTATGTTTAAAGGGGAAGCAGAGCATAAAAATTAGAAAAATTTGCAGCCTGATTATGTAGTAGAAAAGAAAAAAAAACATTTTCTAGGGAGACATTCAAGCTGGTTATAGTAATTTGCTTAAATAACAAGGAGCCAAGTGTTAATCACCAAGACAATAAGGAAAATCTCTCCAGAGCATGTCAGAGACCTTCAGAGCAGGCTCTCCCATCACAAGCCCAGAGGACTAGGAGAGAAAAATGGTTTCCTGGGCCCAGCCCAGGCCCACCCTCCCACCCTCAGTTGCTCTGTGCAACCTCATAACTTGGCACCCTGCATCCCAGCTGCTGCCACTCCAGCTCCAGCTCTGGCTAAAACATGTCAATGTACAGTTCAGAGCTCAGGCTATTGCTTCAGAGGGTGAAAGACCCAAGCTTTGGAGGCTTACACATGGTGTTGGGCCTGCAGATGCACAGAAGTCAAAAATTGAGGTTTGGGAACCTTCACCTAGATTTCAGAGGATGTATGGAAATGCCTGGATGTCCAAGCAGAAGTCTGCTGCAGGAGGAGGGTCCTCATGGAGAATCTCTGCTAGGACAATGTGGAAGGGAAATGTGGGGTTAGAGCCCCCACGCAGATTCCCCACTGGGCCTAGTGAAGCTGTGAGAAGAGGGTCACTGTCCTCCAGACTCCAGAATGGTAGAGCCACTGACAGCTTGCACTGTGCATCTTGAAAAGCCACAGACACTCAATGAAAGCAGCCAGGACAGGGGCTGTACCCTAAAAAGCCACAGGGGCAGAGCTGCTTAAGACCATAGGAGCCCACTTCTTGCATCAGCATGACCTGGATGTGAGACATGGAGTGAAAGTAGATCATTTTAGAGCTTTTAGATTTAATGACTGCCCCACCTGGTTTTAGACTTGCATGGGGTCTGTAGCCCCTTTGTTTTGACCAATTTCTCCCATTTGGAATTGAAAATTTTACCCAATGCCTGTGCCTGCATTGTGTCTTTGAAGTAAATAACTTGTTTTTTTGTTTTACAGGCTCATAGGCAGAAGGGACTTGCCTTGTCTCAGACGAACTTTACACTTGGACTTTTGGGTTAATGCTGGAATGAATTGAGACTTTGGGGTACTGTTGGAAAGGCATGCTTGGTTTTGAAATGTGAAAGGTACATGAGATTTTGAGATTTGGGAGGGGCCAGGGGTGGGATGATATGGTTAGGCTTTGTGTCCCCACCCAAATCTCATCTTGAATTGTAATCGCCATAATCCCCACATGTCAAGAGAGAGACCAGGTGGAAGTAATTAAATCATGGGGGCAGTTTCTGCCACACTTTACTCATGATAGTGAGTGAGTTCGCATGAGATCTGATGGTTTTATAAGGGGCTCTTCCTACTTCACTCGGCACTTCTCCTTCCTGCTGCCTTGTGAAGAAGGCACCATGCTTACCCTTCACCTTCAGCCACAATTGTAAGTTTCCTGAGGCCACCCTAGCCATGCTGAACTATGAGTCAATTAAACCCCTTTCCTTTATAAATTACCCACTCTCAAGCAGTTCTTTATAGCAATATGAAAATGGACTAACACATCCTTGATCTCACAATAGGCCATTTTACTGAAAATATACCATTAGTAAAATTAGGTACATGAAATCTGATTTTTCTAAGAAAATGCAATGCGAGTTCTTTTGTTTCAAAGGCCATGCATTCATTGTTCATAGAAAGAATTTCAAACGAACATTTAGATAGACCTGGCCAAAACAGTAAACAAAGCACAACATTTTATTTAATATAAGCTAAAACATCAAACCATACACAAGGCTTATTTTTGTGACTCCTGCCTTAATTTTATTCCATGTATTAGAATATTTAGTGAAGTAATTCTGACAGACACCTGTGAGGAAATGGCAAACCATTTTCATGGCAGTTGAAGATGTGATTCGGGAATGTTAGGTTTCTTCCTGTTGAGCCTTTTCTTTCTGTCTTTCTTTTAATTAAAGTTTTCATGTGGCAACACACCTTTCAGCATCAGGTATTAGATTTTTCAGCTACATCTGTTGTCAACATTTTCTTCAAAATTGTTTGTGTTGGGGTGGCTGGAAAGATGGCTAAATAGGAGCAGCTCTGGTCTGCAGCTCCCAGTGAGATCAACACAGAAGGTGAGAGATTTCTGCATTTCCAACTGAGGTACCCGGCTCATCTCACTGGGGCTGGTTAGACAGTGGATGCAGTCCACGGAGGGCAAATCAGGGTCAGGCGTCGTGTCACCTGGAAAGTGCAAGGGGTCAGGAAACTCCCTCCCCTAGCCAAGGGAAGCCAAGAGGGACTATGCCATGAGGAATGGTGCATTCCAGCCCAGATACTATAATTTTCCCACAGTTTTCACAACCCGCACACCAGGAGATTCTCTCGGGTGCCTACACAAACAGAGCCCTGGGTTTCAAGCACAAAACTGGGCAGCCATTTGGGCAGACTCCGAGCTACCTGCAGGAGTATTTTCTCATACCCCAGTGGCACCAGGAACTCCAGCAAGACAGAACTATTCACTCCCCTGGAAAGAAGACTGAAGCCAGGGAGCCAAGTGGTCTAGCTCAATGGATCCCAGACCCACAGAGCCCAGAAAGCTAAGATCCACTGGCTTGAAATTCTCACTGCCAGCACAGCAGTCTGAAGTCAGTCTGGGATGACTGAGCTGGTTGGGGGAGGGGCACCACCATTACTGAGGCTGGAGTAGGTGGTTTTCCCCTCACAGTGTAAAAAAAGCTGCAGGTAAGTTCGAACTGGGTGGAGCCCACCACAGCTCAGCAAAACCGCTGTAGCCTGCCTGCCTCTCTATATTCTTCCTCTCCGGGCACAGCATCTCTGAAAGAAAGGCAGCAGCCCCAGTCAGGGGCTTATAGGTAAAACTCCCATCTCCCTGTGACAGAGCACCTGGGGACAGGGGTGGATGTGGGCACAGCTTCGGCAGACTTAAACATTTCTGCCTGCTGGCTCTGAAGAGAGCAGCGAATCTCCCAGGACAGTGCTCAAGCTCTGCTAATGGACAGACTGCCTCCTCAAGTGGATACCTGACTGGGAGACACCTCCCAGCAGGCGGCAACAGAAGCATCATACTAGAGAGCTCTGGCTGGCATCTGGGACAAAGCTTCTAGAGGAAGAAACAGGCAGCAAACTTTGCTGTTTGGCAGCCTCCACTGGTGATACCCAGGCAAACAGGGTCTGGAGTGGACCTCCAGTAAACTCCAGCAGACCTGCAGCAGAGGGGCCTGACTGTTAGAAGGAAAACTAACAAACAGAAAGGAATAGCAACAACATCAACAAAAATGCCATCCACACAAAAATCTCATCTGAAGGTCACCAGCATCAAAGATCAAAGGTAGATAAATCCACAAAATGAGGAAAAACCAGCGCAAAAAGGATGAAAATTCCAAAATCCAGAATGCCTTTTCTCATCCAAAGCATCACAACTCCTCACCAGCAAGGGAACAAAACTGGATGGAGAATGAGTTTGACAAATTGACAGAAGTAGGCTTCAGGAGGTCAGTAATAACGAACTACTCCGAGCCAAAGGAGCATGTTATAACCCAATGCAAGGAAACTAAGAACCTTGAAAAAAGGTTAGAGGAATTGCTAAGTAGAATAACCAGTTTAGGGAAGAACATAAACGACCTGATGGAGCTGAAAAACACAGCACAAGAACTTCGTGAAGCATACACAAGTATCGATAGCCGAATCGATCAAGCAGAAGAAAGGATATCAGAGATTGAACATCAACTTAATGAAATAAAGCATAAAGACAAGATTAGAGAAAAAAAATTGGAAAGGAATGAGCAAAACCTCCAAGTAATATGGGACTATGTGAAAAGACCAAACCTACGTTTGATTGGTGTACCAGCAAGTGATGGGGAGAATGGAACCAACTTGGAAAACACTTCAGGATACTGTCCAGGAGAACTTCCCAAACCTAGCAAGTCAGGCCAACATTCAAATTCAGGAAATACAGAGATCACCACAAAGATACTCCTCGAGAAGTGCAACCCCAAGACACATAATCGTCAGATTCACCAAGGTTGAAATGAAGGAAAAAACGTTAAGAGCAGACAAAGAGAAAAGTCAGGTTACCCACAAAGGGAAGCCCATCAAATTAACTGAAGATCTCTCTGCAGAAACCCTACAAGCCAGAGGAGGGTGGGGACCAATATTCAACATTATTAAAGAAAAGAATTTTCAACCCAGAATTTCATATCCAGCCAAACTAAGTTTCATAAGTAAAGGAGAAATAAAACCTTTTAAAGGCAAGCAAATGCTGAGAGATTTTGTCACCACCAGACATGCCTCACAAGAGCTCCTGAAGGAAGCAGTAAACATAGATAGGACCAACCGGTACCAACCACTGCAAAAACATACCAAATTGTAAAGACCACTGATGCTATGAAGTAACTGCATCAATTAATGGGTGAAATAACTAGCTGGCAACAAAATGACAGGATCAAATTCACACATAACAATATTAACCTTAAATGTAAATGAGCTAAATGCCCCAATTAAAAGACACAGACTGGCAAATTAGATAAAGAGTCAAAACCCATCAGTCTGCTGTATTCAGATGTCCCATCTCACATGCAAAGACACACATAGGATCAAAATAAAGGGATGGAGGAAGATTCTAGCAAGCAAATGGAAAGCAAAATAAAGCAGGGGCTGCAATCCTGGTCTCTGATAAAACAGACTTTAAACCAACAAAGATCAAAAGAGACAAAGAAGGCCATTGCATAATGGTAAAGGGATCAATTTAACAAGAAGAGCTAGCTATCCTAAATATACATGCACCCAATACAGTAGCACCCAGATTCATAAAGAAAGTTCTAAGAGACCTACAAAGACACTTAGACTCCCACACAATAATAGTGGGAGACTTCAACACCCCAGTGTCAATATCAGACAGATCACCCAGACAGAAAATTAACAAGGATATTCAGGACTTGAACTCAACTCTGGACCAGGTGGACCTAATAGACATCTACATAACTATCCACCCCAAATCAACAGAATATACATTCTTCTCAGCACCACATTGCACTTATTCTAAAGTTTACCATGTAATCAGAAGTAAAATACTCTTCAACAAATGCAAAAAAAATTGGAAATCATAATAGTCCCTCAGACCACAGTGCAATCAAATTAGAACTCAGGATTAAGAAATCTACTCAAAACCACACAACTACATGGAACAGAACAACCTGCTCCTGAATGACTACTGGGTAAATGACAAAATTAAGGCAGAAACAAATAAGTTCTTTGAAACCAGTGAGAACAAAGATACAACATACCAGAATATCTGGGACACAGCTAAAGCAGTCTGTAGAGAGAAATTTATAGCACTACATGCCCACAGGAGAAAGCAGGAGTTATCTAAAATCAACACCTTAACATCACAATTAAAAGAACTATAGAAGCAAGAGCAAACAAATTCAAAAGCTAGCAGAAGACAAGAAATAACTAAGATCACAGCAGAACTGAAGGAGATAGAGACACAAAAAACCCTTCAAAAAAATCAATGAATCCAGGAGCTGGTTTTTCGAAAAGATTAACAAAATTGATAGACCACTAGCAAGACTAATAAAGAAGAAAATACAGAAAAATCAAATAGACACAATAAAAAATGATATAGGGGATATCACCACTGATCCCACAGAAATACAAACTACCATCAGANTAGGGAAGAACATAAACGACCTGATGGAGCTGAAAAACACAGCACAAGAACTTCGTGAAGCATACACAAGTATCGATAGCCGAATCGATCAAGCAGAAGAAAGGATATCAGAGATTGAACATCAACTTAATGAAATAAAGCATAAAGACAAGATTAGAGAAAAAAAATTGGAAAGGAATGAGCAAAACCTCCAAGTAATATGGGACTATGTGAAAAGACCAAACCTACGTTTGATTGGTGTACCAGCAAGTGATGGGGAGAATGGAACCAACTTGGAAAACACTTCAGGATACTGTCCAGGAGAACTTCCCAAACCTAGCAAGTCAGGCCAACATTCAAATTCAGGAAATACAGAGATCACCACAAAGATACTCCTCGAGAAGTGCAACCCCAAGACACATAATCGTCAGATTCACCAAGGTTGAAATGAAGGAAAAAACGTTAAGAGCAGACAAAGAGAAAAGTCAGGTTACCCACAAAGGGAAGCCCATCAAATTAACTGAAGATCTCTCTGCAGAAACCCTACAAGCCAGAGGAGGGTGGGGACCAATATTCAACATTATTAAAGAAAAGAATTTTCAACCCAGAATTTCATATCCAGCCAAACTAAGTTTCATAAGTAAAGGAGAAATAAAACCTTTTAAAGGCAAGCAAATGCTGAGAGATTTTGTCACCACCAGACATGCCTCACAAGAGCTCCTGAAGGAAGCAGTAAACATAGATAGGACCAACCGGTACCAACCACTGCAAAACATACCAAATTGTAAAGACCACTGATGCTATGAAGTAACTGCATCAATTAATGGGTGAAATAACTAGCTGGCAACAAAATGACAGGATCAAATTCACACATAACAATATTAACCTTAAATGTAAATGAGCTAAATGCCCCAATTAAAAGACACAGACTGGCAAATTAGATAAAGAGTCAAAACCCATCAGTCTGCTGTATTCAGATGTCCCATCTCACATGCAAAGACACACATAGGATCAAAATAAAGGGATGGAGGAAGATTCTAGCAAGCAAATGGAAAGCAAAATAAAGCAGGGGCTGCAATCCTGGTCTCTGATAAAACAGACTTTAAACCAACAAAGATCAAAAGAGACAAAGAAGGCCATTGCATAATGGTAAAGGGATCAATTTAACAAGAAGAGCTAGCTATCCTAAATATACATGCACCCAATACAGTAGCACCCAGATTCATAAAGAAAGTTCTAAGAGACCTACAAAGACACTTAGACTCCCACACAATAATAGTGGGAGACTTCAACACCCCAGTGTCAATATCAGACAGATCACCCAGACAGAAAATTAACAAGGATATTCAGGACTTGAACTCAACTCTGGACCAGGTGGACCTAATAGACATCTACATAACTATCCACCCCAAATCAACAGAATATACATTCTTCTCAGCACCACATTGCACTTATTCTAAAGTTTACCATGTAATCAGAAGTAAAATACTCTTCAACAAATGCAAAAAAAATTGGAAATCATAATAGTCCCTCAGACCACAGTGCAATCAAATTAGAACTCAGGATTAAGAAATCTACTCAAAACCACACAACTACATGGAACAGAACAACCTGCTCCTGAATGACTACTGGGTAAATGACAAAATTAAGGCAGAAACAAATAAGTTCTTTGAAACCAGTGAGAACAAAGATACAACATACCAGAATATCTGGGACACAGCTAAAGCAGTCTGTAGAGAGAAATTTATAGCACTACATGCCCACAGGAGAAAGCAGGAGTTATCTAAAATCAACACCTTAACATCACAATTAAAAGAACTATAGAAGCAAGAGCAAACAAATTCAAAAGCTAGCAGAAGACAAGAAATAACTAAGATCACAGCAGAACTGAAGGAGATAGAGACACAAAAAACCCTTCAAAAAATCAATGAATCCAGGAGCTGGTTTTTGAAAAGATCAACAAAATTGATAGACCACTAGCAAGACTAATAAAGAAGAAAATACAGAAAAATCAAATAGACACAATAAAAAATGATATAGGGGATATCACCACTGATCCCACAGAAATACAAACTACCATCAGAGAATACTATAAATGCCTCTATGTAAAATAAACTAGGAAATCTAGAAGAAATGGATAAATTCCTGGACACATACAACCTCCCAAGACTAAACCAGGAAGATGTCGAATCTCTGATAGACCAATAACAAGTTCTGAAATTGAGGCAATAATTAATATCCTACCAATCAAGAAAAGTCCAGGACCAGACAGATTCACAGCTGAATTCTACCAGAGGAATAAAGAGGAGCTGGTACCATTCCTTCTGAAACTATTCCAATCAATAGAAAAAGAGGGAATCCTCCCTAACTCATTTTTATGAGGCCAGCATCATCCTGATACCAAAGCCTGGCAGAGACGCAACCAAAACAAGAGAATTTTAGGCCAACACCCCGATGAACATCAATGCGAAAATCCTCAATAAAATACCTGTAATCTGAATCCAGCAGCACATCAGAAAGCTTATGCACCACAACCAACTCGGCTTCATCCCTGGGATGCAAGGCTGGTTCAACATATGCAAATCAATAAACATAGTTCATCACATAAACAGAACCAATGACAAAAATGACATGATTATCTCAATAGATGCAGAAAAGGCCTTCGACAAAATTCAACAGCCTTTCATGCTAAAAACTCTCAATAAACTAGGTATCAATGGAATGTATCTCAACATAATAAGAGCTATATATGTCAAACCCACAGCCAATATCATACTGAATGGGCAAAAACTGGAAGCATTCCCTTTAAAAACCAGCACAAGACAAGGATGCCCTCTCACCACTCCTGTTCAACAGAGTATTAGAAGTTCTGGCCAGGACAATCAGGCAAGAGAAAGAAATAAAGCATACTCAAATAGGAAGAGAGGAAGTCAAATTGTCCCTGTTTGCAGATGACATGATTGTGTATTTAGAAAACCCCATCATCTCAGCCCAAAATCTCCTTAAGCTGACAAGCAACTTCAGCAAAGTCTCAGGATACAAAATCAGTGCGTACAAATCACAAGCATGTCTATATACCAATAATAGACAAGCAGAGAGCCAAATCATGAGTGAACTCCCATTCACAATTGCTACAAAGAGAATAAAATACCTAGGAATACATCAAATACAAGGGATGCGAAGGACCTCTTCAAGGAGAACTACAAACCACTGCTCAAGAAAATAAGAGAGGACACAAACAAAAGGAAAAACGTTCCATGCTCATAGATAGGAAGTATCAATATTGTGAAAATGGCCATACTGCCCAAAGTAATTTATAGATTCAATGCTATCCCTATCAAGCTACCATTGACTTTCTTCACAGAATTAGAAGAAATCCACTTTAAATTTCATATGGAGCCAAAGAAGTGCTCGTATAACCAAGACAATCCTAAGCAAAAATGTGAAAGCTGGAGACGTCACAGTACCTGACTTCAAACTATACTACAAGGCTACAGTAATCAAAACAGCACAGTGCTGGTACCAAAACAGATATATAGACAAACAGAACAGAACAGAGGCCTCAGAAATAATGCCACAAATCTATAACCATCTGATTTTCGACAAACCTGACAAAAGCAAGCAATGGGGAAAGAATTCCCTATTTAATAAATGGTGTTGGGAAAACTGGCTAGCCATATGGACCCCTTCCTTACACCTTATACAAAAATTAACTCAAGATGGATTAAAGACTTAAACATAAGACCTAAAACCATCAAAACCCTAGAAGAAAATCTAGGCAATACCATTCAGGACATAGGCTTGGGCAAAGACTTCATGACTAAAACACCAAGAACAATGGCAACAAAAGCCAAAATTGACAAATAGGAACTAATTAAACTAAAGATCTTCTGCACAGCTAAGGAAACTATCATCAGAGTGAACAGCCAACCCAGAGAATGGGAGAAAAATTTTGCAATCTATCCATCTGACAAAGGGTAATATTCAGAATCTACAAGGAGCCTAAACAAATTTACAAGAAAAAAACAAACAACCCCATCAAAAAGTGGGGCAAAGGATATGAACAGACATTTCCCAAAAGAAAACATTTATGCAGCCAACAAACATGAAAAAGCCCATAATCACTTGTCATTAGAGAAATGTAAATCAAAACCACACTGAGATACCTCCTCACGGCAGTTAGAATGGTGATCATTAAAAAGTCAGGAAACAACAGATGCTGGAGAGAATGTGGAGAAATGGAACGCTTTTACACTATTGGTTACACTTTTACACTATTACGCCTTTACATTGTAGTTCAACCATTGTGAAAGACAGTGTGGCAATTCTTCAAGGATGTAGAACCAGAAATACCATTTGACCCAGCAATTCCATTACTGGATATATACCCAAAGGATTATAAATTATTCTACTATAAAGACATGTGTGCAAAATTAAACATGCACACATATGTTTATTGCAGCACTGTTCACAATAGCAGAGACTTGGAACCAATCCAAATGCCCATCAATAACAGATTGGATAAAGAAAATGTGGCACATATACACCATAAAATAGTATACAGCCATTGAAAAGGATGAGTTCATGTCCTTTGCAGGGACATGGATTAGCCTAAAACCATCACTCTCAGCAAACTAACACAGGAACAGAAAACCAAACACCATGTTTTTCACTCATAAGTGGGAGCTGAACAATGAGAACACATGGAGACAGGGAGGGGAACATTACACACACGGGCCTGTCATGGAGGTAGGGGACTACTGGAGGGATAGCATTAGGAGAAATACCTAATGTAAATGACGAGTTGATGGGTGCAGCAAACTATCATGTCACGTGTATATCTATGTACCAAACCTGCACGTTCGGCACATGTATCCCTGAACTTAAAATATATATAAAAAAAAGATTTTGTTTGTCTGCCATAACTTTAACAAATGGTAACACAGTTACATCTGGCAAAACACCATAAATATGAAATTCACTAACTTGGATCCCTGTCGTATGTTGAGGACAATGACATGAAGTCTCATTGTGGTAGCCTGCTGCAGGAAGCAAACATTACAACTATTCACAACTGCAATCTACACAGTTTTAACCATTGACAGCCATTTCACAAGGTATAATGCTGCCCACAAAGAAGTTTTACAGGAAAGAGTTGGTGGTACAACAAATTCTAGAAACACCCAATAATCAAATTATTCTGCTGATGAGTTTTCCAATCTATACAAGCCCACATTGTCTGCCATAAGGGGAAATGAGTTCTTATCTCAAGTTAGGATGCCAGGCTTCAATTTCTGCCTTCTCTGTTTCCTAGCCTTGCCACCTTTCACAATTTACTTCACCTCTCTAAGCTTCAGAGCTGTTTCTTTTTGAATCTGTAAATTAGGAATAATAATAATAGCGCCAACCTCACAGGGTTGCTGTGAGGACCAAATAATAATTTGTGAAAAGGATTCAACACGGTGTCTGGCAGACAGCAGATACTTAGTAAATGTTGCCTGCCAGTGACATCATCATCATAATCATCGTCATTGTTATCATTTCTTTTAACAGACCATTTGAACTTACTTGATCTTCTCTGGACCATCTAAATTCTTTTTTTTCACTTCCATAAGGTTTGCATCCCAACGTCTGGAGCAATGTTTCTCAACCCTTTTCACTCCATTTCGATAAGCTTAAAACTTCATGTAGTGCCCTCCATATTTTGACATGTTGCCTTCAGCATCATTGAAAATCTTCTTAGATATTTGGGGCATTTCATTCTAATGTCATTTGGCTTTACTTTCTGTAGCTGGTATTATGAAATTATTTATATTTTTATTCCTCCAGACCTCTATGCTCCTGTTATCTCATTCATATTCATCCCCCATACCACAGCATCCTTCTTTCTATCCTCAAAGAGTTGACTGGGGGTAACAGACAAGCAACTCAGTAACCTCAACATGACTTTAAGAATTTTTCTAGTGCATGAATAAAAGAGGGTGCAGCAGATTTAAGTTGGGATGGAGGGCAGATGCTCTTCTATACAATTCTTCTGCCTTCTAACACTCCCCAACCCCTTGTTAAAGGGTCTTTCACTGGTCAGCCTTCTCATTCACTTGAAAATTGTCTTATGCTAGTCATCACCACCCTCTTCCCAGAAGAAGAAGACCAATGATCATCTTTTCATTGAAATCCCCACTAGCTCAAAAATAAGATTTCAATGAACTATCTTAACGATCAAGAATAGATCACACTAATTCATATTAAAAAGATTAAATAATTGCTTGTTCAAAGTAATAGCTTATTCTAATTTCAGGTCTTCATATTGAATTTCCATCCCTCACCCCACTTAGTTTGGTAATAAAAGTGTGAAGCAAGAGTATCAAGAATTTCCAGTGTCCTCCCAGAAGATCTACATTAAAATCTTGAGCTACTTATCCTTAAGGGCTACATTCCCAAAGGTGGAATTTCCTTGTGACTGGCTCGTGTGTATGTGTGTTTGGAGTGGGGGAAAGTGGGGAGGTTTGCCTGGATGTGAACAATTGCCCCTTACATAGCTCTTTGGAAAGTATGAATTTTTTGCATATTAAGTGGTCTTAGAGTAGGCCCTATCTACGAAGAGAAAATTTCAAACCTGATACATGTATTGCTGCGGCAAATAAATGGTCCTTTGCAAATGTATAAGCATCCTTTTTACAGTAGGTAGCTTACGTAAGGGAGAGACGTAATTTAAAACAAAATGTAGGAGTGTGGAATGATTATGAAGTTTCAAGGTAGATTCTTATGCTGTTGGAATCTTTGAGAAATGAAGCCTAACCCAAAATGATTTGAGAAGATGAATCAGAGGTTAAAGAACACCACACAAATACATCTGCTGTCTAAAGCTAAATTGCTTTTGGGCATTCCTCCATCTGTAAAGAGGCAGGAGACAAGATTAATGTTTGTTTGACATTCTAGCCATTAGGTATAAAGTTTAGTCTTCAGTGAGGAAAGGGAATCACTTGTAGTTTCAAAAAATGGGGGACAGAAAGCCTTCAGCTAAGGAAGGTAACGTTTAGGCCAGATATTAGGAAAAAGAATGTTCTCATGAACAAGAGTCATAAAGTATTAGAGCAGGTTCCCAAGAGAAATCAAGGGAGCTTCTGTGCAAAAAAAAACCACAATGGTTTCATTAAGATGTTATAGAAATATAAGGAATGGTTTGAAAAATGCAAGTGGAAATAAGGCTTTTTCTAATTCTAAGGCCTAATAGGTCAGGAGGTTAGACCACTCAATAACAAGCCATGTTCAAGGCCATAGGGAAAAATAGTAATTCCCAGGAAAATGGCACTATATTGATGAAAACCACAGAGATTAAAGAATCTCCTCCTTCAAACTTATATCTAAAAATTCTTTCATAAATACACCAAGATATGCAAAACAGGTCAAAAAAGGAAAGAATCAAGGGTAAGCATGGGGAAGCCCAGAACTTCAGATAATTTCAAACAAATAAACATATACATTTTTAATATCCTGAAGCCTGGGAACAGAACAATACTTCATGAACTTGCAGATCACTTCATAGGAAGGCCAAAGGCCAGGCATTTATGTATATATATGATAGATCAGTTTTTCAAAATCTTCAAGAAAGACATCTGAAGTTCCAGTTCATAATTCAAAAGGAACATACTGTGTTCCTGTCACCTGATCCATAATTATGTGTTCCATTAAAGGCAGCAAAACTTATTTTAAACTATACTTATGAAAACCCAAATAAAATTATAAATCTGGGATCCCCTCCCCAGACTAAAAAATCTAGTTTAGTTTTTTTAGCTTTAAACATTGATCCCAAGAACCTTCTATGTTTTGGCCAAATAATCAGTTCTAAAGTAAAAAATTCATTCAGTCAGCCACTTGTGTTGACACAGCTCCTAACATTTAATTTGACATATTTTTTACTGAAATAACCTATTATTATTGCATTGTGATGATACAGCTTTATGGTTATTAGTTGTTTAGCAAGGCCACAAAAAGTAGAGATATATGATGGACAATACGACTGAAATATCTGTCTCCCCATCAGTGGGCAGAGTTGATGTGGTTCATTTGGCTGGCTAAGCCAGGAAATTTCTATCTCCTGCCTCCATGTTTCCCATTCTCATTCCAAGACAATGAACGTCACTGAGATTAAAAAAAACTTTTTTCAAAATTTGAAGAAATCTGTGTTCCAGTTAGTATGGCTATGTAACAAGTTATCCCCAAATTCTGTGGCTTAAAACAATAGTAATCACTTATTATTTCTCATAGCTTCTGTAAATCGAGAATTCAGAAGCTGATCACTTGAGCCATCCAGGCTCAGGGTCTCCCTTGAGGTTACAGTTAACAGAAGGCTTTAGTAGGGCTAGAAGATCTGCTTCCAAGATAACTCACTCACTTTCTTGGCCAGTTGGTGCTGGTCTTTGGCTAAGGTAGCAATTCCTCTCCATGTGGACCACTCCACAGAGTTGCTTGAGTATCCTCAGAGCATGGCAGATGGTTTCCTCCAGGGCAAGCGATCCAAGAGAGCAAGGCTGAAGTTGCAATACCTTATATGACCTAGCTTTGGGAGTCACACATCTTTACTTCTACTGTATTCCACTGGTCACACTAGGCCAGTCCTGATTTAGCGTAAGGGACGACAGACTTACATGAATAACAGAAGGCTAAGATTATTAGAGCTTATCTCAGTAGCTGGCTACCACAATCAAGTAGAAGCCATACACTGATAAGACACTTGTGAACAAGTAAGTCATTCATTGAATGCAAAGTTTTCCTTAGCCATCTGAGATAATTGAATTTGTTATTATTGTTTCACACCCAAGCTGGGTAACACTTTTTTCTTCTTGGTCTTAGGGGCACCACATCTTCTCCTTCAGGTTTCAGGTTTCAGGTATGACTTATCAGGTTCATGCTGAAAATGCCTATTTTTACAGACCCTAGAACACCATCTGGTGGTTCTAGCCTCCATAGGATTCCGCTCAGCCATTTGTAAATTTGTTCATTTAACAAATATTTATTAAACGCCTACTGTGTCCTAGGGATACAATGTTGAACAAAGTATACAAGCTCCCTAGTCTCCTTTCCCTAGTGAAGGAAAACAAACAATAAAAAAGAGACAAACAAATATGAAGATAACAGACAATGGTAAATACTAGAATGAAAATAAAATAACTGGATAGATAAGGAAAGGCTAGCAAAGGTGTTTCATTACGTGATGAAAAAGGCTTCTCTGAGGAAGCAGAGTCCTAGATAACAAAGATGCAAATATTTGAGGGGAGAACATTTCAGGCAGAAGGAAGTCAGCACAAGGTCCCTGGGGGAAGAACAAGCTTCATGTGTGTTAGGAACAAAATAAGGTTTAAAGGCTGGAGCACAGTGGGCAAGGGTGAGAGAAGAATGAGATGAGTGGGTAGTGGTCATGTCTTGTACAGATATATTGACCAGGGAACTGGTTTAGGTCTCATCTCAACCGTAACTGCAAGACATTGCAAGGACCTTTATCTGAAAATAAATGCTCATTTTCTTGTCTTCATTTCTTTCTTATTTTCTTCCTTCCTACAGTGCAGCTTCTCTAAAATGGATTCCTTTCTCCTTCCAGACACACAAAAGAATTACATTTCTCCACTCCCTTGCAGGCAGATGGGGACATCTGAGTACTAATGGCCAACTGATTATGAGTAGAAGTAACATCAGAGCCTTTGTCCGTGAAAAGCCTGCAATTCTCTCTTCTTCTATTGTTAGCAATGGAGGTCACATACTTCAAATGGTACACAGCTAGTAAGGTGGTAAAGCCTTCATCAGACTGGGTCCTTGAGTGACTAGGTAATGGGTGCAAGAAACAAAACTTTTGTGTGTGTCTTAAACTGCTAAGAGTTTGGAGTTGTTAGTTAACAGAATATAGCCTAGACTATTCTGATTTCCAAAGTGTTCTTCCAAGGAAAATAAGTTCTAAACTGAATTGTTGCCGGTCAACCCAAATCTTTCTGTTATAGACACTGCTGGTTGATCCCATCGTATAAATTAATTCATAATTCTTTCTGACTTTCAGTTTCTCTAAACAATTCAATTCATTTTCCAGTTCTGTTCCCACCTTTAGTCACTAGGAGATGCAGTGTTGTCACCACTTATTACTAAATCACAAAACTAACATTTATAAGGTCCGTGTTTTCTTATTCAGAGGAGGGAATGGAGTTCATTACTTAAGTTTGGGGAAAAGAAGATATATCTTGTTCACAAACTGCTGCCATCCAGATGTTGGGAAAAATTTCAGAAGGGGAAGTAAGACATAGAGAAGCCAACTCCATTCTGTGCTTGAGATGACACATAGCACCCAACAGGGAAAATAGAATTGCTTATTGTTTATATTTTTCCTATCAGAGCCATTCCTAATTACACACATTTAATTTTTGCTAACTTCCTCAAGGTTCATTTCATTCATTATATTTGTTTAAAAAGCACTATCGGTAAAGAAAATCTTTGTCTGTGTTACACGGCAGCTTGATGCTTCTGCCAGGAGTATATTGTATATGGGAATTCCAAGCAACGCAAACAAGCTTAGAAAGATTTAATTTCTTTCAAATGCTCTTCTTGGCTCATACCAATTCATCCAGGCACGGCATTCTTTAAGCCATTTCCAATTTCTCTGATCAAACAGGCTGGACTATTACCTGGGGGTTTTGGCTCCATCCAAGAAACCTGCTTTACCAAACCATCTTTAAAACTCCTGGATTCCTTCTATTTAGTGAGACTCACATGTCATATGGTCTACATTTTCACCTTCTGAACCATGTCCTAGACATCTTACTGGAACAACTTACTGCAATCACACATTATCTTTCCAAAGATATCTTCTTATCCTAAAAGCTCAAATAATAGTTCATATTATGGCAGAACTGTTCAGAAATTCTGCACCCATGAAGAAGACATTAAAACAAGAGTACCTCCCCTTTCAGTTTGGGTTTTATGTCCTAAGACTGGGTAGTATTGAAAAGACGGTAGGTAACAAAGAAATATACAAGTTATTAAATGTTTCAGGTAAAACCAATCTAGAATTATCTGTGAATCATTCACAAGTAGCAAGTTTATGAAGGGCTTTTGATGTACATGAGCCATGTGCCTACAGGAAAATATCTCGGAATCCCGGAGAGTCTCCTCCTATCCCTTCACAGAACAAACTTCATTAATCTTCTCAGTTTATGAGGGCAGTAATAATGGAGCCAAGACAGAGAGGCCTGATCTCTGTTCTAGGCCAGTTAACTTTCCTAAGTTACATGGCCAAAAACAGGAACGCTAAAAGCAGTATTTGTTCAGCACATACTTTATGTACAGCATAGGCACTTTGCACACTTATTTTTGGTTCCAAAGTTGAACTTAAGGGAATAAATAGATGAAGTAATAAATAACCATAATTTGGTAAATCTTTCAAAATCACCCTTACCTTCTTGAGGGCCTCCCTTGTACCAGGCATTTTCATAAAAGACATCCCATTTAATCCTTAGAACTCTGTAAAGCAGTTTTTGTTCTCCCATTTAGCGTATGAGAAAAACTAAAGCTCAGAATCACAAAATGGCTTACTTAGCTGAGATCATATAGATAGTAAGTTCAGAGTTAGAACCTAAACCCAGATCCTGAGCTTCTTCCCTTCCTATCTGGTGCTTTTCCAAGCCTGCGAAGGGAGAGAAGGCCACAGTTAATACTTGAAACATAACTTATTTGAATACCAAAGGCAGTAAATTCTGGGTAAAGATTGTTTCCCCAGTCATTCATCTTTGTGAGTTCTTAGCTAAGTAAATAGTATTTAACCCAGTGAAGTTTTGATTGTCAAATCATATCAATAGTAGCAAACATAGTATTTCTAACTAATACGTTGGTTATATTTTTGAAATATATAAATGTATTATGAAAATGTAAATTATTAAAACATATAATAGACTTCTCAAATGTGATCAGTTAGGGTAGTTGATTGATTAACTGAGAATCAAATACTGATTTAGAGAAGATACTCATTAAACATTATATTTACTTGCTTTAAACTTTCATTGTAACTAAAATATATTAACAAATGTTCATTCACACATCTTTTCTTGTGCATCCAAAGCCTTTTTTAAAGTACAAGTTTTTGGACACTAGCAATGAACAATCCAAAAAACAAATTAAGAAAACAGGCCTGGCGCAGTGGCTCACACCTGTAATCCCAGCACTTTGGGAGGCTGAGGCGGGCAGATCACTAGATCAGGAGATCGAGACCAACCTGGTTAACACAGTGAAACCCCATCTCTACTAAAAATACAAAAAACTAAAAATTAGCTGAGCATGGTGGTAGGCACCTGTAGTCCCAGCTATTAGGGAGGCTGAGGCAGGAGACTGGTGTGAACCTGGGAGACGCAGCTTGCAGTGGGCTGAGATCGCACCACTGCACTCCAGCCTGGGTGACAGAGCAAGACTCTCTCAAATAAATAAATAAATAAATAAATAAATAAAAGAAGAAGAAAATCATTCATTTACAGTAGCAGCAAAAAGAATAAAATAGTTAGGAATACATTTAACAAAGATGATGCAAGACTTGTACACTGAAACTACAAAACATTGCAAAAAGAAATTAAAGAATATTTAAATAAATGGAAAAATACCCCAGTGTTAACGGACTGGAAGACTTCATATTGTTAGGATGGCAATACTTCCCAAAGTGATGTACAGATTCAACACAATCTATGTAAAAATTTCAATAGCCATTTTTTGCAGAAATGGAAAAGCTGTTCCTAAAATTCATATGAAATTATAAGGGAACCCAAATCACCAAAATTAGCTTGAAAACAAAGTTTGAAGTGCTCACACTTCCAAGTTTCATAACTTACTATAAAGCTATAGTAAGTAAAATGGTATGATACCAGCATGAAGATGGGCATATAGATCAATGGAATAAAATTTTGAGTCCAGAAATAAATCCAAACATCTATGATCAAATTTATTTTCAACAAGGATGCCAAGACCATTCAATAAGCAAAGAATAGTCTCTTCCATAAATGGTGCGGGGGCAACTGGAAATCCACATGACATAACAGTGAAGTCAGACCGTTACCTCAAATAGGACACAAGGACTGTCATAGCACATAGCACATGTCATAGCACATAGCACATAGCACATAGCTAGCACATAGCTAGCACATAGCACATAGCTAGCACATAGCTAGCACATAGCACATGTCATAGCACATGTTTCTGTCCTCCTCAAAATTCAAACATTGAAGTTATAACCCCAATGTGATGATATTTGGAGATGAGATTTGGGGGAGAAAATTAGAGTTAGATGAACTCATGAGAATACGGCCTTTGATTGGATTAGTGCCTTTACAGGAGGGGATACAAAAGAGCTCTCTCTTCACTATGAGGACACATAGTGAGAAGTGAGAAGACAGCTGTCTGAAGGCCAAGAAGAGAATCCCAACTAGAAACTGACCATGGGGCACCTTGATTTTAGATGTCCTAGATTCCACAAATGTGGGCAATAAAATTCTGGTGTTTGTCACCCAGTCTATGGTATTTTCTCATGCAGCCTGAACAGACTAATATAAGCATTAACTCAAAATGGATCAATGATCTAAATGTAAGAGCTAAAACTATAAATTCATTAGAAGAAAGGATAGGAATAAATCTTTATGACCTTGGATTTGATTTCTTAGATATACAACAAAAGTATAAGCAAAGAAAGAAAAAAGTGAATTAGACTCTATCAAAATTAAACACTTTTGTGCATCAAAGGACAGCATACTCCAAGCTGGAATAATAGCCCCATGAGCCAGACCCCAAGTTCATTGACCCACCATGTGCATACCCACACCCCAAACTGAGAAGCAACCTGGAAAGCCCACTCCCAGCAAGCCACATCACTGCCACCACAAACTCTCTCAGCCTAAGCCACTGAAACACTCACAAATGTCACTAATGTGGATTACAGATGAAGAAACTTCACTAACACTACACTACTGTGTCCACCTAGAACCAAGGTCAATGCACCCCTCACCAAACTGACATCCCAAGATCCATTCACATGAATAAGTCTTTTCCTATGAAACTTACTCCACAAAATTTGAAGAAACAACTTTTCCACCAGATATGTAGAAATTAATGTAGGGACACATCAAGCATAGAAAAGCAAAGAAATATGACACCACCAAAGGAAAACAATGATTCTCCAATAACGATCCCCAATCATAAGGAAACATATGAAATGCCAGCAAAAAGAATTCAAAATAATGATCTTAAATAAATTGAGTGAAATAAAATAGAATACAGGTAGACAATTCAATGAAACCACAAAATAATTTATGTTTGAATGAGAAGTTCAGAAAAGAGATAGATATCATAAACAAGAACCAAACAGAAATCCTACAGCAGAAAAATTCAATGAGTAAAATAAAAAATACAACTGACAGCTTCAACAACAGACTAAACAAAGCAGAAGAAATAACTTCTAAACTTGAAGAAAGGTGTTTTGGAATAACACAGGCAGACCAAAAATGAAAAATAATAATTTAAAAAGCCTACAAGATTGACGGGACATCACTAAGGAAACAAATATTCATATAATGGGTGTTCCTGATGGCAAAGCAAGGGGAAAAGGTGAGGAAAACAGATTAAATGAAATAATAGCTAAAAGCATCCCAGGTGTTGGGAGAGATGGGCATCCAGGTTCAAGAAACTCAAAGAAACCAAAATATATTCAATCCAAAAGGTCCTCACCATAGAACGTTATAGTCAAGTTGTCAAAACTCCCACCAACAGTGTAAAAGCCTTCTTATTTCTCCACATCCTCTGCAGCATCTGTTGTTTCCTGACTTTTTAATGATTGTCATTCTAACTGGCATGAGATGGTATCTCATTGTGGTTTTGATTTGCATTTCTCTAGTGAACAGTGATGATGAGCATTTTTCTTATGTCTGTTGGCTGCATAAATGTCTTCTTTTGAGAAGTGTCTGTTCATATTCTTTGTCCACTTTTTGATGGGGTTGTTTGGTTTTTTTTTTTTTTTTTTTGTAAATTTGTTTAAGTTCATTGTAGATTCTAGATATTAGCCCTTTGTCAGATGGGTAGATTGCAAAGATTTTCTCCCATTCTGTGGGTTACCTATTCACTCTGATGATAGTTTCTTTTGCTGTGCAGAAGATCTTTAGTTTAATTAGATCCCATTTGTCAATTTTGGCTTTTGTTGCCATTGCTTTTGGTGTTTTAGTCATGAAGTCTTTGCCCAAGCCTATGTTCTGATGGTATTGCCTAGGTTTTCTTCTAGGATTTTTATGGTTNTGATGGGGTTGTTTGGTTTTTTTTTTTTTTTTTTTTTTAAATTTTTTTAAGTTTATTGTAGATTTTTGATATTAGCCCTTTGTCAGATGGGTAGATTGCAAAGATTTTCTCCCATTCTGTGGGTTACCTATTCACTCTGATGATAGTTTCTTTTGCTGTGCAGAAGATCTTTAGTTTAATTAGATCCCATTTGTCAATTTTGGCTTTTGTTGCCATTGCTTTTGGTGTTTTAGTCATGAAGTCTTTGCCCAAGCCTATGTTCTGATGGTATTGCCTAGGTTTTCTTCTAGGATTTTTATGGTTTTGGGTCTTACATTTAAGTCTTTAATCCATCTTGAGTTAATTTTTGTATGAGGTGTAAGGAAGAGATACAGTTTCAGCTTTCTACATATCGCTAGCCAGTTTTCCCAGCACCATTTATTAAATATGGAATCCTTTCCGCATTGCTTGTTTTTGTTAGATTTGTTAAAGATCAGATGGTTGTAGATGTGTGGTGTTATTTCTGAGGTCTCTGTTCTGTTCCATTAGTCTATACATCTGTTTTGGTTACTGTAGCCTTGTAGTATAGTTTGAAGTCAGGTAGTGTGATGCCTCCAGCTTTGTTCTTTTTGCTTAGGATTAGAGCCAGACCCTGTCTCTTAAAGAATATCTGTCTATCAATAGATGTCTATTTATTGTCTTTTTCTTTTTAAAGAAAAGATCTTAATAGATGAGACACAGACATAGACATAGAGATAGATAGATGATAGATAGATAGATAGATAGATAGATAGATAGATAGATAGATGTCAATGACATTCTTCACAGAAATTTTTTTAAATCCTGAAATGTGTATGGAACCACAAAAGACTCATAATAGCCAAAGCAATCCTAAGGAAAAAGAATAAATCTGAAGATACCATCACACTACCAAACTTCAAAATACACTACAAAATTATAGTACCCAAAACATCATGGTACAGGCATAAAAAACAGATGCGTAGACCAGTGGAACAGAATAGAGATCCCAGAAATTAATCCAGGTATCTACAGTGAAGTGATTTTTGACAAAGGTGCCAAGAACACTAATTGGGAGAAGGGCAGCTTCTTCAATAAATGATGCTGGGAAAAATGGATATCTATATGCAGAAGAATAAAACTAGACCCTTGCGTCTCACCCTATACAAAAATCAACTCAACATAGATCAAAGATCTAAATGTAAGACCCAAAACTATGGAACTGCTATAAGAAAACATAGGGTAAATGCTTCAGGACATTTGTCTGGAGAAAGATTTTATAAATAAGACTTCAAAAGCACAGGTAACAAAAGCAAAAATAAACAAATGGAATCATCTCAAACTAAAAACATTCTGCACAGCAAAGGAAACAACCAACAGAGTGAAAAGACAATCTACAGAATGGAATTAATTATTTTCAAATTATTTATCCAACAGGGGATTCATATCCAAAATACACAAGGCACTCAAACATTTCAACAACAACCAAGAAAAAAAATAAATACACCCATTTAAAAATGGGCAAATGATCTGAACATTCATTTCACAAAAGAAGACATACATATGGCCAACAAATACATGAAAAAATACTCAACATCACTAATCATCAGGAAAATGTAAATTAAAACCACAGTGAGGTATCATCTTACCACACTCAGGATGGTTTTATCCAAAAGACAAAAAATAGCAAATGCCTACTGAGGATCCAGAGAAAAGGAATCTCTTATACACTGTTGGTAGAAGTGTAAACTAGTGCAAGCACTATGGAGAACAGTATGGAGTTTCCTGAACAAAGCTAAAAATACAATTATCATATGATCCACTAATCCCATTACTGGGCATTTATCCAAAGAAAAGAAAATCAGTACATTGAAGAGACAACTGCACCCCTATATTCATTGCAGCACTATTCACAATAGCCAAGATATAGAATCAACCTAGATGTGCAAGAACAGATGGTTAAAGAAAATGTGGTATATACACACAATGGAATACTATTCAGCCATGAAAAAGACATGGATGCAACTGGATATAACTGGAGGACATTATGCTCAGTAAAATAAGCCAGAAACAGAAAGTTAAACACCACATGTTCTCACTCATAAGTGAAAGCTAAAAGAAAACTCTCATAGATGTAAAATGTAGAAAAGAGAGTTCTAGAGCAGCAGTTCTCGACCTTTTTGGCACCGGGGACCAGTTTCATGGAAGACAATTTTTCCACGGATGGGGATGGGAGTGGGGTTTGCAGGATGGTTTCGGGATTAAATTGTTCCACCTCAGATCATCAGACATTCCAATATCGTAAGGAGAGTGCAACCTAGATCCCTCACATGTGCAGTTCACAGTGAGGTTTGTGGCTCCTATGAGAATCTAATGCCTCTGCTAATTACAGGAAGCAGAGCTCAGGCGGTAATGAGGTCTGTGGCTCCTATGAGAATCTAATGCCTCTGCTGCTCTGACAGGAGGTGGAGCTCGGGCAGTAATGCTCACTGGCCTGCCGCTCACCTCCTGCTGTGCAGCCTAGTTCCTAGCAGACCAATGACCCATACCAGTCTTCATCCCTGGGTCTGGGGACACCTGTTCTAGAGAATGGGAAGGGTACAGGGAAGGGAAGAGATTTGTTAAAGGTCACAAAATTACAGCTAGATAGGAGAAACAAGTTATGGTGTTCTATAACACTGTAAGATGACTATAGTAAACAATAATATATCATCAAGTTTCAAATGGCTAGAAGGAGGATATTGAATATTCCCAACACAAAGAAATGATAAATGTTTGGGCCAGGTGCAGTGGCTCATGCCTGTAATCCCAGCACTTTGAGAGGTCGAGGCAGATGGATCACCTGAGGTCAAGAGTTCAAGACCAGCCTGGTCAACATGGCAAAACCCCATCTCTATTAAAAATACAAAAAATTAGCCGGATGTGGTGGTGGGTGCCTGTAATCCCAGCTACTTGAGAGGCTGAGGCAGGAAAATTGCTTGAACCGGGAGGCAGAGTGTACTCCAGCCTGGGAAACAGCAAGATTCTGTCTCAAAAAAAGAACTGATAAATGTTTGAGATGATGGATATGCCAATTACCTGATCTGATCACTACATATTATATATTGAAACCACTACATAAAATGGTATTCAAGAAGCGGTGTGGTCTTATACAAGGATCACCAGGTTTGGGGCTGGAAACTTTGTCCCACTCCCAGCCTTGCCACTTACTAGCTGTATAACTTTAGGCTTATTACTTACCATTTCTGTTTTCAATTTTCCCACAAAAATACTATCTGACTTGCTGATACCCAGTATTGATTGATATGTCTGTTATGGGTTGAACTGTGTCCCAACCTCCACATTTATATGTTGGAGCTCTAACCCCAAGTACCTCGGAATATGACCGTATTTGGACATAGGGACTTTAAAGAGGTAACTAAGTTAAAATGAGGCCATTAGGGTGAGCCTTGATCCAATCTGACTGGTGTCCTAATAAGAAGAGTGTATTAGTCCATTCTCACACTGCTATGAAGAAATACCCAAGACTGGTAATTTATAAAGAAAAGAGGTTTAATTGACTCACTGTTCCACATGACTGGGGAGGCCTCAGGAAACTTACAGTCATGCTGGAAGGGGAAGCAAGCATATCCTTCTTCACATGGCAGCAGGAAAGAGAAGTACAGAGCAAAGTGGGGGAAAAGCCCCTTATGAAACCATCAGATCTCGTGAGAACTCACTTACTCTTACAAGAACAGCATGGGGGAACTACTACCATCACCTCCCACAAGGCCTCTTCCCCCAACATGTGGAGATTACAGTTAGGATTACAATTTAAGGTGAGATTTTGGGTAGGGACACAGCCAAACCATATCAAAGAGGAAACCTAGACACACGAAAAGACATGGGTGCGTGCACACAGAGGAAAACCCACATGAGGACTTGTGAGAAGGCAGCTGTCTTCAATCCAAGGAAAGAGGTCTCAGGAGAAACCAAACCTGCCAACACTTTGATCTTGCACTTCCCACTTCTAAAACTGTGAGAAAATAAATTTCTGTTTTTTAAGGCCCCCAGTCTGTGGTATGTTATTGTGGTAGCCCTACAAAACTAAGAAAATGGCAAAGTCTACTGTTAAATCTATTAATTACTAAAGATGTGTAAGAAATTGCTTTTGATAGGGTAGATTTTATCTACAAGTGATTTCAAGTTGTTTAGGTCACTTTTCTCTCCACCCCGATTGATTCTTTCTCATTTCCAGAAAGTAATTGTTGGTACTCTTCTGCAACTTAAACCCCAGATAAATATCAGAATTGGAAGGTATTTTTAAAATCATTTTACTCCAACCCCTTATATGATGGAAGATAAATTTAGTCTCAAATTCATACAATTAGCCATTTCTGTAAAACAGGGGACTGGCAGATTATCAAGTATCTTTGGCATTGGAGTATTGTGAAGAAAAGCATGCGTAATTCCAGTAGAGTGCTTAGCACAATACTCAGTAGGTTGCAAGTGCTCAGTATACAATAGCTCTTTATCATTGAGAAAGGGCAAATAGCTTAGTCTGGGTATCATTGCTAATTATTGGTAAATCTAACCTTCCAATAATGCTTGGGGATATTGAAACTCTCAGATTTTCCCTAAATCCAAGTCCAGTGAGTTTTCCCAACAGCAATAAGCCTGATCTAATTTAGAATAAACTTGTTGGGAGTCTGATGAGCTTCTATAATATTTGGTTTAATTTGTCAACAGGAACCACAAAACACATGGGGCGCTGAAGTGTGTAGACCCCTCACATACCTTGGATTCAGTCAAAGCCAGGCTAAACTACTGAGCTCACAAGTGAACAGCCTATTCTCTGAGCCCCTTCTCCTTTCCTTCTGGAAGGAAAGCAGAAGCACAAAAGGTAATCCAATGGAGGTCCTTGGCCCACCAGCTCATTCCATGGGCCATCACCAAAGATAAGCTAATCAGTAGCCTGCATCTGGTATGAACTAGTCCACACGGTCCAACAACCCCCAGCTTGAGCCCCTCCTCATCATTAGAAAAACAAAAAGGTCCTGGATTTCCCTTTGACCCTTGTCTTGGCTCTCTGCATGGATTCTCTCCAGCTATGTTGAATCACGCCTTTCTACCTTTCTATCTCTGCTTTCCCAGCATTTCCTTTTCTGAGTAACACAGGCAAATGCCCAGACTCAAAACCTTTCCCGACTTGCAGTCTGGATTTCAGTGTAATACTCTTTCATGTTCAGCTTTGGAGATTATAGCAAAGATTACATTAGGGACAGTTACCTGCCAGCTATTAACCATTGCCTCATTGCCTCTGGCCTGACCAGAATTCACAGAAGGCATGGTCACCCGACAACTTAATCAATGAGCCCCTTTGGCTTTAGGGTGGCAGGGGCCAAGAGCTCCATCAAAGAAGCCTATGTGCTTTCAGCAACTCAGAAGATTCCAGTTGTTTTCAGCAGGCCTGAGAGGTTAAAATAAACAAATAAGAAAATGCCAGGTTGCCTTCTCATTTCTTCTCATACTCCATGCCAGCCAGGGCCAGGACTGGACAGGCTGCCCCCAAAGAGACTGCGGTGGTGCCCATGATGCCAAGCCACGCGACCAGAGCTTTCCCTGCACTAAGTGTCTGCCTTTCTCTCCTCATTCCACTCTCCATTTCTAAAAATGCATGAAATACCCACTGCTGTATAATTACCAAATGAATAAAAGGCTCTCCAACCCCTCTCTCCCAGGACAGGGTTCATCCAGGTTGAGGCTGTAGTTTGGCAGCTTTTGGGTACATTAACACTTTCAGCACTGATTGAAAACAAAACCTGGTGCAGAAAATCCCAGTAATTGTTGGCATTTACAACCATCATCAGTAGCAAATTTCCTGTCCCATAGCAGTAAGGCCTAGGACGTGAGTGAGATCTCCATATTGGCATTATAGGGTAAATACACATCCTCTCTGTATGCCTTCAGCCTTTAGGTTTTTGCAGGGCTTTTTAAAAAGCTCATAAACATGTTTGCCTGCCAGACAGCTCACAGAAAAGAGGTGGCTCACTGAGCGATTGTTCGATCAGACAGTCCTACTTACAGGGCAGCTTCGGCCCTGTAGTTTGTGTCCTTTAAGATGCTTAGATCTTCTGAATTGGAATGGAACTGAAAGAATTTTTTTTTTTTTTTTTTTGGGAGTTGACATTTTTTTTATTTTAGATTTAAATAATGACAACCACACCAAAGGTAAAATCACTATTAGTAACTTAGACTATATCCTTTTAGGCATTTTTGTGTACATATACATAACATAGAAACATACATATAATATACACATGCATATCCATTTCTAAAAAATGAAAAAAATCTTGTATATACTTCTCACCTTTTAAATTTTTTTAATTGACAAAATATCTTATAACTTTAACTTCTTTGTGTGTGTGTGTGTGTGTGTGTGTGTGTGGACATAAGTTTTATTTCTCTTTGTAAATATGTAGGAGTGGTATTGGTAGATCACATGCTAAGTATCCATCAACTATATTCCAAAGTGGTTTTACCAGCTTGCATTCTCATCAGCAATGAATAAAGGTTATTCTTGTTCTGTGTCCTCCATAGAACTTGGCATAGTCAATTGGCTTTGTTTTTCACTTTAGCCATACTAATAGATGTATACAAGTATCTCTTTGTATCTTAAATTTGCATTTTTCTAAAGACTAATGACGTTGAACTTCATTACTTTTGGTTATTTGTGATCTATTCATCTTCTTTGGTGAAGTGTCTATTCACAACATTTTTATTGGGTTTTTTGTTTTCCCATTACTGAGTTTTGAGAGTGCTTTGTATTTCCTGAGTGCAAGTCTTTGTGAAATATGTGGTTGGCAAATATTATCTTCAAATCTCTG
>NW_016809462.1:119768-142154 GCF_001698545.2 Rhinopithecus bieti
TGAGAGACAGGCAGGTTTCCTTGAGCTGCTGTGAGCTCCACCCAGTTCGAGCTTCCCAGCGGCTTTGTTTACCTACTTAAGCCTCAGCAATGGCGGGCGCCCCTCCGCCAGCCTCACTGCTGCCTCGCAGTTAGATCGCCGCAGACTGCTGTGTTAACAATGAGGGAGGCTCCATGGGCTTGGGACCCTCCCGGCCAGGTGAGGGATATATTCTTCTGGTGTGCCCGTTTGCTTAAAGCGCAGTATTGGGGTGGGAGTTACCCGATTTTCCAGGTGTTGTGTGTCTCAGTTCCCCTGGCTAGGAAAAGGGATTCCCTTCCCCTTGCACTTCCCAAGTGAGGCGATGCCTCGCCCTGCTTCAGCTCTCGCTGGTCAGGCTGCAGCAGCTGACCAGCACCGATTGTCCGGCACTCCCTAGTTAGATGACCCCAGTACCTCAGTTAAAATGCAGAAATCACCAGTCTTCTGTGTTGCTCGCGCTGGGAGTTGGAGACTGGAGCTGTTCCTATTCGGCCATCTTGCTCCGCCCCCCGAAAGAATTTTTTAACTATTTATTGGTTAGTTTTAAATACCAGCATTCAGTCTTTAGACTGAATACAAGAGCATTGTGTGCCCCTTGTGCCTAAGATGACAGAAAAATTGTATAAAGCATTTGTGAATGTCTACTCCCCTTCTGCACTGAGTTGAATTTGTTGTGTGTGTGTGTGTTGAATTTGTTATGTGAATGCACATGTACATGCCTGTGAGGGTGAAAGGTGGTCAAAGCAGGACCTCTTTATAGCTTAGGGAAAACATTGCAACTCAGCTGCTTCTGATGCTGTTCTCAAAAGTCACCAGTGAGTTTCTCATTGCCAAACCCAGTGGCCAATTCTCAGTCTTCAAGCTCCTTGATGTCCTGGTAATACTTAATACCATCAATCACCTGCCTGCTCTTTCTTGAAACTCTTTCCTTTGCAAAACCATATGAGAGCCTGCACCACCGTGATTCTTTCTAATCTCCCTGACTACCACCTTTTCACTGGTCTTCAGCCTCTTTTGGTCCCTAAATGACTGAATTCTCCCATCAGTATGATCAGGACATCAGCCATCTTCTCTTCTTCCTCCAGTCTCACTTGGGACACTCTATTTCCTACCAGGACGTCAAAGATTGCCACTATGTAAATGACTCCAAAATGTACATCCATGGCCCTGCCTCTCCTATCTTATATTACCTTTCTCTGTTTAATCTAACTGTCATACTGGTACCTCAAACTCAGCATGCATACAATAGAATTCCCCATGTGTACCCTTACTCTCCCCCAGGCCCGCTTCCAGGCCTGCTCATGCTCTTACATTCCCAGTTTGTGTTTAGGTCACCAGCCTCGTCCAATTACCCAGTCTCAAAACCCCAGCGTTGTCTTTGATTTATTTATTCCCCTTACCCCTTCATGGGACTGTTAGTGAATCCATCTGGAAACCTAAATGTCTTGTGTAATTTTTTCCTTCTCCATCACCTCTGCCACTACACTAGTCAAGCATCTATTATTCTCACCAAGAGTATTACTAGGATCTCTAAGAATTTCATGGCTCTCTTTCCCCTTTGTTCCACACCATCCAATGCATTGCACTCAGATGAATCATCCCACAACATGGTTTTTATTATATTACTCCTCACCCAAAAATCAATGCCCCACTACCCATACAATAAAATCCAAACCCTTTAGCCTAAAATTAAAATCATGCCAGGATCTGGCCAATGGCCACCCTGTGTTCAGCCAAATGTAACTTCCCAGTGTTTCCTATTAAGTATTTCCCTTCAACATTCATGTCTTTATTCATGTTGTCCCCTTGTCTAGAATCCCCACCCATCTCTTTGTGTTCAAATTTAAAGACTTGAGACATGACATAAAAACCACCTTCTCCTTAAAGATTTTTCAGATATCTTCTTCTCCTAGCCCAGCACATCAGAGAAATTATTTATCTGGATTCTCAATGGTTTATCTGTAGTTTTGTATGGTGTGTTCTACCAAAGATTCAAAAACAAATAAAAATATAATGTAATCTTCCTATCTAGACTAAACATTGCCTTAGAGTAGGGTCACATCTTACCGATTGCAATGGACTGAATGTTTGTGCCCCCAGTTACATCCATGTTGAAACGCTAATGTGCAATGTGATGGTATTTTGAATTGGGACCTTTGGGAGATAATTAGGGTTGGATGAGGTCATCAGGATGAAGCCCTCAGATGAGATTAGTGTCCTTATAAGAAGAGACACTAGAGATCTTTCTCCTCTTTCTTTATCTCTTCTCAGCATACACAAAGAAAAGGTAAAGCGAGCACAGAGCCAGAAAAAGAGCCATCCCCAGAACCTGACCCTAAGAAATAAATTTCTATTGTTGTGGTAGCCCAAGACAACTAAGACACTCATTATATGTACACATTGCTTAACACTCATAAATCTTTTTCAAATAAATGAATGAATATATGAGTGGAATATGTGTCAAAAAATTGTCTTTGACCTCTGATGTCCAGCAGAGCCTGCCACTCAACGATTCTGACTCCTCCTCACTGATCTGGCCACACCCCTGCCCTGACTTCACCTTAGCCCAACTGCTGCAAGTTTATCCCTCCTTCTAAGCCAGAGATAGTAAAATGGTAGCCCAGAGTCTAGATATCGCCCATAATTACTATTTTTCTCAACACCATAGTGTTTTTCTAATTTCAAGTTAGTTGCCAGCATTTAAAAATTGGGAGATTTCATGTGAATGTATGGGTTTGGGCCACAGTGGACCCTCAATGACAACTGACTACCACTTATAGATGGGTCTTGTACTGTTCAAGCCACAGCTCCAAATAGTTAATGTGACTTTCAGTGGCCCTTGTATAAGTATTTGAGTTCAAGAGCCATATTCTCCATGTTTTTCTACTCTCTCACAGCTCCATAGCTAAAGTCTGCATCTCTAATTGTGCCCTTCTCATACCAGGAAGAATTCACCAACTACCAAAGCCTGAAATTGACCCTCCTCGCTTCTTTGTATTTCTGTAGAACAACAGAGTTAACTAAATCTCCAGGAAACTGGGGTATGCCACACCATTGTACTCTCTCACTTTTCTCATTTCTTTAGGTCAAAAGGATAAAAGTGACATTCCAAGAAAGTGGCCAGTGGTATTAACTTTTACAAATGGTGATTGATAGAACTTGTATTCAAACCCAGGTCTTATGGCATCAGGTTGTATTCTTTATTTTGATGATGAGTTCTTTCTTCACTGGTCTGTGCTGTTGTCTTCTGCAATTCAATCCAACTTAATTCAGAAAATATTTGTCAAGTACTGAAAATGTTACTGGAATTCACCGCTTTCTGTCCTGGATCAGTAAACATTCTCATTCTAGGTACTGAGAATTCTCACTTTTCAACTGGATACCCTGCCTGTTGACAGAGGATAGCCACTAGAGATAAATTCTCTCCTTCACTTAATAATGAACATCAACTTAATTTAAGCATCATGCTAGATCCTAGGAATACAATGGTAAATAAAACTGGTATTTCCTTGTCCTCAAGAGGCTTAAAATATATTAGTCCTTAAATATATATTATTTTTTTTCAAACAAATTAAGAATTCCTATAGGGTAAGAGCTGTGTATTAACTCTCTTTGAATGATACAATGGACTGAATTCAGTAGGTTCTTCATTGTTGCTATTGATGACAAATATGCTCAGTTGCTCCCAGGTGGAATCTGCACTTGTCCCTGCCTTCTCTGCTGTCCTTCAAAGCCACTCTCTGACTCCTAGCAGCTGGTTCTTATAGAACTATACTCTTGTCCTTAGAATTATAGGATAAGAACATGTCAGGGGCTGGGCGCGGTGGCTCAAGCCTGTAATCCCAGCACTTTGGGAGGCCCAGACGGGCGGATCACGAGGTCAGGAGATGGAGACCATCCTGGCTAACACGGTGAAACCCCGTCTCTACTAAAAAAATACAAAAAATTAGCCGGGCGAGGTGGCGGGCGCCTGTAGTCCCAGCTACTCCGGAGGCTAAGCCAGGAGAATGGCGTGAACCTGGGAGGCGGAGTTTGCAGTGAGCCGAGATGGCGCCACTGCACTCCAGCCTGGGCGACAGAGCAAGACTCCTTCTCAAAAAAAAAAAAAAAAAAAAGAACATGTCAGGTCAGTTTTATGGACGTGTGACCTAGACCATCACACAGGGCCCTATACTTGGTTTAATGCTCTATTGTTACTGTCTTGAAATTCCTAATGATTCTAGTCAAGGAGCCCCGCCACTTGTGTAGTCCATTCTGAGAACAGAGTTAAGGGTGGCAACTGATACAGCTTTAACATCAATACTATCACTTGTCAATAGGCTCCTCTTCAGTATGCCTTTAGTCTTATTCAAATGTAGAAAAACAGTAGGGATATAGTTTGAAAGATATCTCCATATTTGAAGTTGTTTGTGTTCCATGGTGCCTCACAGAGTACTACGTTTTAAGCCACAAAAAATAATAATGATGATGATGATGCTCAGATAACGATGTCATGTTTGTTCACCTAGAATACTGGCATCTTTAGGTTCAGTGTGCAATTATTCTTAAAGTGAGAGTCCTGGACCAGCAGCATCAGCATCACCTGGAAACTTGTTAGAAAAGCAAATCCTTGGTCCCCACCCCAGACTTAATGAATTAGAAACTCTAAAGATGGTTCCCAGTTATCTGTGTTGTAATAAGCCCTTCTGATGACCCTGGCATCTGGTGAAAACTGGCAACCACAGGGCCATAGCATTGTCAGCCCCTTGAGAGCAGAGTCCATGTCTCCACAGACTCTCTACCTTCTACTGTTTCTCAACTAGGTGTAGATAATTCAATATTGACCCATTGTGGAACAACTGGGAAATAGGCTCAGAGAACTTTTCTTTAATGAGTTTACATGAGTAGAGGGGAAAGTAGCAGGACTGGTTTTTTTCTTAGGCAACATATTTGTTTATCTTGCTCCTTTGAAGGCATAGCCAGTAATGTAGAAAGTTTTGGTGGCTAAAGCTAAACATCTGAGTGAAATAGAAAAATATTTTAATTGTTTCCCCGCATATACACATTTCGGAGATAATGCCATAGAGTCCTATTGCTGAGAGTGACTTTACATAATAAGTTTCCACTCCCACATTTTATAAATGAGAAAACTGAGACCCAGAGAGATGAGCTTACTTGCCTGAGGTCATCCAGTTTTCCCCCAGGATTCACCAAAGGAGGTTTATTAAGGTAAAAGTCAGAATCACTTTGTTGATGATTTGCCTTCTGTCATGACTGAGCAGTTAGTTATTGGAAAAGGGAGAAGCAGCCACTTGTCCAGAAGTTGTATTAATTGCTTTGCCATTGAGCAATTCATACATTTCCTTCCTGTCTTGTCTTAGGTAGTTTGAATTCAGAACACATATGCATTTTTTGAAAGACAGCCTTCACGTTCTCTACTTTTCAATGTTTTATTTTTCCTTTGCGGTTGGACGTCTCACCCCAGGAAGACAACACGGTGGCCGAGCTGTGTAGTTAATGAGCTAGGTAGTTGATGACCAACTGTCACCCCCCGGGAAGAGGATGAGTCCTTCTTGTAGGTGGCCATGCTCAGCTCCAAGCTGCTTATCTCCACACCTGGTTCTCGTTTGCAACACCAAAAGCATTTCATGCTTATTAAACATCATCTGTTCTCAATTTTTAAACCACAAGTTTGGCTTGGTTTGTTTTTAATAAGTGGTTACAACAGAGTCCACCTTTTCAGTGTGATGATGTCTCTTAAACCCAGCTATTGGCATCTTTTAAATTTGGATTAATATGACTATTACAGGAGGATAAAAACATGAAGAACATAAATCCTGCAATTTCTTACTTTCTTCTGCCTAGATACAACACAGATTTATTTCCAACACATGTATAAAAAAGGATAATCATGTTTAAAGGAAAGGGCATAACAATCTTTATCTTTGCATGGTTTTCCACGTCTTGATGTTTTCTTCCACTATTTTGAATCTGAAGAAGTTCTAAATTTTATGCAAAATTAGTTTGGAGGATTACGTCAATGACCCCTTTATCATTACCCAATTTCTATTTCTCAGTATTTTGCGATTGGTATCACTTGTTTTTTTGACAGCCAATAGTTCTTTATGTGGTATTTTGTCACTGCACTTGGTCACAAAAGAGTTAAGACATTCATCTTGTTTTAAGATGAGAGAGTAAGGAGTCTATTTGTTCCAAGTTAAGTATAATTGTAAAGTCACAAGTTTTTTAAAAAAGGATATATAACTAATAGTTAAATTTTAACAGGATTTTCCAGGTTCCTTTATAATGCATTTTTAAATGCCAATTGCCTGGTGTTAAACACACGTAATGATTCATGTATTGGGCAGGGATATTTTAGTCTTGGTGTTGGGCAGGGATATTTTAATTTTAGCATGTGAAATTCTTTGATGTTGGGTTAGTGTCACAAGTTTGGGCCAGCATGGCATAAGTCTGCAGCCATCTCAACTCTCTTCCTTTAAAATAAAAGCCAACCTGAATTAGGGGAAATGATTAATTTTTCTTCTAATATAAATATTATGGATGTTTCCAAGTTCTAGCTTCAGGAGAAATGGCCCTCGTATAAATGACCAGCTACAGTATAAACCCTCTTCTTGTGTGATTTCAAAAGTTAAGTCTTCTTCACAAATATTTCTAATAAACCCTATGACATGCTTGTGTGTTTCACAGATTGGTCTCATCACAACCTTTGCTCATTATGATTTAATTGTTCAGTGTCATCAACTCTGAGCTAGGTGAGGTCAGAGCCCTCTTCTACCTTTTTGCTACTGTATCCTCAACATCTAGAACAGTGCCTGTCACATTATCTGTGCTGGATTAGTCTCTTGGGTGTGGATTAAATGAATGAGTGAATACCAGAAACATATGTATTATGATTATTCATCCTTAAAATTCAAAATTTAGATTTCATATGAATGAGAGAAAAGTAGGGAAATCACAGGAACATTAACATAAATTTCTATGTTATTCCTAGGGAATGTCTCTAAATTAATATTACTATTCAGTAATCATATATTAATCAAATGTATTAACCGGATTATACCCTCCATTATCATTTCTGTAATTCCTAAGATTAGAAGTTTTTCTTCATATTTATGAATCACTATGTAATATTTTGCTTATAGTTGGTCTAATATATTTTCTCATGGGCAAAACAGAAATTGTAGTTTTCTTTTCTGAAAAGTTTATGCAAATCGGTAAAGAGATGTAAGAACTTTGCAAATGTTTAATAGTGTGTTTACTTTTTTGTTACCTTTGGAAGTCTAAGTTAATGGTTAATCACAAAGAAATTAGTTTTTTACATCTGTCCATTCTTTTACATTTCAAAATTCCAGATCAATAAATTTTAAAATACAAACAAAATTATTAATATCTCATTTTGCAATCGATTCTCTATCAGTGTTGTCAATAAATTATCCTATAGTATGAGTCAAACTCTTTAATCATTGAATAAAATATGTTTATACCACTCTCTTCTACCTTCAGCTATTGGCATCTAAGGCATTTCTTTTCTCTGGGGTACATACAATATTTTCAAAATTGCTTTTTATTTCAATATTCTCCACACCTCTTAGGGAGATTTTAATACCAATAAGAAACAGAATTGCCCTCCTTTGGGAAGGATTCAGATTCCAAATGCTGGTCCTCAAGCTCTGTTCTCTTCTACGTCTTCAGTAAGTCCACATTTAACCTCATTCATAGGCTCTTGGAAACCCCAACTTCAAGTGAAGTGACCTAAAAGGATCCTCAGGTAACTTTGTTTTATTCCATGTCGATGAGAAAAACGAAATTGGTTTTGTTCTAAGTTGTTCACTAAAAGTCATAGTTTGGCAAGAACCTATGGATAATATTAAGTGAAGACTTACTGTACTTGCATCTTTCAGGAAAATTCTAACCTTTGTGTATCTCACATATCAATGTCAAAATAAAACCATGCTAAGTTGGCTCCCAATGCCCAAATATTATTTAACCTAGAAAGAATCAGATTTTTAACAAGGCACTGGAAGCATACATTAAAATACCTTCTCAAATGGTATAATGACATCCTTTATTCTCACTCACAGATTCAACTATTTTTTTTTTTTTTTTTTTGAGATGGATTCTTGCCTTGTTGCCCAGGCTGGAGCGCCGTGACATGATCTCAGCTCACTGCAACCTCTGCCTCCTAGGTTCAAGCAATTCTCCCCTCTCAGCCTCCCAGGTAGCTGGGATTACAGGCAACCACTATCATGCCCCGCTAATTTTGTATTTTTGTAGAGACAGGGTTTCACCACATTGGCCAGGCTGGTTTTGAGCTCCTGACCTCAGGTGATCTTCCCACCTCGGCCACCCAAAGTGCTGGGATTACAGGAATGAGCCACCGTACCTGGCCAACTTCTTTTTTATGGTCCCTTCTTAGTGTCCTACATTTTTACAGTCTTATAGTGTTTTCCCATACATTGTCTCATTTGACCACAATACAGCTCTGTAAATTGTAAAGACAACATGGCATAATGGTTAGGGGTACAGGCTTTGTAGTGAAACTGAAGTTTTTATCTCTGACTAGTTGTGTAAACTTAAGCTACTTAACCTCTCTCAGCTCAGTTTCTCATTGTAAATAAGTAAGAATAATATTTTTTTACCCCAGACAACTATTAAGAGGGTGAGATGGGGAAAAATGCATAGATAATATGGGCTACCTTGGTTGAAGCTGAGGCTCAGCTATACCTACATGTGAATTTTGTCACTGTGTGTGTGTACATTGGTTTTGAGAGTGTTACTTTTTCACTCAGACATATGTCTTAGAACTCTATGTATGTTAGAACAAAGAGATTGGCCTCCTGCCTTTTAAAGAGTCTTATAATATTTCATAGTAGGTATTATGCAAACAGAATACAAAAAAGAGCAGGCATCACTGTTCTTATATCAGACAAAACAGACGTTAAAGCAACAACAGTAAAAAAAGGACAATGAAAGACATTACATAATGATACAGGGTTCAATTTAACAAGAAGACTTAACTATCCTAATATATATGTGCCCAATATTGGAGCATCAAGATTCATAAAACAAATGCTTCTAGACCTATGAAAAGACTTAGACAGCCACACAATAATAGTGGGGAACTTCAACATCCCACTGACAGCGTTAGACAGATCATCAAGGCAGAAAACTATCAAAAACATTATAACCTTAAATTCAACACTTGACCAACTGGACCTAACAGACATTTACAGAACACTCCACCCACCACCCATAGAATATTCATTCTTCTCATACGCACACAGAACGTACTCCAAGATTGACCATGTGCTCAACCATAAAGCAAGTCTCAATAAATTCAAAAAAGTTGAAATCATGCCAATCATACTGTCAGACCACAGTGGAATAAAAACAGAAACCAACATGAAGTTCTCTCAAAACTACACAATTACATGGGAATTAGGCAACTTGCTCCTGAATGACTTTTGGGTAAACAATGAAATTAAGGTAGAAATCAAAAAATTATTTGAAATAAATGAAAATGGAAACACAACATACCAAAATCTCAGACAGAAAACAGAAGCAGAGCTAAGAGGAAAGTTTATGGCACTAAACACCTACTTCAAAAAGAAAGATCTCATATTAACAATCTAACATTACCCCTAGATGAACTAGAAAACAGGAACAAACTAACACCAAAGCTAGCAGACAAAAAGGAATAACTAAAATCAGAGAGGAACTGAGTGAAATTGACACCCAAAAATCCCTACAAAGAAAGATCTATAAACCACTAGCTAGATTAACAAAGAAAAAGAGAGAAGATCAAAATAAGTGCAATCAGAATGACAAAGGTGAATTTACAACTGATCCCACAGAAGTAACAAAAGATCCTCAGAGACTATTATGAACACCTCTGTGCACACAAACTCTAAAATCTAGAAAAAAATGGATAACTTCCTGGAAACATGCAAACTCTCAAGATCAAATCAAGAATAAATTAAAACTCTAAACAAACCAATACCGAATTCCAAAATTGAATCAGTTATAAAAAAAGAAAAAAAACCTACCAACAACAACAGGAACAAAAAAAACCCAGCCAAGACCAAATGGATTCACAGCTGAATTCTGCCAGATGTACAAAAAACAGCTGGTTCCAGTCCTACTAAAACTATTCCAAATAATCAAGGAGAAAAGGCTCCTTCCTAACTCATTCTACAAAGACAGCAACACCCTGATGCCAAAACCTGGCAAAGCACAATGAAAAAAGAAAACTACAGGCTAACATCCCTGATGAAGAGAGATGTGAAAATCCTTAACAAAATAAAAGTGAGCTGAATCCAGCATCATATCAAAAAGTTAATTCACCATGATGAAGCAGGTTTCATTCCTGGGATGCAAGGTTGTTTTAACATATGCAAATCAACAAATGTGATTTGCCACATAAACAGAATTAAACACAAAAAACATATGATCATCTCACTAAACATGGAAAAAACTTTTGATAAAACCCAACATCTCTGCATAATAAAAGCCCTCAAAAAACTAGACATTGAAGGAATATACCTCAAAATAATAAGAACCAACTATGACAAACCCACAGCAAACATCATACTGAAAAAGCTGGAAGCATTCCCCTTGAGAACTGGCACAAGATGAGAATACCAACTCTCACTATTCCTATTAATATAGTACTTGAAGTCCTTGCCACAGCAATCAAGCAAGGGAGAGAAATGAAAGCCATCCAAATAAGAAAAGAAGAAGTCAAACTATCTCTCTTTGCTGCCAATAAGATTCTACACCTGGAAAACCCTAAAGACTCCATGGAGCCTGGAATTATTCAATAACATCAGTAAAGTTTTAGGGTACAAAATCAATGTACAAAAAATTAGTATTATTTCTATTCACCAATAATATTCAAGCTGAGAGCCAAATTAAGAACACAATCCCATTTACAATAGCTACACACACACACACAAATGAAACACCTAGGAATACCTCTAACCAAGGAGATGAAAGATATCTACAAGGAGAACTACAAACAACTGCTGAAAGAAATCAGAGATGACACAAACAAACGGAAAAATATTCTACACTGACGGATTGGAAGAATTAATATTGTTAAAATGGCCATACTGCCCAAAGCAATCTACAGATTCAACAGTATTCCTATAAACTTACAAACATCATTTTCCACAGAACTAGAAAAAACTATTTCAAAATTTATACAGAACCACAAAAGAGCCCAAATAGCCAAAGAAATCCTAAGCAAAAAGAACAAAGCTGGGTGCCTCACGTTATGCAGCTTCAAACTATATGGTAAGGCTACAGTAACCAAAACAACATCGTATTGGTACAAAAACAGATATATAGATGAATGGAATGGGATAGAGAACCCAGAAATAAAGCCACACATCTACAGCCATCTGATATTTGATAAAGTCAATGAAAGTACACAATGGGGAAATGACTCCCTACGCAATAAATGGTGCTGGGATAGCTAGCTATTCATATGCAGAAGAATAAAAGTGGGCACCTACAAAAATTAACTCAAGGTGGCTTAAAGATTTAAATGTAAGACCTCAAACTATAAGAATCATAGAAGAAAACCTAGGAAACATCATTATGAACATCAGCCTTGGGAAATAATTTATGACTAAGCACTCAAAAAAAAATGCAAGAAAAACAAGAATTGACAAGTGGGACCTATTTAAACTAATGAGTTCCTGCACAGCAAAAGAAACTATTCGCAGAGTAAACAGACAACCTACAGAATGTGAGAAAATATTCATAAACTATGCCCCACAAAAGTCTAATATGCAGAATCTATAGGAACTTAAATAATTGAACAAGCAAAAACAAACAAACAAAAAAAGACATTAAAAATTGGCAAAAGACATGAACAGACACTTCTCAAAAAAAAAAAAAAACAAGTGACCAACAAACATATGAAAAAATACTCAACATCATTAATCATCAAAGGAATGTAAATCAAATAGCCACAATGAGATACCATCTCACACCAGTCAGAATGGCTGTTATTAAAAATTTGAAAAACAGCAGATGCTGGTGAGGCTGCAGAAAATAAAGGAACACTTTACACTGTTGATGGAAATGTAAATTAGTTTGGCCCCTGTGGACAGCAGTTTCAAGATTTCCCAAAGAACTTAAAACACAACTACCATTTGACCCAACAAATCCATTACTGGGTATGTACCCCAAGAAAAATAAATATTTCTACTAAAAAGGCACATGAACTTGTATGTTCATTGTAGCACTATTCACAGTAGCAAAGACATGGAATCAGCCTAGGTGCCCATTAATGGTGGTTTGGATTTTTTTAATGTGGTACATCTATACCATGGAATACTATGCAGCTGTAAAAAAGAATGAAATCATATCCTTTGCAGCAACATGGATGCAGCTGGAAGCCATTATCCTAAGCAAATTAATGCAGAAAACCAAATTACTCACTTATAAGTGGGAGCCAAACAATGGGTACTCATGGACATAAAGATGGCAACAACAGACACTGGGGACTACTAGAAGGAGGAAGGAGGGGGGCAAATGTTAAAAAACTACTATGCTCAGGACCTGGGTGACAAGATCAGTCATACTCCAAACCTCAGCATCACCCAACATACCCAAGTAACAAATCTTCACATGTACCTCCAAATCTAAAATAAAAGTCGAAATTATTTTAAAAATTAAAAAATAAAATAAAACTGATGGCCACTGCAGTGGCTGCCAATATTTTTGCTATTACAACAATAATTCAATGAACTTTTCATACCTATTCCCTTACACATTAGTGCTAGTGTGTACTAGAGTAGATGCCAACAAGTTAAACTTCTGGGGCACAAAGTATACAAATTTTCAGTTTCAGTAGATGCTACAAAACTGCTCTCCAGAAAGGCTTTTCAAAAATGAATTTCACCTCATCTTTGACATCATATGACATTATTAAACGTCTTTAACAAACATGGAATAAAAGGACACTAACCCAACATAGTAAAGGTCATTTATGAAAAGCCCACAGCTAACGTTTTTCTCAATGGTAAAAGACTGACAGCTTTTTCTTTAAAATGAGGACAAGACAAGGGTGTCCTCTGCCACCACTCCTATTCAACATAGTATTGGAAGTCTTAGCCAGAGCAATTAGGCAAGAACAAGAAATTAAAGACACCCAGTTGGAACAGAAGAAGTAAAATTATCTCTGTTTGCAGGTGACATGATCTTATGTGGAAAAAATAATAATAATAAAATAAAAAAATAAAAAATAAATAAAAAAACCTCAAGGATTCTACACACAAGTTTGATATAATAAATAATTCAGTAAAGTTTCAGCATACAAAATCAACATGCAAAAATCAGTAACATTCATACACAAATAATGACCAAACTAAAAAAGAAGTTTTGAAATATCCTATTTACAAAGGTGTCAAAATAACAAAATGCCCAGGAATAAACTTAACCAAATAGGTGGAAAATCTGTACACTGAAAACCATAAAACATTGGTGAAAGAAATTGAAGAAGATGCAAATAAATGGAAAGACATCCCATGTTAATGGATTGAAAGACTTAATATTATTAAAATGGCCATACTATCTAAAGCAATCTACAGATCCAACACAATTCCTATCAAAATCCGGTGGCCTTTTTTTTCAGAAATAGAAAAATTTGTCCTAAAACTCAGATGGAAGTTTAAGGGCCCCCAAATAGTCACAATAATTTTGAAAAGATAAGACCCAAAGTTATATGACCCACACTTCTTGATTTCAAAATATATTCCAGTGCTACCGTAATCAGAGCAGTGTGGTACTGGTATAAAGGCAGAAAAATAGACCAATGAAATACAATAGAGAGCCCAGAAATAAATCCTCATGTATATGGTCCAAGGATCTTCAACAAGAGTGCCAAAACTACTCGAAGATGGGGAAAGGACATTCTCTTTAATAAATGGTACTGCAAAAACTTATATCAACATAAAAAATAATAAAGTTGAACTTTATTTTATACCACATAGAAACATTAACTCATAATGGATTAAAGACCTAAGCATAAGACCTAAAACTATAAAACTACTAAAAGAAAACATAGAGAAAAACTACACGGCATTGGGTTTGGTTAGCAGTGATTTGTTGGCTAATAAACTAATGAAATAATATCAAGTTTAGCAAATTTTGTTTATCAAAAGACATAATCAGTAGATTAAAAAGCAACCTGTGAAATGGAAGAAAATATTTACAACCCATATACTTGATAAGGGTTAATATCCAGAATATATAAAGAACTTCTACAACTCAACAACAACAAAATCAAGTAACCTGATTAAAAAATAAGCACAAGACTTAGGCATTTCTCCAAAGAAGATATACAAATGACCATAAAAGACTAAAATGATTCTTAACATCACAAAACACCAGAGAAATGTAAATCAAAACCACAATGAGATATTATCTCACACTCTTTAAGATGCTTAGTATTAAAAAAATCCATAAATAACAATTGTTGACAAGAACATGGAGTAAATTAGAACCCTTGTGCACTGTTAATGATGGGGTTGCAAAATGGTGCAACCATTATGGAGAACAATATGGAAAGTCCTCAAAAAATTAAAAGTAGAACTACCACATGATCCAGCAATTCTGTTTCTGGGTAAATGGCCAGAAAAAAAGAAAGCAGGATCTCAAAGAGATATATGTATACCCTTGTTTATAGCAGCACTATTCACAATGGCCAAGAGGTGAAAACAACCCAAATGTACATCAATGGTCAAATGAATAAACAAAATGTGGTGTGAATATATACATATGTGTGTGTATATATATGTATGTGTATACATATACATATATGTGTATGTATGTATAGATATTAGGATTATATATATCATATATTATATGTTAAATAATGTATATATTAGGACATTATACAGTCTTACAAAGAAAGGCTATCCTGTTACATGCTACAACATGGATGAAACTTGAAGGCATTATGATAAGTGAAATAAGTCAGCACAAAGGACAAATATTGCATGATTCCATTTATATCAGGAATCTAAAGTAGTCAAATTCATAGAATCAGAAAACAGAATGGTGGTTGCCAGACACAGGCTGCAGGGGCAGGGGTTGTGTAAAGTGAAGGTTTTGTTTAATGAGTATAGAGTTACAGATCTGCAAGATGAAGAAGTTCTGGAGATCTGCTCACAATAATGAAAATATACTTAAAGTACTAAGCTGTACACTTAAAAATGTTTAAGATAGTAAATTGTGTGTTATGTGTTTTTTACCACAATTGTACAAAATTGACAATGAAAAAACATTTTCAGATTGTTACGAATCTGACAAGTGTAAAAATCTATTCTGTTTCTTTAGTTCTCTGATCATTAATGAAGCTAAACATCTTTTTACATATGTGTTGACCATATGTCACTCTTCTCTGTATTTCCTGTCCAGAGCCTTTGCTTATTTTTCTTTGAGTTGTATTTTTTTCTTATTTACATGTGGGATTTTTATGCATTTTTTAAATTCACATAAATTGACATTTTAATTGCTAGTACATTTCTTTAAGATTATACTGTGATTTCCAGTCAACACAGCAACACACCTAAATGCACAAAGGAATGAAATAAAGGGGTTAGTCTTGCTTTGGCTATATGGACTCTTTTTTGTTTCTATACAAATTTTAGAATTGTTTTTTCTAGTTCTGTGAAGAATGATGGTGGTATTTTGATGAGAACTGCATTGAATTTGTAGATTGCTTTTGGCAGTATGGTCGTTTTCACAATATTGATTCTCCCATCCATGAGCTACATGTGAATTTTTTTAAATATCTAGAAACTAATTATTTATCTGCTAAATGTGTTGTACATATTATCTCCCAATCTTGCCGTTTGACTTTACCTACAATAAATTTTGATACATAAAATTTTCATTTTGATTTAGTTAAATGTATGCTCATAATGCTATCCCTTGATTTTTCATTTTTAGTTTTAGATGTGAAAATACTTAACTGTTCACACACACACACACACACACACACCCCTCAACTCCACCACTTGAATACATCCTTACTTCCTCTTCTCCTAATATGGTTAAATCATCATACTGGTTAAATCAATATTTAATGTTTACATTATTCTAACTATGTAAACGCTACTGAAATCTGAGATCTGTATTATGCTACAATGATGTTACCGTATTTGTCCTGCTTTGAGTTTTCCTATAGTTAATCATTATTGTGTCTTTTCATTTGCTTATTTTTGCACCTACTTGTTATTTACCACCAAACTCTTTCCGGTTTGGTAAATTTCCTTTGAATACATCTGCAACCTTTTATTTAATTTGTCTTCTTGAAAAAAATTCTCCTCCCGGGCCTCTGACATACTTCAGTCTGAATCTGTTGAAACTTAGACCAATTGCAAGGCTGTCCCCATAAAATGACTTTTTAGTGATACACCAATGACATCCTTGAGATTCCCTGCACTTTTCTCTTGGGCAGGATGCCCACTGCCTGCGTCACATTCGTCCTCTTTCTTAGGTACTCCCACATTTTAGTGAAACATGTCTTCTTGTAGCTTTGTACAAAAGATGCAGAGGTAGTAAATTTTTTTAATTCTCCAGTGTCCCAAAAAGTTGAAGGAGCACTGTACAGGGCAGGGCTGCAGTCAAGTGAGAAGCCTTGTTCTCTGGTACTGTATGCGCCATCTCTGTGATCTTGGGAAAGTCACAAAACTCTCTGAGCCTCAGTTTCTCTTTCTGGAATAGACAATAATCCAAGCTGTGCCTGCTCAGAGCTATGGCCAGGAGAGTGCTTGTAAAGGGGCTTTCTATAAAAAAGGTATGTACAAACAGTGTGTGCTGGAGCCACAAGAGTCAATTGTTAAGTCATTGGTAGCTTGAAACTGGTCATGGTAGAAGTATTTACACTACAGAAATTGACAAATGCTACAGAGAGTTGTTTTGTTTTGTTTCTTTTTGGAGGACAGCTGGTTTAGGAGCACACCACTTACAAATACAAGTGATTATAACAACTGTTTTCATTGCCGTGCCCTCCTTAGTGACCCATGGCCTAATGTATAGCTCAATTATAGTTCTGATCACATATAATATTATTATACAATAGGTCATGAACTCCTTGAGACATGAGACTGTGTCTTACTCATGGAGATGTATCTCCCCTGCACTATTTCCCCCCATACCTATCACATTGACTGGCACTTAGTTGATATTTTATTCCAAAATTTTGAATGAGTGACTAAAATTTTTGATGGATTATTTTTAGAAGTTGGGAACAACCAGAGAGAAGTTGAGAGTTGAGGGAAGGGGTTAGGAAAGGTCTATGACACATGGTACAGTTTTTGAGAGGAGTGCCCTATTAGGTGTATTAGAAAGAGCTGTCCTTAACGGGAAGTTTTCTGTGAGCCAGACATCATTCTTAGGTGCTGTGCAGACATTATCTAATTCCCATAACAACTTATGAGGTAGGTATTATTATCCCCATTTCACAGATGAGAAAAATATGATGTCTGGTGTTAAGTAATGTTCTCTCCATCACTAAGGCTGAGGTTCAAATCTGATGAATGTCTGTGTACTTAATCATATCTCTACACTGGAGACAGAAAATGATCTATGGGCACATGGGTAAAAATAGTCATAATAATCTAGTAAAACAGATCCATTTAAAATAAAAGGGAGGAGTAAGGATTGTAGCAAATGCAAACTCAGGAGCCCAGACCCAACTAAAAGGGATAGCTTTGTGACCTGAGGAAGTGTGGTCTGTTGAGGCTAGAACTTGGAGTTGTTTTTCAAGAGAACCAGGAAATGTGGAATTTTATCTCCTGAATTACAAGTGTTAGTAACTACCTATAATTAAAAATAAAAAAAGACTCAAGATGAAACATCTGTAAGTGGTCTATCAGTTTGCAAACTTTGATATACTGCCTTTCCCCAAAATACGCTTCGAGCAACTAGGGGGCAGCATAAGGGTGTAGAGTGTCCCTGGAGGTGGAAATGGATAAAATGAAAGGCAAGTTTAGTCCAGCTCACAGTTTCTCCCAGAGAGCAGATACAGAGAGCACAAAGGTCCTGCTATCATGTTGCAGAGCAGAGGCCAACGGAGACGGGAGGAGGATGAGGTAAGGCTCTGCCGCTGGTGCACATTCCGTTTTCTCCAGGCATCCCTGGGGAGGGCACATTCCTCATGGTCAAGAGGCTGAGCTGTTGATTTAAAAGATTCTTAGAATATTCTCTTGAATACCCCCAGAGGGTTCTTCTTGCTTTGGAAACAATGTATCTAGGCCATGCCTTGGACTGTGGGCCCTCCCTAAAAGGGAGTGGGAAAATGGTCATGACTCTATCCCCCTAGGTAGAATGTCCTGGGGTCTGACAAGTCCCTTCAGGTCCCTTGTCCATTGATTTCTTCTTCCCTTCCCAGGGAGTAATGCTGGTCACACTGCTGAGTCACGAGCGAATTCCCTGTTCTTTCCCATAATTTTAGCCTCTGCAGAAAGTTGGAAGATTGAATCCTGTCATCTAATGAATCTGCAGTTCTTTTTCAATGAAGTTTTAAAATAGTTACAAAGTTATTTACAATTACGTCTTGAAAATATAAGGGCTAAACTATAAGCCCATTCTTCAAGGAATGCAGCTGAATCCCTGAGATTAATTAAAGAATTTAGATGAAGGATCGATGAGAGATGATCTGACGATAAGGACTCAGAGGAGGTTTCCACTGAGTCCTTCCACTTATTTTAAGCTCAGGTATAAATAAGAGGTGCCCGATTCAGAGATGTGACTGCAAGGTGTAAAAGGAAAGTTTAGGCCTGCATGTGAGCAACTGTTTGTCTCAGTGAGGAACCCATATCTGCAGCCTGTCCAGACAGGCTGCTGGCATGTGTATTTTGAAAAATCTCTGCTATTCCTGACAGCCTTTCCCCAAAAGCCTAATTGAGAACCTCTGTAGTAAAAGAGAAGAGAGATGAAAAACCTACACTGGGAGAGCAGGGCTGTGAATTAGTCAAACTGGGCACAAAGATTTTAGGGAAGATGTGAAAAGGTCTTCACTGTGACTTGGCTACAACAGCCCCTGGGGAGATGATAAATAGATGCAGAGCTTTATAGAGCAATGCTCGTATTGTTCCTAGACAGCACAAGGGTCTTCAGAGATTGCCCTGGGGCTGTAACCCTAATTTCTTTTTAACATTCACAACTCAATAGTGCTTACAGATAAAGACCCAGAGATATAATGGTACTTTATCAATTAAAAAAAAAAAAAGAATTGAGGCTCTGCTAAATTCTACCACAGAACAGAGCACAGAATAATACATTCCATTATGCTTTAATTCCCTCCACTGCAAGAATTTAATACAGGGATAGCCCAGCCATGCCCATGCTCTCTACCCCTATTATGATAGTTTTTCTCCACGCCCTCTCCCATCTCACCTTCCTGCTTCAGCACATTGCAGGCAGCAACTTGCCAATCCCTGTCCCTCTTACTGTGGCCTCACCTTCACCCTCCTGCCCCATTGGCCCACAGCAGCAGTAGCACAGGCTCTTACTTATGCACTCCCATACTCTCAGTCTCAACTACATTCTCTCATGTAATCTCCATGCCCATTTGATGAGGCAAGGCAAAGGCTGTCCTTATTTTATAGATGAGGAAATTAAGACAGAAGGTAAAGGGTAATTTTTTCAAGCTTCCAGAGCCACATGCAAACCCAGATTCAACTGGACTTCAAAACATCCTGACAAATACCTAAAATCCCTGACTTGACCACTATGCAATCTATACATGTAACAAAAATGCACATGGACCCCAGAAATCATACATGTACCCCAGAAATTGCATATGTACTCCATAAATTTGTACAAATTAGATAAAACAGACTGAAGTATGGTGATTAAATACCTTAAAGTAGGCAAAACAAACAAACAAAACCATCTCATCAACTTTCACTGAATCATCCACACACCCAATCTCCTCCCCTTTTTCAAGCTTCTCTAGTCCGCCATCAAGCGCCCTCCCTTTTCAACACAAGGTCACTCTTTCTCTAACTTTTTTGGCTTCTTTTTGCTGTAACCCAATAAATATTCCTCTTCTCCTTTTTGCTATTTATTCTCTTAGACTAAGATTTATGAGAATAGAGTCCAATTCTGTTTCAACACCATTTGTGTGACCTTGGGCAACAATGTAATTCTATAACACTCTGAGAAGAAAATGCAGTTGCTTTCTCCAAGAGGAACCTAGCACCATCGACTTGTATTTGTCTCAACCTCTGTCCCCATACAGCAGCTTATATTTTATTGGGGTGACTATGTACATGCACACAAAATAGAGGACAAGCCAATGCTTCTAAAAATTGTGGGGAATCTAAAAGTTTGGTAGAAAGTCAGATAATGAGTGTCCCTGCGGACTAGCATAGTTGGCAATGACCTAATAGAGGAAGAAAGATTCAAGGTAAGTCTAAGAGCATGGGTTCAAGTTTTAGCTCAGGCTGCTGTAACAAAACACCACAGACTACATGGCTTAAACAACAGGAATTTAATTTCTCATGGTTTGGGAAGCTGGAAGTCCCAGATCAAGGTGCTACTGGTCAATTTGGTTCCTGGTGAGGGCTCTCTTCCTGACTCACAGAAGGCTACCTTCTTGCTCTGTGTTCTCTTGGCTTTTCCTTGGTGCCTGCACACAGAAAGAAAAACAGAGCAATCTCTCTGGTGTCTCTTCTTATAAGGACACTAATCTTATCAGATCAGGGCCCCACTGTTATGACAATATTTAACCTTAATTACTTCCTTGAAAGCCCCATCTCCAAATAAAGCCACACAGGGGCTTAGGGCTTCAACATATGTATTTGTGGGGGATACAAACATTCAGCCCTTAACAGGAGGATATGACTAAAGAGTGTGAAGGAAAGCATTGCGGACCTAACACAGCATGAGAGAAAATGAAGAGGTAAGTGTATATGTATAGGGGTGTATGTGTGTGTGTGTAGAGTGTACACATACACATGAGAGGACATTATTTCTGAGCAAATATTAATTGAGCACCTACTGTGGGCCAGGCACTGTTTTAGGCACAGGGACTCATCAGTGAACAAAAGAGACAAGGCTCCTACCCTCATGAAGTTCACCTTCCAGCAGGCAGAGACAAACATGAACAGAGTGAGTAAATTAGGTAGTAAATTTTACCAGATGTGTACATGGGATAAGCACTATGGAAATAAGAAGAAAGTAGAGCAGACTATGGAAGCCAGGGGTAGGGATGGTGCAGGGAGGAGGTTGAGAAGCTCAATTAGGGTAAACAACATGGGCTTCATAAGAAGGAGAGAACTGAGCCAAGACTTGAGGGAGGTAGTGAGGTGGATGAGCCAGAGAAAGCATTGCAGGCAGAGGGAACATAAAACAAAGGCACGAGAGGCAGGAAAATGCAATGACACTCGAGAAAGAATGAAGAAGTGGGAGAAGAGGGAGGGAAAGCAGGAGCTGTAGACAAAGTCAGAGTGACCTTCAAAGCCACTCCAAGGAGGACTTGGTGGGTTCCCTGCATCACTGGGAGCCACTGCAGGGTTTGAACAAAGGAGTGACACAATCTGACTTCCTGAAGCCTGGCTCTAGCTGATGTGTGTAGGGCAAGGAGCTGAGAAGTCAGTAAGCATTTATTGCAAAGATCTAGAGGAGACGTCATGGTGGCTCAGACCAAAATAGTGACGGGGGAGGCAGGAGCAGGGGTCTGATTCTGAATGTGTTGATGGTAGAGCCAAGAGAATTTACTGACAGGCTGGGAAAGAACAGGGGGAGGCAAGAATGATCTCTAGTATTATGCATACATATTACACCAGATCATTTCACTAGTTAGAGCTCTCCACCTCCTCCACCCCGACCTCACCACTCTTACTTTAGGGATGAGAAATGCAGGATGCAAAGAACCTCACTGAATTACCCAAAATGTCTATGTGGTTAAGGGATTCAACCCCAAACTTTCCTGTTTGTAATACTTAGCATAACTTCATTTTACATTGGCTGAGATCCATATTGTTAAATACAGGCATTCCTTGATCATCCTTTGAAAAATTGCCATCCTACTCTCCCTATTTCTCTTTCTTAACTTAGTTTTCTCCCTAGGAACTGCCAATATCTAACATAATATATATTTTACTCATGTATCTTGTTTAGTGTATATTTCTTCCCATGAGAATATAAGAGCAATTTTTCTCAGTTTGTTCACTACTGTGTATCTACTGCCTAGAAGAATGTCTGGTGTGTGGAAGGTGTTCAGTAAATATGTATTAATGGAATGCATGCACCAATGCATGAAAGGACGAGGGGAAGGAAGGAAGGAAGAAAGGAAGGAAGGAAGGAAGGAAGGAAGGAAGGAAGGAGGGAGGGAGG
>NW_016809462.1:142436-160504 GCF_001698545.2 Rhinopithecus bieti
GAGGGAAGGAAGGAAGGAAGGAAGGAAGGAAGGAAGGAAGGAAGGAAGGAAGGAAGGAAGGAAGGAAAGAAGGAGGGAGGGAGGAAGGAAGAAGGGAAGAAGGGAGGGAGGGAGGAAGGAAGGAAGAAAAGATGGAAAGAAGGAAGGAAATGAGACAGGAAAGACAAGTAAAGTGAGAGAGAGAAAGAAAGACAGGAACTTAAACCTTTCCAGATTTTTTGGTCTCATATATCTACACACATAACATACAAATAACAGAACAAAAATTAGAAGTAATGAAATTAGTTGAAAAAAATGTCAGTTTTAGAAAACCATAAATTTTACTTTTAAATGTTCATTTTCCCCAAATGATATTGAATCTGGACACATTTTCTTTATTCCAGAATATTTGAAATCCTGCCAATGTCCACTGGATGGGTAAGAAGCTACGGTGGGAGTTAAAGAAGCTATGAGATAGATTATATTTTAAATGGGTGTTGAGCAATTAAATCCAGTGACTCCATTCTTTCAAGTAATGCTGAGCTGTTTGTATCAGCAGCATTTAGTGGCCCATAATTCTGAAACCCCTCAGGGAAGAAAATGTGTCACTGGCTTATGTATGAACTGAACAACTAAAATTTGAGGGCACAAGTTCAGGACCAAGAAAGCTGGCCTTTTCACCCCTGGTCCCTGCGAATCCAAATGCAGTGTAGCCGGCAGGCATGGAGGTGATGTCCTGTTCCTGACTCAATAACATTGTTCGCTGCAACTCTTCCTATATTTGGAAAGGAGTTGAGTTGTGTGAAAACTCATCTCCAGAAATAAGACGTGAATATTTTCAATGAAACCATATGCAATATATATATATTTCAGTTTGCAGTTTACAACACGTTTCACATATTTAGCATATCCAGTAGGAAAGGTGGAACTCCCTTCCCCAGGTAGAAGGCAAATCACTTAAACTCAAGCTTTTCATGGTCCCTGAGCTGTGCATCTTCCATTTGCCACCCAGGCACCATTCTCCTCCCTTCTCCCTCTCCCTGTTTTCTGTGTTCCTTTGTGCCTAGAAAGTTGATCCCATTGCAGCAAGGATTCCCTGGGCTTCTGATTTCTCACTAGGCTCATCAGTGAGACACTGGTGGGAGAAGGAGGGCAGTGGAGAGTCAACCTTGGACATTTTTTTCCCTTCCTCTCTTCCTACAAGGTCTTAAGTCCTCTAGGCACACCACAGTTCCTTTCTGGAAGCTCTTCGGGGTCCCAGACATGGCCTCCTTCCCTTTGCTCCTTCAGGCCTGGAGATCGCAACCAAAGTGTGAAAGAAAAAGGGGAAGAAATGTCAAAAATAGCCCCAAATATTGACCCTGGTTTGAGTGTACTATCTATTTCCTGCTAGGATCCAGCAACACACACACTTAATAAGGGAATAGTGGGGCTCAAACCACATCTGTTAACTCCATGCCCAGGCCTCTTCCTCTGTGTTATAGCTGAGACTATCAGATGATAAAGCTATACACCTTCTAGAAGAAACCAGATTGCCCCCTTCATTTTTTTAAACAATAACAAACACATCTCTCACTCTGACTATTATTTATTCAACCTGACCACCAACATTTATTGAAAGCATGCTCTGAGCTAGGCAGTCTGCTGGGTGCTGAAAATACAAAGATGAATAGGGCACAATCTCTATTCTCAAGTTGTTCAGGTTAGACAAAGGTGGGTGATCCATATCAGGACCCTGGGAAACTGACTTTGAGATGAACGTCAGTGTGCAGGAGTTTTCTTAGGGAGCTCTTGGAATCAACACCCATGGAATGGCAGAAAGGAAACAGGACTAGCCACAGGGAGAAGCTGAGATGTGATATAATCTAAATGGACACCTCAACCAACACTGCAGAGAGTTCTGAAGCTTAGATGAGGTTTCAGATCTGAATTTACCTGGATTTAAGGGCTAAAATTTTTCATCTCTGTGTTGACGAATCATTGGATTCTGACCACCCCAGAAAGGGTATGTGACTTGGCTCACATGGCCCTTTCCAACAAAGGCAATCCCTTGAAGGGACTGACAGCTGATAGCTCTATAGTGGCACTTCCAGCATCTGAGGGAATATGTTCTTCATCTCTGAGGGGAATCAGTATCCCTCAATGTAGAGGAAGGAGGAGAAACAGATAATTGTATAAGAATACCATCAGGTCAGCCATGGGGATGAACACAATGTATTATGGATGCCCAGAAAAAAACTTAATCCAGTCTTGGAAGTCTTGAAGAAACTTCCTGAACAAGGTGATGCTTGACTTGAATCTTAATGGCCAAAGAAGAAATTCGCCAGACAAAGGAGGTGTGGCATACAAGGGAATCATGGACATTATGAACAAAAGCAGAGGCTGACCATGGCATGACACATCTCAAAGAAGAAGGATTTCTAGTGCATAAAGTTTGAGACTGAAAGACAAGAAATAAGCTGGAAAAGTACGCAAGATTATTGCAAGGAGACTTTGAATGCTGTGTCAAAGAACTGGAACTTCAGGCAAAGGTAAGCTACTGGGAAAGGAAAGAAAGCCCTCCTCCAGGACACAACCTTCCTTCAGAGGGTGTGCAGTGACAGAGAATGCCCTGATTAGGGGAGGGGGCTTCAAGCTCTCACCATCTGGATTGTATTCATACTGTGAGTACATGCAGCTTTCTGCCTTTTTCTTAGTTCTGTCTTCTCTACTTTGAAGGATATCCATTGAGAAGGTATCTGTTCACTAACTGTCCCACCTCCAGAGATACATCCAATTTCAGTCCTAGAGGCATAGATGTGGGTTGAGGCCACATACAGACTAGCGGAAGCTCAGAGGAATTGACCATTCTGGAGGAGCCATAATTTCATTCTGTTCAATTTCGTGGGTATAAATCAGCCCCGCCTAAGATGCTCAGAAGGAAAGGACTCCTGATTCTCATCCTTTTCGTTACATTAGTCAAGCCCAAGAAGTGATACTCTTCTCTATATAATGCATGAACTGGAGTAAGACAGTTTAATCAGCCTCTGAGGAATCAGAAGGCTGTTAGAATCCTTCAGTAGCAACTGTCAAACTGAGTAAACCAGGTGTCAAAACACAGTCCTGTGCCATGACAAAATTAATCACAGCATAGAAGGTGACAGCTGAACATGTTCACACCTGACATGAATTTTGTTCTTTGATAAATGTTCCTGTTGTGTCAGGAACATCCCTCAGGTTGGCGTCGGACAAGCATCACTCCAGAGAACCATGTCTTCTCATAAGTTTTAGACAGCCGTTCAGAATTTTCATTCTAGTTAACAGGCTTAATTATAGTTGAACCACACAGAATTTATTTTTTAAAATATGATTTTTCCCAAGTTAGACAAAGCCTCCAAGTTCAGTGTCCTCAATTTAGATGACTGAAGTGTTAAATGCACAACCCTGTGAAAAAGAAGACGTTGCACACCTGGATCCTTCCATTTTCCTGGACGGGGGACCTTTGGGCTCTCTTCATTGGCCACAGAAAGTTAAAGATAAAATTCCATGCAGAACATTTTGCTCTCTTCCAGGGAGTAAAATGAGAACACCAAAGGAGAGAAAAGCAGCTTTGACCAGGAAGGAGCCCTGTGAAGGTCAGAGTTGAGAAAAGGCTCAATTTGTCTGAGCTGTTGCTATAGATTTAAAATCTATAACCACGCAATATTTTTGGCTGATTTTCCAAGGGAATATATGCTCCAAATTCATAGTCATCTATCAGGAGCTGTAAGTTGTTTAATGTTGCTTAAGATATTTTGGGTGTTGCCAATATAGCTTTCCCTTCAGGGAACATTTTTCTCCTATAATGTTTTCATCTTGGCTTGTTTAAGGCAGAGGCTTTAACAACACATCAAGGGCTTTGCTCGGGGTATCACCACACCCTGACCACCCCTCCTCATTCTATACCTCACGACATACAGAAACGAGTCTTTTCATTCATTCTTTCATTCACTAAGCCTTAAAGGATTATATCTCTTCCAGATACTAAGCTTAGAGGCCTTAAGCAAATGGGACAGATCAACAAGTCAACACAAAACCATAATCCAAGATGGTTATTGCCAAGAGATTTGGAACAAAGTGTTTTTAAAACATTTTCAACAAACTTGTCCTCAACTAAATTATGGCTTCATCTCAGTGAGTTTGCCTTCTTAGAGTCTTTACTATGCTCAAATAGAAATATCTCTCATTTAACTTAGTTCTTTCCCGAAGAAAGCATTATTTTCTATTCTTTCTAATGGATCGGTCTAGAAAGTCTAAGTATGTTTTACATAATGCTATCAATTATTTATTCTATTATATCCATATTATAGTTCCCATATCATAAAGATCATCAGGAAATTTCTTCAAAATTCCAAGCCATTCCATCCAAAGGGCTTTTGTGCCATGAGATTCATTCAAGAGGAAGATGGCTTCCTCCTGAAGAATTGTATGCAGAATACTGAAGATATGAACCCAGTCATTGGTCTCTTAAACAGAGGGTTCTTGAGAAACAGGAAGAAGTGTCAGCTTAATGTTCTTTCAGTTAAATCGTCTAAAATCATAAACACAGGAATTCCACTTCCTGATCAGTTTATTTATCTCCAACGCCTCTGATGGATAAAAGAGGCAATCTCACATTGTTGATTTGGATGGGTAGCAAAGCATTATTTGGAATATGCCAGAGGAAAGAAAAGTAACGCCAATTCTTTAGAACAATTACAGAGAAGCTGCCAATGGAGCTGGCACTTCTTTATAAACAGTTGGCTTCGAATGGTCTGGAGATTAATTGACTGGAAGGAGGAATGGCCTCATCAGCTTTCACCTTGACGTCATGAAACTACTATTACTTGCTCTTCCCACCACAAACAAAGGCACTCAAAGCCCTTGGTGACTCAGTTTCCCATTCCTGTCACCAAAAGCCTTCATGCCTTTCAATGACAATGCCTCTCTAAAGGGACCCCAGCCCTACTGAACCAGGAAGAGAGAGAGCAAACAGATGCTTATCTGCATGACCAGAGGAACAAACTGCTCTCTGGTCTGAACCTGAGCCTGCAGCTGAGTCAGGCACCACCAGAATACTGTCTGGCAGGAGGCCACCGTGCAGCCCTCTGTGGAGGCCCAGGGCCCTAAAAGCATTCATTCACTCCACATGGGTGCGCAGTTCCCTCCCAAGTGCTACTCACCAATGGCAGACCCAATTACAGACAAGATTGATGGGTCTGCCTGGATTGCTGAACCTACCTTCATTTTTTTTCTTTGAAAAAACTAATCTTCACACACAGAAACTCTAGTACAAATAACAGGAGGATTTCTTTAAACAGAGTTTAAAAGGAAACAAAGAAGAGAGCCACAAGAAATATCGCAGAAAGTGACTCAGGAAACACTGACTGCCACACCTCCCTTCTATACCCACACCCACCCTGCACCTCCCCAACACACACACACCCTAGAAGGGCAATAATTCTTGAGGCCAAGAGTTGAAGATCCTGTCTTGCTGTGTGGGAAAAGCCATAAGCTCTGCCTACGGGAAGTGCATGGGCTTTGAGTGTGTTCTCTCCCTTCCTGGCTAGATTCCTGCAGCTTAGGGGATGAGTTTGTCTTTGTGCCATAACTTCTTAGTAAAGCTGTGTTAGAATTCCAAGACCTCTAATTTCACCTACTAGCATTTTTATTCCAGAGGAAACTACAGAATTTATGGAGCCCTGTATAAAATAAAATCTGGGCCCCTGTTTACAATAGCAGGAGGAAAATAGCTTTTTTCTTCTTCTTTCTTCTGTGGTTCCTTTTTTGGCCTGACAAAGTGTATTTTTTTTTTTTTTTTTTTTTTTTTTTTTTTTTTTTTTTTTTTTTTTTTTTTTTTGTAGAAGGATGTCCCTCTCTACCCAGGCTGGAGTGCGGTGGTGCAATCTCCTCTCACTGCAACCTCCACCTCCTAGGCCCAAGCCATCCTCTGACCTCAGCCTCCAGAGTAAGTGTACAAGCCACCACGCCCAGCTAATTTTTGTATTATTTGTAGAGACAGGGACTTGCTATGTTACACCCAGCCGCATTGTTTTCTTAATTTGCCACTTAATGTTGCATTTCCTTCCATGCAAGAGAGAATATCAGAGCAAATGGAGACCCTCATAGGTGTCCAGGGTCTAACACTGCAATATATAGGCATAAGCACTTGATCTCAAGCCTCCCTCCACCCATGCCTGTGCCCTCACTGCAGGCAGAAAACAGCAGTAATACCTGGACAGTCTCATGGGAGAGAGGCAGAGAAGCCATCCAGTGGCAGTAGCAAGAGACAGGGTCACAAGTGAATCAAGGCTCCACATGCCTTGTGCATGTTCCATTGTCCCATTGGATTTCACTTACAAAGTGAAAATCCAAACAGAAAACTACAAAGAATTTCAAGACAGTGACCACAGAGCATTAAACCCCAAGTAGGGAACTCTTTTCTGAGTGTGGGAACCTAGGCAACTACACTGGTGGCCCACCCATAAAGCCAGCTCTGCTTTCTTCTAATACAGGAAATATATTGCGTGAGCATAAAAACTACAAGAGTTTTCCCCACCAAACATGTAGCTGTAGATTAACAGGTAGACACGTGCACACACACATTTACATTTGTGTGTAACTGGCTCTTCCTTTATTGTTTTCTTAGACTAGTTGCTCGGATGCAGGATTATTGAGACAAAGACATGAACGTCGTTGGGGCTCTTGATGCATACTGACAGATTACTTTGCTAAAGAGTGTGGTGACTTTCAGTGATACCAACAAATCCCAACAGGACAGGGTTACTACATCTGCTTAGGCACTGTATAGTATTGTGTGCTGGTAAATAGTTCTGTTCACTTATGGGAAAAAAAGAGTAAACATAAAAATATTCCATTTTAGGCTGGGCGTGGTGGCTCACACCTGTAATCCCAGCACTTTGGGAGGCTGAGGAAGGCAGATCATGAGCTCAGGAGATCAAGACCATCCTGACTGACATGGTGAAACCCCATCTCTACTAGAAATACAAAAATTAGCCGGGAGTGGTGGCAGGCACCTGTAGTCCCAGCTACTTGGGGGGCTGAGGCAGGAGAATGGCGTGAGCCTGGGAGGCGGAGCTTTCAGTGAGCCGAGATCGCGCCAGCACTCCAGCCTGGGTGAAAGTGAGACTGTCTCAAAAAAAAAAATCCATTTTAATTTGGTTTAAAATATTATTTCATATACTTTTCGTATGTCTGAAATATTTTGCAATTTTTTTTTTTTTTTTTTGAGACGAGGTCTCACTCTTGTCACCCAGGTTGGAGTGCAATGTCACAATCTTGGCTCACTGCAACCTCCACCTCCTGGGTTCAAGCCATTCTCCTGCCCCAGCCTCCCGAGTAGATGGGATTACAGGCACCTGTCATCATTATCGGCTAATTTTTTGTATTTTTGGTAGAGACGAGGTTTCACCATGTTGGTCAGACTGGTCTCGAACTCCGATATCAGGTGATCCACCACCTTGGCCTCCCAAAGTGCTGGGATTACAGGTGTGAGCCACCGCACCCAGCCTATTTTGCAATTTTTTAAAGAGAAAATGTCTCACTGTGTTGCAGACGCTGGTCTCAAACTCCCGGCCTCAAGCCATCCTCTTGCCTCAGCCTCCCAAGCAGCTGGGACTACAGGGGCACGCCACCATGCCCAGCTATTTTTGCAGTTTTAAAACATTAAAGTATGCTTTTAGTGACATCATGTGATACTATTTCAAAATGTCACCTTTTGTGTTGATCTTAAGGTAACTATCTGTATTTATCAGAAAAGAGAGAAGAAGGAAGGAGAGGAGAAAAGAAAAGAAAAGAAAATGAAAAATTAAACTTCAATGGGGAAGTATTTTACCTTAAAAGTTGTCATTGTTCAATGTGGCAGTTGTCATTGTAGAACTTGTCATTGTAACTGGACAAACACCGCTAGTCATGTGGCATGTGTTATCAGCGTTCATTGTAAGGCCTTTATCATTTGCTGTTTTGTACCACGGTTGCTTATATGCATGTTTTATTCCCCATCCTTCCACCCTGGAATAAATTGTAAACTCCCTAGTTCTTATTCAGCTTTTCATGTTCCCACATGGCCAAACACAATAATAGGAACATAGTCACCACCAGACTTCTGAAAGCATCAAGAAAATTCAAATATCTCATACATGCTGAGGTCCTTTATTCTATCCTTTCACCCTCATATGTAACTATTACTAGATTGATGAGTTTCAAGTAGAATTATATGGTAACCTTGGGTGAAAAGATAAAGAACTTAGTACAGAGTTTGTGTTATATAGATGTAAATATAAATATAAATGATAGATAATGATATTCATGAAACTGCAATATCTTCACTATTGAGATATATTTTTACTTGCTAAATCTGGCAACCCTAGAAGTCGGCTTCCCAGGCAAGAAGCAGTTGGTGGCCTGGCCCAAGCTTTAAGGATAGTGAATCCACTAATAACACCACGGGAGGCATTCTATTCACTATTCAATATTCAATATTCAATATTCACTATACAATAGTTGCACTTTTACTTATTTCCTAATTAATACTGAAATCCAGGAAATTTGGGGTGTCTTGGAACAATAGTTTCTAACTCAGCAAATCCACATATTAAAAGGGTACAATACATTATACATTAAAAGTCTGAAAATATTATGAAATAACCAATGTTGAAGTTAAACATACTATATTTTTAAAATTTTAACTGAATACAATATACTTTCCTTTTCATGAACCAGAGTTGAAACTAATAACAATAGCATAGACAACTCAATACAAAGCTGTCTAAAAACAGAGAAACATATTTTTAAGAGATTCACCAGACAGTGCAGTTACTAGGTACACATGTCCTGTCCGGTTAAATAACCCCTGATATAAATCATACAATGGATGTAGACAGATCATATATGTCTATAGATATAGATACAGGTAGATATATAAATAGATTGTGGATAATTTAAAGGATTACCATTACTGTGTTCTCTGGCAGTATATAAAAATACTAACATTAAAAACAGTTTATTGAGCATTTGCTATGTGATAGATATTCTGGATTATTGCATTAATTCTCACAACAATCCTAAGGAAACGGACTGCTGTGGTCCACCGTTTTCCAGAGAGGGGAACTGAAGCTCCGGAAGATGCAGGAATCTAGTGACGACGCAGGAACCAGGATATGAACTCCAAGCAACTGAGTCCAGCTTTAAGCCTCTCCAGTTTTCTACCTTCCATGGTGTTATTAATGGATTCACTATCCTTAAAGCTTGGGCCAGGCCACCAACTGCTTCTTGCCTGGGAAGCCGACTTGTAGGGTTGCAGATTTAGCAAATAAAAATACAGGATACCTGGTTAAAATTGAATTTCAGATAAACAGCAAGTAATTTTTAAAAATATAAGTATGTCCCAATATGGAATGGAACATACTTGTATTAAAAATGATTCATTTTTTCAAATTTAACTGTGTGTCCTATATTTTATCTGGCAACCCTTGCAGCTTGTCATCTCACAGTAACTCTGAGTGACGGTCGCAGTTTCTGAAATGACAGCAATGTGGCTTTTTGGGAAAGATAGAAGAGTAATTCTAGGTTAAAGCTGGCATCAGAAACAAGAACAGACCCTGTTTCCATGGACAAAATCTCCACTTAATAGCAGCCAAAATGAACATCCCTCTTAAGCCTGAAGGTTGGACCAAACGTCCCCGTTGCACACCTCCTCCCATAGGCCCTGTAAACCTTAATCAATATTTGCAGAATGAGAGCCTTCTGACCTTCAGTTTCTCACCCTGTAAATAATGATAATATTTCAATGGGTTGTTTTGAAGGTCAAGCAAGATTATGTATGTAAACATTTACTACAAATGCCATTTCCTGTCTCATGTTTTTGGGTTTGGACATACAAAATTAGAAATTATGTCATTTTTTCCCAAAACCCAAGAATAAATGTTGTTAATCCCAGCCACTTTCCATGGATATATAAATCAGGAAGTCAAATATTTAAACAGATTAAGATTAAAACTAATATATTTGAAGGGGTATTTTGAAGAAAGATTTAAATTTTGAAATCAGATGCAAAAAAAAATCACTTTGCATTTGTTCTGACAATCACATACAAGTGAAAATAGCTCTTTATTCATGTTGCATTTTATTTATTCTTTATTTCCATTATTAAGTGATATCAACTTTTACAAAACGGTATGGATACACCAAAAGCCAGTATTATCATTAAAGATCATTGTTTTTTTAACTGAAAAGCTACCAAAACAGTTAGATAGAACAAATATTAAAATAGGTAGTAGCTAAGAATAATGTGGGCAGAGAAGAAAACAAATACATTATAGACATACAGAGTGATAATGAAACAATGATTTTCAGGAGTACTTTACCAACATTTTTTTGACATTTTCTCAAGTGCTATGGAAAAGAAAGTCTTCTTGTTTTAGAAAGCTCCCCAGTCCCACAAATGGGAATTTCAGACTCTACTTCTATGGAAGAGTTAATTGAACAGAAGTCTCAAATATTCAAGTTGAATTGATCAGCTAAAGAAATTTGTTCCTCAAAATTCCTTTGTAGACTGGCAGTGCTCCGTCTGACCAGGGTCAGAGTGTCAAAGTACTTGAAATATAACTCTACTGCTAGAAACATCTGAAAGTGTTTGAAGAAACTCCAAGGAGTCTGAAGAGAAACAGTGGAGTATAGAAGAGAGGAATCGTTAAAGCTAATGGAACTGAATGTAATTCTGTGGCTACCGAGAGCAAGGAGCTGAGGAGGTGAGGTTGTAAGGAAAAGATTGTAGACTTTGCAAATCAGAAAAATCTGAATTCTTATCCTGGCTCCACTTCCAACTTGCTGAGCAGATCATTCTACTCCTCTGAGCCTCCATTTCCTCATCTTCAAAATAGAGACAATAATATCTCACAGGGATGTCATGAGTAGTAAATGCGATACTGTGGTAAAAATATACCCACTTAAAGTTAATAAATGGTTGTTATAAGTAACGTTCTTACAATATTTGTAAGAGAGTAGAACCTAGGGGCTAAATCAATGCTCGGGAAAGAGGAGATTCTATGTGGGAAGGTTTCATAGGCAGAACTCAAGAATTTTACATAGTGGAGTTCATTTGGGTGCAAAGAGGAAAAACTGCGGATGAAACAATAGTCATAGTGTCTAGAAAAAGAGCTGTAGTTCCAGAAAGCTCTGATGTTAACTGGAACATAGACCTGGAAATTGCTGTGAAATTGCTTCCATTGTCTGTGGACTTGTCACTGAAGTCATTGGACATGTAGCTCACCTTACAGATTCACTTCACACAATAATCACATCCTCGTCTGTGCTGTGCCCAAGTTTGTTGTATGGAGGCGGCACAGGAGGGGAATGATGACTCGGGACAGTGTAAGAGAAAGGTCATGGGTTTAGAGGAGAAATACATGATGGGATGTGATAGAGGAAGGTTTCCCATTTGTCAACCAAACCAGATAAATGCACTCTGGGCAGGTGATTTCATAGTTTGCAATGGTTCCAAATTGGAAACAGTTGGCAGATAGTCAAAAGGGAAATCACGTCAAATCAAATCACATTATGAGTTCAGTCTCATCTCTTGCCTCTGCTGCTCTGCGGGTGACAGCAGCTGACTTTAGGAATCAATGAGATACCAAGCACTGCACTTCCCAAATTCCAGTAGTTGCATATGAGGGCCTCTGAGTGATTTTTTGTGAAGCCTTCTGCCCCACTTGGCTTAAGGTAAGAGATAAGTACTCCCTGTCCCCATACCCCCAGGATGGGGATTATTCCCACCATACTGAAAATGTTCTCCAGAGATGTGCTCCTACTGACCTTGTTAACGTCTGTGTGAATTCACAGGTTTTTCTAATAGAACCTCTTGTGTGAGCTAATAAGGCCAATCCCACTCCTGGATCAGTAATTTTGCAAATTCTGCGTAAATGGTCTGTTAACCCCACTCTAAAAGGTAGATATTGGCATCTCTTATTTTGTTCTTGGCTTTATGGGCCTCTGAAAAACTGAGACATCAAGAAAAATCTGAATTAATGTCCCATTTCTTAGCATATTGGTAGAAAAAAGCTGAAGAAATATATATATAAGTATATGCGGTCATATTCAAGGAAGTGAGAGTGATCACAAGGGACTTTGATCTTCTACATGACGTAATTCTACTAAGTTCAAATTTATATGTGTATTTCTTGATTTTGCAATCAGGAAAAATAAGGTAATTAATGTAGATGTCCCCAAAGATCCGAGGTTAAGGTATTCATAGGGAATGTTGAATTGAATATGAAGTCCAAGGACAGAGCTGACTCTGGCTTCAAGGCATGGTGACTCCGTGAGTTTGAAAGATGACATCAGCTCCCTGCCCCTCTCTCACTCCTACACTTGACTTTGCTTTTCTCTATTTTGGCTTCGTTCCCAGGCAGACTGTCTCCACGTGGAAGTCAGTGTGCCTCCTGAAGCTCCAAATTCACCTGGTTTCTTGATGCTCACAAAGTCGGGAATAGGGAGGGTCTCTTCTTCATCTCACTCTTCTCCAACCCCAAATATTTTCAGCGGCCCTGCTAGAATTTTTGGACCAATCACTGTGTCCAGGGAGTGGGACAATTTGATTGGTCAGCCTGCGTTAAGTGGCTGCCAAGTGGCAGGTGAGATAAGATCCACTTGATTATCAGCTCCATCTAAAACATATGGAAAGGAGAAGAGGATATTCCCTAAAGTGACATAGGCAGGTAAAAGAAGGGAGAAAAGAAGAGAGAAATAGAGGAATGGAGGGAGGGAGGTGGGGAGGGAGGGACACAGGGAAGGAGATGTCTACTATATCAGAGAGACAGCTTTTATAAGAAATATTTACCAATTGCCTACTGCATGTATGGTACTGAAGACCCTTGGAAATCTGGAATTTACCATTGAAAGCTTTAGCTGTAAGAGACTTGAAAGATCCATGACATGATGGAAAGATCAATGACATGATAGCATGTAATAAATTATATGGTGATAATACTGCCTACACCTGTGGTTTCCAAACTTTAGTGAGCACTGGAATGATTTGGAGGGTTTACTAAAAGACAGATTGCTGGCCCAGTAAGTCAGGGTAAGACCCAAGGACATACATTTCCAGTAAGTTCTTAGGTGATGCTGATGCTGTGAGGACCACACTTTGAGAACCACTGCCCTGTATCAAATGATTTCATGAAGACAAACTAGATTACATAAGTAAAGTGGCTGCTACTAATTTGAAACTCTGGTTCAGTGAGAGTGGTTACCTTATTTGATGAACAAATCTATTGAACCTCTGCATCTCGATTAGTGGTGTTCTTGAGGAATACCCTAAAATCTATTATTCTTCATCCCCTAAAATCTAATTATTCTTCACAATTGTCGAGAGTTTGATCTCCAAAGATGTTTAACCAATGGTCAACTCTGGAGAACAGTGAGATTCAACATCAGATGTAAGTTCTCCGGCTAAAGCTAAAGTTTGAAGCAAATGGCCCATCCCAACCTTTCCTCAGTACTGCCCTATCTTGTGCAAAACAACGTAAGGCATGACCAAGTCAAGGATATCATTTGAAAGAAGCCAGAAAAGCAGACAGAAAAGACAGCAAAAGCTCTCAACTCAATATGCTTTCATCTCCAAAACAACATGTTCTTTCTCTTTGCTTCACTAAGTGTTTCTGACGGAAGTGAAATTCTTCTCTGGCATCCAAGAAAGATTTATGACTGAAAAAGAACAGATTTTACCTGGCAGTGGGTGCGTGCAAGGTTTATTCTCTTTCATACCAGGCCCAATTACTCTTTATTTTTCAGATACTAATATTAGACCCAGTTAATCATTACACATTCCTTTTATTAGGTGAGGAGCTACATTCTTGAAACTACTCTCAAGAAAACAATCCTTCACTTCCAGACCACCCTGAGTTGTAGACTTGGGGTTTCAGCAGCGGTAGAACTATTGGGCCATGTGGCAGACTTTTGGGCAGCCCATAGACATCTGCTCTTCAGCCTCAACCCTTTGGAAGTGGTTCGAGAACTTCCTCTTTTCTTGTTCACTTGGCGCAATGTTGCTCCCTCTACAAACATCATGAAGATGTTAGTACCACCAGAATATTAAACTTTATTGCCTCTTTCCCTATGGGCAAAGCTGTCTGTGATGAGGCAAAGCCTGCTGGAATAGGATGTATTCAATAGAATTTATTTGCAAGTCCTAATTCAGACAAGTTAGAGCCGTCTGAGTTTTTTGCAGAATCTGAAATATGAAATTTTAGACCATATTCAATTTCGTTAGTTCTAAGTGAATATGTCTTGACTCTGACAGTCTTTTCTAAGTTGATTATTGGCAAATTAGCAGTCAATTTGCCATAGAAACATTGTGGTTAGATTCCAAGCCAACCCCCAGATGCCTCCTTAACTCATCTGTGCCTGAAGTAGAGTACTACCCAACAGTACCATGAAATCTCATCACCAATTGCAACTGTGTTTTTGAAATAAAAACAGTCCAAGCTCCAACTCAGAACTAGAGGATGTGGTTGCTGGGTCTCCTCTTCATTTCCTTCTGTTCTTTCTGTGGTCAGCAGACCTCCTGACAGTGGGATGGGAACTCCAGAAAGGGACTTCAACAAGGACATTTTGGGTGATGGCCATGACAGAAGTCTAGGTCTTCAGTGAACATAAGCAAGCAGTGGCAGTTATCGACGTTTTCCATGGTAGTCCCAGTCCTTCCTGAGTGAAAAGGGTGGTGGCAGTGGGGAGTAAGGAAACCGGAGGGGGAAAGGGTGGTCCCTTACAGAAATGACCAGTTGCCAGCAGGGAGTTACGTCTCTGGCTTGGCCTCCAAGTCACAAGTCACAAGAAGAAAACACTTAAGAGTCTAGAATTAGTAAGTGGTCCATATGGTGACCACAGAAGAACAAAAAACATGTTATGAACAAGATCCTTAGGAATCCACTTCACCAAACAAATAAAGTGATTTATAATTGGCAAATCAACTTGAAACCTAAATGGTTCCAATATGCTTGAAAATCGTTTATTCCCTTAAGTCTTTTAGCACCTACTTCTCTGTCACCCTTAGCTCCATTATCAGAACTGAATTCATCCAGCAACTATGTGCTGAGGGCCTACTCTGGACCAAGACCAACCTCATACATCTACTATTAGTTTGCACAACCTGCAAAGCACAATGCCGTGTGTATAGGAAATCCACTTACCTGATTCTTTCCCACAGAATGTCTTCTGGGCTCCCTCTTTCACTCTTCATTTGTTCCTTCTCTTAGCTCTCTAAGATCACTACACCCGGCCAGTCACCTCTGTGCACTGCTCATTCTAGAATCTCACGTCTGGTCATAACCCCAGGGGCCAGACAAACAAGGTCTACTCTGCTTCCAGAACAAGAAAGCAGACATGAGTCCTGGCTGCAGCCAGGCCGTGAAGCAGAATAAATGAAGCCTGTCTCTGTTTCCGTATGCATTCTATTTTCTAGGCCATTTCTTTGGAATTGTTTCTTTTTCTTTCTTTCTTTTACTTTCTTCCATTTTCCCCCTTGTATCCTTTCCTTTTCTTTCTCTTTAGATTTTCCTTTCTTCCTTCAGACATTTGTCTGAGAAATTCATGCATTCCACTAAGCAACATGGAACATCAAGAGAGATGTTAGAATATGCTCACCCAGCACCTGCACAGGAGAGATGCACACACTGGGCTGTAAATGGTGAAGTATGAAATCCAAAATTACCTTTCCAAAAGAATTCTACTTGGGAAAGACTCCTTACAGGCGTTCATGGAGGGCTCCAGCCTCTTAAGCTTCGTTTACATTTTATAGCTTTTACTGAATTTTCTTCAACTGTCTCCCCAAACATACTTCTCTGATCCATAAACCATTTCCAGTGAAACTTGGATCCTATTTGGTGTAATTCCTGTAACTCTGTGAGAATCTGAGACAGGCCATTCATTTCTAAGCAAAGGTCTCTGTTTAAAAGATTATGCTTGCCATTTCTCTGTCAATGTCGTCAACGCCAACGGCGTCACCCTTCCTCCTCCCGATAATCAGGGTGGTCGGAATCTTCCTAAAATAGCAGCTACTGGGACCCTGCTTGCCACTTTTAATTTCACTGCTTCTTTATAGAGCCTTATTTATATGTTAAACTATGAACAAGTCAGCTTGAATCGCCTGGGGCCAAGTGCGAGAGAAATGTTGATAATATTTGGTATTCCTGGCCTTCCCCCATGACTCCTCCATAAGTAAGAATCTTTCATACTAAAATTTAGAGAATGGATAAGGCTTAGAAGTGGCTCTTCCAATGTGTTGTATTCTAGTTGGGGCTAAGTAATGTGGAATTCGGTGGGGGCTGTAGTATCAAGCATATGTTCTGAAGCTCTGGGAATATTATATCATGAAGGTAGCTGCTGACTGGCAGAGTCTGAGGACTCTGAGAAACGGGAGGAATTGCTCATTGGTCCACTGCGTCCTGGAGTTTCACTTTTAAAATAATCAGAATGTAATTAGGAGGCAGTCTGATCCATAACAACCACCTAAGTCAGGGAACTTCACCAGTAGGAGAGGCGTTAGCTCTGTCTTCATCTCCCCAGGACATGAGAACACACAGGCTTCTTTAAGTCACCTAGGAGATAGAGTCTTTCTTCTAGGCATCTCACCAAGGAAAAGAACATTTTGTTAATCATTACTCACTATCAGTTTGGCCAAAGAATTGTTTTGAGTTTTGGGGTGTTTTTGTTTCATTTTGTTTTGTTTTGGCATCTGGGTGGCACAGGCTCAAGGCCAATTTCATCATGTAAACATCCAGTGTACAATTCTGAGTGGTTTCCCTGGGGTAGAAACTCTCAAAACTGTCCTTCTGAACTTCCAGTGGGATCTATTTCACCTTGAGCCTATCTCAGCATTTTCAGTCATCCTCTGGACTCGGTGAAATTGTGTTCTCCATGCCTCTCTTCAGAACTCAGGTTTTTTTGGCATATAACTGTTTCTCTGGTACTCCATTTTCATGTACATTTGCCCCAAAATGGAATAATCATTGAGAACAGTTTTGAGCATTCTTCAGCTCCTTCACCCCATGCCCTAGTCTCCAGGGCTCGGCATGTCTTTGGGAACAGGGTTATGCTTTGCAATACTACTACAGGCTCTTCTCTTCCTCAAGATTTATTCTTCAAATAGTAACCTTATTTAATTCAACTTGTTCTCCTGCCTTTAGCAAATGGAAAAGTCCAGTCTAGTTTGCTTTTGTGGATGACATATATGCACTACTGATTACTGTAATCCTCAAAGGTACTTAGAAATAACAGTCCTGGGGAAATCACAAGCAAAAAGCATTTGCTTAAGTAAGTAGGAATCAATTGTTATTACTTCATGTTGTTTTGCTTCCTGAGAGGACTTGAAAAACTGAGAGACTCCCACTCACCTGATATGGGACAAAGAAAAAATAAAAATATTCTTAGAACCCACCACAAAGCAAAAGCTAGTGTAACCAACACCATCTTGATTCTTTAATAAGACCAACTCGGGGGGCGGAGCAAGATGGCCGAATAGGAACAGCTCCAGTCTCCAACTCCCAGCGCGAGCGACACAGAAGACCGGTGATTTCTGCATTCTCAACTGAGGTACTGGGGTCATCTCACTAGGGAGTGCCGAACAATCGGTGCTGGTCAGCTGCTGCAGCCTGACCAGCGAGAGCTGAAGCAGGGCGAGGCATCGCCTCACATGGAAGTGCAAGGGGGAAGGGAATCCGTTTTCCTAGCAAGGGGAACTGAGACACACAACACCTGGAAAATCAGGTAACTCCCACCCCAATACTCCGCTTTAAGCAGACAGGCACACCAGGAGAATATATCCCACACCTGTCCGGGAGGGTCCCACGCCCACGGAGCCTCCCTCACTGCTAACACAGTAGTCTGCCGCGATCTATCCGCAAGGCAGCAGCGAGGCTGGGGGAGGGGCGCCCGCCATCCCTGAGGCTTAAGTAGGTAAACAAAGCCGCTGGGAAGCTCGAACTGGGTGGAGCTCACAGCAGCTCAAGGAAGCCTGCCTGTCTCTGTAGTCTCCACCTCTGGGGACAGCGCACAGCTGAAGACCAACAGGGGAAGAA
>NW_016809462.1:165024-184385 GCF_001698545.2 Rhinopithecus bieti
AAAAAATAAGACCAACTCATTCAGATCAAAGTCAAATTGTACTTTTCCAGAGGGTAAACACTTTTGTTTGGGCTACAACTGACAGTAAAAATATATTTTACAACTTGACAAGTATGATGTTGCACACACATATTTACCTGAAATACATTTTATGAAACATAACTTACCCTTGTTATGTTATAAACTCAATATTTTTGTCTGTTCTATTTCATTCCATTCAATTCTATTTTGTTCTTTAAAAAATGCTAGTTGTGAAACACAAAATTGATTTCTCAAGCCACAACTCACCATGTAAAAACACTCTTGAGGGTGGGGGGTACAGAAGTGAATCCTTCTCACAAATTCTCCAAGTCCTCCCTTTTTTATTGAAGATGGCTAAAATTTACCATTGAGGATGTCTTTGCTGTGGTTAAAAAAAAGTTAAGTTTTCACTTACACTCACATGTAAGTGAACCCTGAATGGGTAACAGATTACACCTGGTCCATCATTTACACCTTTATGACGTTGAGTTGAGGAGATCACATTGCACCTCACATCACAAATATCACCTTACATACAGTAGAGAAAGAAAGTCAGGTTGGATAAGGGAAGGACTGGAAATGAGAACAGGAAAGCTCTGAGGCAGGAGCAAGTAAAGGGTTCCTGAGGAAGAGGATAGGTTGCCTCAATGATTCTAGGGCTTTGCCCCTCCCCATACATAGGTGGGGAGAAGCCAGGCTGAAGGCCTCCTCAGTCCACCCAGGGGTCCCTTGCTGCCCATTCCATTTCTGCACATATCTGGGGCAGGAATGGGAATCGAACCATGGAAATGGAAGGCACACCACCAGAGCACAGTGAGGTCTACAGGGCTGCAACCAGGAGCAGGAGGCTGCACCTGGGCCACCTCTTCCCCTTTACTGCACTCCCTCCCTCTGGGAAGGCTCTTCCCATTCTTCTCCACCTTGACCACCTTTTCCTAAGAAGGTCCCAGCTCTGCCAGCCCTTTCAACAGCACTTTCTGCCATACCATCCTGATATGGTTCGACTGTGTCCCTACCCAACTCTCATCTTGAATTGTAGCTTCCATAATTCCCACGTGTTGGGGGAGGGTCCCCGTGAGAGATAATTGAATCGTGGGGGCGGTTTCCCCCATACTGTTCTTGTGGTAGTGAATAAGTTTCATGAGATCTGATGGTTTTATTAGGGGTTTCCCCTTTTGCTTGGCTGTCATTCTCTCTTGCCACCGCCATGTAAGACATGTCTTTAGCCTTCCACCATGATTGTGAGGCCTCCCAGCCACATGGAACTGTGAGTCCATTACACCTCTTTTTCTTTGTAAATTACCCAGTGTTGAGCATGTCTTTATCAGCAGCATGAAAATGGCCTAATAATCATCCTTTCAAAGCAACCTGCATGCATGTCCCTCAGAGCCCTGCACACAAGTCATCATCATTGGGTGATCAGCTGCCTGGGGTATTAGATTATCAGTTCCTTGAAAGTCCTATGGTCATTTCCAGTACCCAGCACAGTGACCACACCCCATCATTCATTCATATATGCTCCAATCACATAGCAAATACTAATACAGGACTAGTCCATACCAGACACGGTGCTAAGTGTAGACAGTACCGTGATGAGCTGCTCTTGCAGAACTTGTCTGCTTGCTAATGTTGTCTATTTGTTAATGAATAACTATTTGCTGAATGAACGAAGGGATGAAGGAGTGCATAAATGAATCCTATGCTGCTATGTATTGTTATCTCACTGTTCCCTCATACAGGCCCATCTACCCCACATGATTTCAATGGCGAGAAAGTCTTTATATTGCATGAAAGTTTGTGGCTCTGAAGTTTCTATACACTAATTCATAAGGAATACAAGCAGCTGACAACAGCTACTATGTCCCCAGACCTTCTCCTCTCCAGTCTAAATGTCCCTGGTTCTTTCAGGATTTCCTCAAAATAGCAGCATTAGCAATAATATGGAATGAATTGAATTATCCCACCAGTCTAGTTGCTTTCCTCACAACAACCTCCATTTGGTCTATCATCTCCTCTAAACATGACCCCCAAAACAAAAGCCCAACCCCAGGTGCACTACCTGATTCACCCTAATCTTTATGTCCATGGATGCACCCTCCACTGTACGAGTGTCTCTGTAAAACACAGCCTACATCTGGCTTCATATTAACAATGACCACCTGCTTATACTTGGACCTTATGGAGTTATTTATCCAGAAACTCCTTTTACTTCTTGAAAATTTCAAACAACTCTCTCTCTTCCTCCCTCCCCGTAAGTATGTTTAAATGGCTATCTTGAGAACTGCCACTTTTTGACATGATTCTGTCTCCCTGGCTGCAAGGAGAGCCCTTACCAGATTTCTTATCAGAATTCTTCCTCAGGTCTTGTCTGGCTGTATCTGAAGAGCCAGCCTCTTCCAAGTCCACTAGCAAAAGTTAGAAGAGATGATCTTCAGAAGCATTTAAGGGCCATAATCCTGCCCTGTGCAGAAAGATGGTCTGTAGCAAGAGAGAATAAAACACAGAAGAGAGAATGCCACCCAAAGAGAGGCCAGCTCAGACAAGAAGCGGAGAGAGCCCAGGGCTTTTGTGTCCCTTGCCTATTTATCCCTGAAACCTAGCAGCCTTCCCTGCTCTTCCCTCAGTCTGGTTGTTCTTGGCTTCTGAGAGTCAATAAATTCCCTTTTTGCCCTTTTGCCTAATCCCAGCTTGGTTTCTGTAAGTGGCAACCAAAAAATTCCTGACTAATACAACCGCTAATTTTTTCTTCCTGAGTACTGCCGTGTTGTTCCTAAACCAAATATTCGCATCCTGTACTTACATGTTTTTGAACCCAAAGGCAGGATCCTACATTTATTGCTGTGAAATATCATCTTGTTTTCTTTGATTCATAATTCTAGTATAGCTGGTGGCAGATTTGCACACACTACTATCAACTGCACTAAGAAAATGTGGCTTTTGTCCATGTTTTTTTTAACAGAGTTAGTCACCCTTATAAGTCTCATAAGTCCTTGCTGGTAACAGACACACACACACTTTTCAGTAACAATATCACATTCAAAAAAGACTTTTAAGCTGGAAGAAACAGTTTATTTCTTCTGAGTTGTCAGTCCCCAGGAACACTGCGGCCCCAGTTCTCCAAAATGTCAATTGGCTTAAGGAGGGAATCATGAGACCCCATGACTGTGGCAAAGGAGCTCCAAGTCTAATCGACATCCTCTGATCCCCACTGACCTATATATCATGGAGCATTTGTCTAGTCTTGTCCCTGGGGTGCAGAGGGCCCCATCTGAGCCTTGGGGCATCCTACTGGCACCCACAGCTGGAGTCAGTGGCCTTGGCCGTTTGCCTCTGGCCACAAACTCACCATATGCTGTTGTCATATAAAAGCAAATCCAGACTTAGAAAGAAGAGACTTCATTCAAAATAATTATTGCAAAGGGAGTAAAGGCACTATTGCAATAGGGAAGGTGTCCTATGGTAATACGGAGAGCACTGTGATCACACATTCTACAAGAATCTTGAGAGTCAGGCAGAAAGGGGGTTTTCTTTTCTACAGAGGAGTAAACAAGGCTAAAATGAACTGTAGGCAAGTGGGATGAAAGGGTGGTGTGATCAATCAGAAGATAAGATTTTACCTCAGGGCAGCCTACTCTTAGGAGGGGCTGCACGCTGCTTCAAGCTGAGCCTGGGACAAAGTTCAGAGGCCTGGGGGAAGGAGAGAATCCTAGTCAAAGTGTGATTAACAAGTATCTTGTTCCAGTTGATCAGTGGACACAGGCAGTTTGGCTAATCATTTATGAGGCAAAGAATGGGAATTTGGAAGGTCTGTGGGTGGTCATGTCACAGGTAAGTAGAGGGCATCGATGAGTCTTATCTGTGTGCTAAATGGAAAGGTGGTTCTTTGCAGTAAGCCCTTTGCCAGAACGCCATAGTATGAGGGAACCTCCAATCGTTTTCCATGATCACAGGGCTTAGGTAAGGTTCAACATTGCTTCTATGAACCTTTGTTTTGACTCCAAGCTCTCTCAGCACCTCATGCCCTCCCTGGGTCATGTGAGAATTCTGGATTCCAAGAATGACACAGACAGATCATAGGAGGCTGGGAATGGTACCTCAGGTCCATCTCTCCACCAGCCTGATACACCATGTTGGAAATTATGGCTGCCCAGCCAACTGCAAGGCCAATTCCAGAAGTTTGCAAGTTAGTTTCTTGAGGCTACACCTAAGAACAAAGGCCAATCTTCCCCAGTATGACAGTTTCCATATGCCTATCTGGATATTTCTGCAGCCCTTGGACTTCTGACCTTGAATAAGGTTTCTAAGGACCCTGGCATCTGACCTCCATACCCTCTCTATCTCATTTATTTCTTCCCACAGTCCACTGGGATCCCAAGGGGTAAACTTGCCTTCATTCCTCTATAGCAGAGCCTTCTGTGACATCATACCTCCATTCCCTCTTCCCTGTTACTTAAATTGAAACTCAGTGATCAAAAATGTCAATGAGAGCTAAAGTTGAGAAAATCTTTTCTTTCTCACCATAGCTTGTTTTTCAAAATACTGTCTGCGAGCTCAAAACTTCTATTTTGAAATATAAAAGCTGGGCTTTGCCTTTTCTTTGCATTTCTACACAATGATTCCAGTTTCCCCCAAGGAAAATGGATGCCTCCAGCGGAAAAGAAGGTTACATACAGGGAAGTTCAAATGCAAAAATCATTTTAATAAACATCAAAAATAGCATCCCCATTACATTAGCAAGGAAATAAAATTGGAACCTAATTGTGGCATCCAAATTATTTGTTAACATTCTGATTCATCCATAAATTTGAAAAACTTGTCTTTGGTATCTTCATGGAGTCACTGATAAAATGGATAAAATTATTGAATGACATAGGGGATAGAGCACTGAGAAACATGACCAGAAACTTATTTGCAAATTAACAGTAATTCGCAGTGAAAATTCTGTTTGCCTGAAATGTATTCCTGTTAGCCCAAGTAAATCACTTGCTTGGGGTCATGGTGCAGAGATCCTAAGGTCCTCATCTTCTAGTATTTATGTCCCCATATGATCTCTTCTCCTTGACTTTGGGTGCTACTTGTAACTTGCTTCTAACTGATAAAATATGGCAAAGGTGATGCAATGTTTTACCCATTATTATGTTAAGTTATGTAAGACTCCGTCTTGCTAGATAGAGACTTTCACCCTTGCAGGCTTTGAAGAAGTGGGAACATTAGGAGGTGCAGATGGCAAACAGGTGAGGATGACCTCTAGATGCTGAAAACGGCCTCTGGTCTGTGGCCAGAAGGAAGCTGGGACCTGCAGTTTTACAGCCTCAAGGAAATAAATGCTGCCACAACCTGAAGGAACTTGGATATGTAAACTTCTCCAGTCAGGCCTTCAGATAAGAACACAGCCTGGCTGATACTTTGATTACTGCAGCCTGAATTCAGAGACCCCACCTAGGCCTTGATCAGACTGCTGACCCACAGAAATTGTGGGATAGTAAACATACGTTGTTTTTAGAGGCTATGTTTGTGATTATTTGTTACGTAGCATAGAAAACTCATCCAGTGATGGGACAAACTGATCAGACATGTGCCTTTTTTCTGATCCCTGCTTCAGATTGTGTCACCTCTTTTTGCAGGTGATGGAGTCAATACTCCAAAGACCTAGGAACTATGACCGTTCCCTTCCCTTCTCTGTGGCTACATTTTCTCATCTGTAAAATGAGAACATTGTACTTGGGGAAGTTTAAGAGACCTTTCAGCTAAGAGAGTTTAAGTCCCATGGTCCAAAAAGGAGATATCCTTGAAATTCATTTAAACTGAGGTGAAACAGAAAAGAATGAAGCTTGGAAACAGTGGAACAGAAATTAGCAAGTATTGAAGACAAAAAAAAAAAAATCAGCTTTGAATATACAGTAAAAAGAGCCCATAAACTTATAGAACCATAGAAGTCAATGAAATGAAATGACCAGACCAGCCAGAGGCATGATGCTGGCATATTCAGCCAAGTGGGCAATGGGACCTTTAGCACATCCCAGTTTGTTCTTATGGACATTATTCTGAAGTCATCTATTAGTTTTTTTAAAAAGAAAAAAAACTAAAAAAAAGTCTAATCTGAGAAACTTAACATGAAAATTCTCTTATCTTCACCACCCCTAATAACAGACATTGCTCAGTTATTCAACTGCTGTCTTGACCTCTGGATAGTTGGAAGAGCAGAACCAATGATCTTAGAAGTAAAGCATAGCAACAAACTCATGCAAAATCATTTTGTAGGTCTTCATTTTCTAATGCAATATAAAGAAAAGCTTTGAATGGTGCTGGATTCTGGAAAGAACCATGGTGAGTATTTTCTAAGATTTCAAAGTCAATGGGGGATATAACTGAGAACATAAATTCTAAAACCATCATAAGCTGAATGCTGGAAAGAGAGACACAAGTGTTCTTTCCAGTGCGAAAAAAAAAAAAAAGCTCTGCTCATTAGAGCCTTAGAATGAATCTACTCTTACAGGCCTAATCCATGAATAAACTAAGAAATAGAACTTTGCTGAAAAATTCCTCATGGATTTACAAGTTGCTATAAGACCCCAAGGAATGGGGTTTGAGCTATAAAGTTGCCTGGGGTACACAGGTCTGTACAGTGTAGTGAGAATGTGGGAACTGACATCTTTCCACAACAAAGACACTACTGATACTAAAAACCAGACCTATCTGGCTGGCTGTCCCCTGTGTTAAATAGTACTTAGTGTGGGTTTAAGAGTAACTTAATGGTTGCTGGCTTAAGAAAGGGGGAATTTTGAGGGACTGTTGGGTATGTAAAAATAGAAGAGCCAATCTAGATTTCTTAAAACCTAGGATTTGAAATCATTTAATTCATTTTTTTTCTAATCTTAAATTAATGACTATAGTCAAATAATATTCAAATTCTAATTACTTAGAGCTATGTAGGTAATACCAAAAAACCTGTGTACGTATATCTTTATTTCTTATTAAAAAAAAATAGCCATGTTAAAAAGTCCAACAAATAGAAGGCTTCAATAAATTTAAGCTTTATCTTCCATTTGGTACTTTATTCAATTGGCACAAAGGAAGAGTGGACCAATAATTTGCCAACTCTTGGATTTTGTAATTAATTTAGCTGAATGTTAAATGTGTTGTTTTGGGTGGATATCAGTTAAAAACAGTCACAAAACAGAACTTTGGTAAGACCAAGCTGATAATATTTGCTATCTTAAAGATTATAGGAATTTCTGATGTCAAATTCATTTGTGGAGCCTGCTTTGGCCAACTGCAACATTGCTTTATTCCTCAGCCAAAGAAGGATGCAATCTGGGAGTACAGATACTCCTCAATTCCCAATAAGCCCACCATAAATTGAAAGTATCAGAAGATGAATATACATTTAATATACTTATCCTAATCATAGTTCAGCTTAGCCTACTTTAAACATGCTCAGAACACTTACATTAACCTACAATTGGACAAAATCATCTAATGTAAAGGCTATTTTACAATAAAATATTGAATATCTCATGTAATTAATTGAACACTGTATTGAAAGTGAAAAGCCGAATGACTGTATGGGTACTCAAAATACAGTTTTTACTGAATGTGTCTCATTCTTAAAAAAATCATTAAGTCAAACCATTGTCAGTCAGGGACATCTGTACTACAGGAGATGGGAAAATGATCAACTCCAGAGGACATAAGAAGGCCTGATTTAAATAAGGACTATTTTGTCTTCTGTGTGCTTTAATCATCAGATTTAATTAGAAATCTGGAAGTTAGTGGTTAGTAGTAACCTTACAACCTGTAACAGACAGCCGGATGTTCACCAGGTGGAGGACTTCAGGGGCATGTTCTGTGACCTTTAGATCTCTTCAGGGTAGGCTTTTTATTTACCTTGAAGTTCAATCAGATGTTCTAGTTCACATTCAAGAATTCAACAAAAGGCCAGGTGCAGTGGCTCACACCTATAATCCCAGCACTTAGGGAGGCCGAGGCGGGTGGATCACCTGAGGTCAGGATTTCGAGACCAGCTTGGCCAACACAGCGAAACCCCATCTCTACTAAAAATACAAAAATTAGCCAGGTGTGGTGGCGGGCACCTGTAATCCCAGCTACTCAGGAGGCTGAGCCAGGGAGAATCCCTTGAACCCAGCAGGCAGAGGTTGCAGTGGGGCGAGGTTGCACCATTGCACTCCAGCCTGGGCGACAGAGCAAGACTCGGTCTCAAAAAAAAAAAAAAGAAAGAATTCAACAAAAGAAAGTTTATAGCCATTTCATTAAGTATTTTTACTTACTTACCAAACACTCATTCACCAAAGAGTGTATTGATTTCCAACAGTATACAAAAACACTTTGCCAATTAAGGAGAGTAGTCTGGGAAGAGAGGTAGAGAAATAAATAAGACAATTTCTGGCCTCTAAGAACACCTAATCCAGTAGGATAAATGAGACATATTTGCCCATAAGCACATTACAAGGTAGAATATGCCATAAGAAGAACATAGAAAATATGCAATATGAGTTCAAAGGCAGAAGGGATTATTTGCGATTGGCCAGAGTCAAAAAATCAATTCAATGGTTTTAACATTGATATCGCAATATGGAGCAATCAGCATTATCTTAGAAGCAACGATCTCAGAAATAGGAGAATTCTGAGAAATCATCAAGTCCAGTCCTCTCTCCCATGTGTTCTAAAGTGGAAATCCATGGACTTGTTTTAGGTCTATGTGTGTTCAGATTCTCTACATTATCTTTCATTCTGTTTCCTTTGGGGACCCACTTTATTCTACCCTGCCATTAAGCATGAAAGTTCCTCAAGGATCAACCACAGGCCCATCTACCCACATCCATGACTTCAATAGTTCTCTCTCTCTCTCTCTCTCTTTCTCTCTCATGACACATAATCTCTCTCCAGCCTACATTTCACTTCTAAGTTCTAGATGCATTTCACTGACTTCCTGGCCTCTCCACTAATGAGACTTAAAGACAGCTTACACGTAACATATTCATGATCTACCTCATAATCTGCCCCTTCACACTTGGTTCTTTTTAATGAATTTCTCCCTACCCCTCCATCAGGTCCTTAAATCCCTACAACCCAATCTCCACACCCCGGAGCATGATTTTTTAACCCACATCTGACCATATTATACTTTTTCTAAAACACTTTAGCAGCTCTCCATTGTTTGTTAAAGGCTAAACTCCACACATGGGCTGCATGGTTTTGAATTTTTTTTTTTTTTTTTTTTTTTTTTGGCTGCAAATAACAGAATCACCCACTCAACTGGTTTCAATAACAATGATGTCACTGAAAAAGATGTCCTTAAAAATGGTGGCTCCAGATGGATCATCCACATCTCCAAAAGCCCAGTTTCCTTCCTTCTTTCTTATTGTCATTGAATTTTGTTTAAAGATTTCTGGTTTGTGCTCACCATGGTTGTAGTCATGAAGGAAACGTTTTCTTTCCATATCAATCCCTCACTAAACTGTTACCAAAGTGCCCTTACTTTGTCCCGTCATTATAGTGAAGGTATTTTTGCAAGGCACTGTCAGGTGTGAGCCTGTGGCTTTGCAGGGTACAGCCTCCCTTCTGGCTGCTTTCATGGGCTGGCATTGCCTGCAGCTTTCCCAGGCACATGGTGCAAGCTGTCGGTTTATCTACCATTCTGGGGTCTGGAGGACTGTGGCCCTCTTCTCACAGCTCCACTAGGCAGTGCCCCAGTAGAGACTTTCTGTAGGGGCTCCAGCACCACATTTCCCTACCGCACCGCCCTAGCAGAGTTTCTCCATGAGGGCCCTCCCCCTGCAGCAAACTTTCGTCTGGGCATCCAGGCGTTTCCACACATCTTCTGAAATCTAGACAGAGGTTCCAAACCTCAATTCTTGACTTCTGTGCATTTGCAGACCCAGCACCACATGGAAGCTGCCAAGGCTTGGGGCTTGCACCCTCTGAAGTTACAGCCTGCACTGTACATTGGCCCCTTTCAGCCACAGCTGGAGCAGCTGGGACACAGGGCACCAAGTCCCCAGGCTGCACACAGCACGAGGACACTGGGCCTGGCCCACAAAACCACTTTTTCCTCCTAGGCCTCTGGGTCTGTGATGGGGGCACTGCCATGAAGGTCTCTGATATGGCCTGGAGATATTTTCCCCATGGTCTTGGGGATTAACATTAGGCTTCTTGCTACTTAAGCAAATTTCTGCAGCAGGCTTGAATTTCTCCCCAGAAAATGATTTTTTCTTTTCTATCGCATAGTTAGGCTGCAAATTTTCCAAACTTTTATGCTCTGTTTCCCTTATAAAACTGCATGCCTTTAACACACCCAAGTCACCTCTTGAATGCTTTGCTGCTTAGAAATTTTTTTTTACCAGATACCCTAAATCAGCTGTCTCAAGTTCAAAGTTCCACAAATCTCTAGGGTGGGGGCAAAATGCCACCAGTCTCTTTGCTAAAACATAACAAGAGTCACCTTTGCTCCAGTTCCCAACAAGTTCCTCATCTCCATCTGAGACCATCTCAGCCTGGATTTTATTGTCCATATTGCTATCAGCATTTTGGGCAAAGCCATTCAACAAATCTCTAGGGAGTTCCAAACTTTCCCACATTTTCCTGTCTTCTTCTGAGCCCTTCAAAGTGTTCCAATCTCTGCCTGTTNAGGCTGCAAATTTTCCAAACTTTTATGCTCTGTTTCCCTTATAAAACTGCATGCCTTTAACACACCCAAGTCACCTCTTGAATGCTTTGCTGCTTAGAAATTTTTTTTTACCAGATACCCTAAATCATCTCTCTCAAGTTCAAAGTTCCACAAATCTCTATGGCAGGGGCAAAATGCCACCAGTCTCTTTGCTAAAACATAACAAGAGTCGCCTTTGCTCCAGTTCCCAACAAGTTCTTCATCTCCATCTGAGACCACCTCAGCCTGGATTTTATTGTCCATATTGCTATCAGCATTTTGGGCAAAGCCATTCAACAAGTCTCTAGGAAGTTCCAAACTTTCCCACATTTTCATGTCTTCTTCTAAGTCATTCAAACTGTTCCAATTTCTACCTGTTACCCAGTTCCAAAGTTGCTTTGACATTTTTGGTTATCTTTTCAGCAATGCCCCACTCCATTGGCACCAATTTACTCTATTAGTCTGTTTTCATGCAGCTGATAAAGATATACCCAAGGCTGGGAAGAAAAAGAGGTTTAATTGGACTTAGAGTTCCACATGGCTGGGGAGGCCTCAGAATCATGGAGGGAGGTGAAAGGCACTTCTTACATGGCAGTGGCAAGAGAAAATGAGAAAGAAGCAAAAGGAGAGATCCCTGATAAACCAATCAGCTCGTGTGAGACTTATTCAGGATCATGAGAATAGCACAGGGAAGACCGGCCCCCATGATTCAATTACGTCCCCCTGGGTTTCTCCCACAACATGTGGGAATTCTGGGAGATAAAATTCAAGTTGAGAGTTGAATGGTGACACAGCCAAACCATATCATGATCTCATACCAACTTATTCACAAAGTACCAGCAGCCAATGAACTGCAAGGTCAGAAACATTCAGTTGTGTTGGACTAAAATGTTTAATTGTGTTTGGTCCAGCATATATTGGCACACCATGTTGCCTTTGGGCTATCTCCCAACAAAATAAAATATTCATCAATTATGAGTCATACATTCTCCTTGCTATGTACTTTGCTGTGTTGAATGGGTGCAGGGCTATAACTTCAGATAATGAAGTGAAAGGAAATATGAGAAGTACGATTTTTAAAATTTTAGTGCCATGTATTTGAGGAGAGTCACACTAGATAGAAAGGCAACATGAGATATCCAAAAGTGTGTCTCCCTTTCCCTCCTTGGGAATGGCTTGATGCCGACAGAAGCACAAGGTTGCTAAGCTAAATACTGCAGGTTCTGATTCAATACCAACTGCGAACAAAATCTGATTAACAAGAAAGTAATTTGAGGTGAAAACAATATGTTGCTTATGGTCATTCCTTAAAGGTGGCCAAAGTAACCTTTGTGACCTCGAGAAGAAGCCAGCTGTTTCAGCTTAAGGAAAGACCGAAATTAGGATCAGGAGGGAGTAGACTCATGTAGCTCTAGTCTAATCCAAGAGTATAAAAGTTGCAACACAATGACCCTATGATGAGCTCACAGAAGAAAAGCAGAAGCCAAGATGAAGTGGTCTTTCCATCATTAGCAAAATACACAGAAGACTTGTAAGGAGAGCTCTATAAAGTTTATGTAATGAAATCAGGTGGAATTTGGTGGTGAATGTTAACCAAGTGACAGTTTTAGATGAAAACCAAACATGAATGTTCTGGATATTTTCCAATCTTGATCAGGAAACGCTTAATTTGTCAAAACTCAAAACCGCTTTGCATTTTAAAGATCATTTGAACCTCCATCTGCCTTTGAAAGTTGAACTAAGTGATCTAAAGTTAACTGATCAAATGTTTCCAAAACATCCATAATTCCAGGAATCTTATAAAGAAATATAAGAAAGATGTTGCCATTTCACACCCATTAGGATGGCTACTATTAAAATAATAATGATAACAGAAAATAGTAAGTGTTGACAAGGATGTGAAGAAATTGGAACCCTTGTGTACGGTCAGTAAGATCATAAAATGGTGCAACTGCTATGGAAAAGAGTACAAAGCTTCCTGAAAACATTAAAAATGGAACTATCGTATGACCCAGGACTCCCATTTCGGGATAGATATCAAAAAGAATTAAAAGCAAGATATCCAAGAGCTGTTTGCACACCCATGTTTGTAGCAGCACTATTCACAATAACCAAAAGGTGAAAGCAACCCAAATATCTATCGACAGATAAATCAATAAACAAAATGTGGTATATACGTACAGTGGAAATTCAGCCTTAAGAAGGAAGGATACACTGTTGCATGCTGCAATATGGACAAATCTTAAGGACATTATACTAAATGAAATAAGCCAGACACAAAAGGACAAACATGTGATGATTCCACTTATAGGAAGTATCTAAAGCAATCACATTCATAGAAACAGAAAGTAGAATAATGGTTACCAGGGGCTAGAGGGACAAGAAAAAGGAGACTTGTTGAATAGGTATAGAATTCTGGATTTGCAAAACAAAAACGTTCTGGAGATTTGTTTCACAACAATATAAATATACTTGACACTACTAAACTGCACAGTGAAAAATGGTTAAGATGGTCAATTTTATGTTATGTGTCTATTACCATAATATAACACAGAGACAGAGAAAGAAGAGCGTTGCCAATACTTTTGCTGACAATTCACTTCAAGAGAGATAGGGTGGGGGACTTCCTCACAAACAACAGAAAAATGGGTGGGAGAAGGAATACAGTTTTAAGGGGTCAAGATTCTCTCTCCCAGTAACTTAAGAGCTACTGGGGCTTCAGTGTATTAATGAAGATAGAGTTAAAGTGATAATCTCAGGGTATCAGAGGGACTGAATAGAGTTGTACAAGTCCTCCTTTCTGCTAATTTCAAGTCTCCTCAATTCTGAATATCTTGGTAGATCCACATCTTTTGACAACACAGACTTACTCTCTCCTCCTTAGAATATATACTACCTGAACTTTCATGGCAGGATCTTCATATGATTTGTCCCTGTCCATTTTGGGGAGATGAATAAGAGAAAGTGTTACACCCTAGGAACTAAAACACGAGAGTGGATTGGGCCTGGGGCAGGGGGAAACCTGAGTCTAAAGATGGATATGCACGGTTCTTCAGGTTGGAGCAAGGAGAGAGTTCAAAACAATCAGGCAGTGAGAAACTGCATGACAGCAATGAACTGAACACAAGGTGAGTCAGTGGGTCCGAGCCTTAGAAATGAGATCAATAGTGTGGACTGTTAGCATGAATCAGAGCCCAGGTGTTAAGTGTGACCAACAGAGGTTTCAGGATTCAGTTGATCTGGGCAGCAGACCCAGGAGCCCTGCAGCAAAATGTCACCTGCTGCCCCCGTCAGACAGCTCCTCCCAAGAGTAACGCAGACCACCCCTGCAAAAACTCACCGCACTCACACACCCTGATGCAGGACTGTGGCAACCCTGACAATTCCTGCTAATGAAGAAAGGGCATCCACTGTGGATCTTGTTCAGATTACATCAGATCACAAAAACTTCATCTCTGGCAGCATGGAGGACATGATTACCTGGAAACTGCCCACTACAGAACAGCTAGAAATACTGGATGAATATAACGAATATTCTTTTAAATGCATAGCTGAGCTCACAAAAAAATTAAGGGAAAGCTCCAGGGGTCTGAAATGCAGAAAGAACTAAATGAGCACCAGCATAGTAAGAGTAGGAGCCAAAGGGCCATTTTTCCAGATACTAAGTGAGTGGGGAGGTGACCAGTTTGCATAAATCAATACTCGGGCTTTAACGGCCTTGCCGGAACAGAGAATAAATACTTCATGGAAAATTTGCCACAACTAAGTATCTCTCTTGGGTGACCCTGGGTGACTCTCAGCCTCCCAGTCAGAACCAGCCCCAGATCTTTCTTTCCCATTGGCTGGTCCTGAGGAATAACAAGATAAACTTACTTCAGTGCTTCTCTGGATACATTTCTCCTTATCAGAAAACAGAGGATGCTAAAGTCACTTGACTCCAATGGCAGATCCCGGAGAATCTTGGGGTCCTCAAGCCTTAGCAGCATTTAGTCACCTACAGGTCTTCGACTACTCCTCTACCTACCTAGGTTCACAAAGGCTACAAACACATCTTCTAATCTCCCCATATGCCCCATTCCAAGGCTAATGGATTCTAGAATCTATAGTCTAGAAGACCTCTGGCCCAGAACCTACCTTGCCTTAAAAGAACAGTCAAGCTCTGAGTGTTCTTTCAAAAATGAAACAGTTCCTCCTTTTAGAAGGAAGGAGTTTGCCTTTTTCAAAAGCCAAATATGATGTCTCTCCTTTAACAAAGCTCTTTGGTGACAGCTTTGGTCATAGCTACTTCAAGTCTGGGAACAGTACCTGGGAGGAGAATTGGAGGTCTTAGGAAATGGCACCAAGCTGTAAAGTCAGGGAACTAGTAGGTACCTGGATGGGGGGTGCAGGGGGAAAGGAGCACATGGTTACAATAAAAACAGAGCTCCTTGTTGGTGGTGTTCATTCTCCTCAATAAGGAATTCCATGTTTTCCTCAGAAGGTGAATATGAGAAGGTCAGTTAGCCCTGCGATGATTCACTGAAATGCACCCAGAGTAGCTATATGTTCACTGGGAGACCCCCATTGGCATTGCAGGCTGTAAATTATGGTCATTCCTAAGAGGTAACAAGAGAGGTTCTGTCAGCTGTGCAATTACTTCGTTTTGGCAGGACACTTTGGAGTCAAGAAAACATTGGCTGGAGTTCAAGGCCAAGATTTTGGATCAGCTGCCACCATAATTTTTCAGAAATGTGATGACTGTTCCTCAAGAAATAGTTTCCTAAGTGGGCTGCAGGAATGTCTCCTGTACATACTCGAAAGGGATTTAAAGAATGAAGCCCTTGAGGACCTACCAGTGCAGCTGAGTTACCATGGGCTTTTCAAGCAAAGGGTGAGAAGTCCAAGTTGCATCACGAATCCTCACCAAAGGTAGTGAAGGAATTAGAGAGTGGCTTTCAATGGAGCTAAGACATGTCTGGACTCTGTATCTTCTACCTGATATATAAGCACAATAATATATAATAAAATCTGTCTAGACAACCTACATAGAGCTTCTCTTTTCTTCATTGCAAGATCTGTGCTAAACTAAACAGTGTAAGCTCCCTACAATGCCCAGCATCCTGTTTGGATGTAATGCTAATCTAGCGGACAGTCATGTGAACCTCTAAACCACCCTCCAGCTCTTGAGAGGACCACTGAAGTCCTGGTTGCTCTCATTTTCTCTTTATTGTCTATTCCCAATCCTTTATTTGTGTATGAGAAAGCATCACTCATACTTTAAAAATTCAGAGGATCAGTGCAAGTTGAATACCCAAGTCTATGGCTTGGTATGAAGAACATTCTCTACCCCCCACGTTTTTTTTTTTTTTTAGACAGAGTTTCACTCTGTCACCAGGCTGGAGGGCAGTGGTGCAATCTCAGCTCACTACAACCTCCACCTCCTTGGTTCAAACGATTCTCCTGCCTCAGCCTCCCGAGTAGCTGGAGCTACAGGCATATGCCACCACGCCCAGCTAATTTCTGTATTTTTAGTACAGACGGGGTTTCACCATATTGGCCAGGATGGTCTTAAGCTCTTGACCTCATGATCCACCTGCCTCAGCCTTCCAAAGTGCTGGGATTACAGGCAGGAGCCACCATGACTGGCCTCTCTACCCTTTTTTCTGTAATGTAACATTGCATCTAGACACTCTGTAATTAACACCATATGCTGTGGTTGTCTAGGGAAACATTTACAATGGCCTGACTGAGGTCCTAAGATAGAAAAGAAGATACTTTAGGTGACAGAAGGTTGGGTGTGAAATAGAATCTGTGTTGAGTCAGAAATACCATTCTGGAAGCACAGCTATAACGCCTAGGGAGACACTGAGCATGTTCAGCCAATAGGGAGGAAGAGAGAAAACATTAGTGTTTTGAGGGCAGTAGCTGGGCCTTGCAGATAATATCCTGAAAAGATGAGATAAGACATTAATTTATTGAGCTGGGCACGGTGGCTCGCGCCTGTAATGCCAACAGTTTGGGAGGCCGAGGCAGGTGGATCATTTGAAGCCAAGAGTTCAAGACCAGCCTGACCAATATAGTGAAACCCCATCTCTACTAAAAATACAAAACAATTAGCCGGGCATGGTGGTGAGTGCCTGTAGTCCCAGCTACTCGGGAGGCTGAGCAGGAGAATTGCTTGAACCTGGGAGGCAGAGGTTGCAGTGAGCTGGGATCGCGCCACTGCACTCCAGCCTGGGAGATACAGTGAGACTCTGTCTCAAAAAAAAAAAAAAGACATTAATTTATTATCAATTATTGCATTCCTTTTAGAAATTTTGTAGGAATAAAATAAAGCATATTAAAATACTGCTCTATAGGAGATTTTAAAAGATAGCAGCTGATCTCTGAAAGTTTATATAGTTAACACAAATGATTTCTAAAGTGGAAGCTGATGCTGAATTCTTCATTCTATTTAGGAAATTATAATCATTATTCTTGGGGGAGCCTGTAAACATTCCTCTGCTTTAATATAAATGTGCTTAGATTGGTTCTACCTTATAAATATAATATTTAAAATGTCACAAGAGATAATATCTTGCAAATAGATATGGACTGAAGTCTTACTTGGAAGGCCTACAGTTTCGATTGTTTACAACTGAATTTTTATGTTCCATATATTTTATGTTTCCACCTTCACCATGTGTGCCTTGCATTTGTAAGTGGGGTGTGGCAGTAGGGGCAGTAAATTTAGGAGGAGGTAAGAGGCCTGGAAGGTTCAATACCAGAACTTCCTGTTGTCAGATTCCTAGTGATTCTCTTCCTTTTGTGTCCCCCACTCCCTTTCCTATCCATCCCCCAAATTACAATGCACACACAAACCTCACTGAAATACTTAAGGTTTCTGGTGAGACAACAATTTGGGGCTTTCAGCTTGAGACCATAGAAGAATTTTTGTATTTTAAGGATTTCTGTTTCAGGAATGGAGATCTCTGATCTCCTAGCAGACCTCAGAACAGAACTTTCTCCAGGGCCATTATGAAGCTGGAAAATTCACCCTAAAATTCAAGATACTTTTCAGGATCAGAGGTGTCCTCATTCACAAGCAAAAAAAGAGCACTAGTTAGGTTTTGAAGCCCTGGGTTGGCCATTTTCCGCTTTGAGATTTAACTTCATAGAACATCGATTTCCTTACCTCTGAAAGAGAAGTGTCATTGATGGGCTGGGTTCTGGGTCTACTAGTAGGAAGAAGAGAATGGGAGGCAGTAGTGTCCTGGTAAGCATATAAAAACCAGGTCTGAGGAAAATGTGCCATGATTTGCAGCATTTGTTGATTTCCATGCTGTAAATACTTGCACCGTGGCCAATCTCAGGCTACCAACGTGACATCATGGAACACAGAGTTGGGAAGAAATGCACAGAGCCCATCATCATATAGGATTTCCATCCTACAAAAAGGTAAATATACATAACCTCAACAACATAGATAATAGTAATATGTAGTAAAAATCTTAGGAAGTGGTATTTTGCATATACAAAAACCAACTCAAGATTGAATTAAAGACTCAAAAGTAAAACCTAAAACTTAAAAAAAAAAAAAAAAACCTGGAAGATAACCTAGGCAATAACATTCTGGAAACAGGCAAAGATTTCATGATGAAGATGTCAAAAGCAATTCCAACAAAAGTAAAAATTGACAAATAGTATCTAATTAAACTAAAGAGCTTCTGCCCAGCAAAAGAAACTATCAACAGAGTAAAGAGACAACCTACAGAATGGAAGAAAATATTTGTAAACTACACATCTGACAATGGTCTAGTACCCAACATCTATAAGAAATGTTAACAAATTTAAAAGAAAAAAAAAAATTAAAAAGGGGGCAAAGGACATGAACAGACATTTTTCAAAAGAAGGCATGTGTGTGGCCAATAAGCATATGAAAAAAAGCTTAACATCATTGATCATTAGAGAAATGCAAATCAAACCCACAGTGACATACCATCTCACACCTGTCAGAATGGCTATTATTAAAAAATTAAAAGATAACAGATGTTGGTGAGGTTGCAGGAAAAAAAGGAATACCTATACACTGTTAGTAGGAGTGTAAATTAGTTCAACCACTGTGGAAGAAAGTATGGTGATTCCTCAAAGATCTAAAAACAGAAATACCATTTGACCCAGCAATCTCATTACGGGGTATATACCCAAAAGAATATAAATCATTCTATCATAAAGACATATGCACGCATATGTTCATTGCAGCAGTATTCACAATAGCAAAGACATGGAATCAACCCAAATTCTCATCAATGGTAAACTGGATAAAGAAAATGTGGTACATGTACACCATGGAATACTCCATAAAAAAGAATGAGATCATGTCCTTTGCAGGGACATGGATGGAGCTGGAGGCCATTATCCTTAACAAACTAACACAGGAACAGAAAACCAAATACCACATATTCTTACTTCTAAGTGGGAGCTAAGTAATGAGAACACATGGACACATAGAGGGGAACAACACACATTGAGACTCATTGGAGGGCAGAGGGTGGGAGGAGGGAGAAGATCAGGAAAAATAACTAATGGGTACTAGACTTAATATCTCAGTGACAAAATAGTCTGTACAACAAATCCCCATGATATGAGTTTGCCTGTATAACAAATCTTCACATATACTCCTGGACTTAAAAGTTAAAAAAAAAAAAAAAAAAAA
>NW_016809462.1:184610-191758 GCF_001698545.2 Rhinopithecus bieti
AAAAAAAAAAAAAAAAAAAAAAAAAAAGTTGTGCTTTGAGTATTCATTACCTTTTTTTTCATAAAGCTTATTTAATTATAAGTTTTATAATTTTGTTTTCAAAATGGCTTAGTTCTCAACCAGTTGACAAAATTTCTAACAATTTAATCATTTGTTCTCACAAGCCAATCTCAGCCAGCTCCAGCACACTGCCAGCGGGTTGGTTTCTTTTATATGACAGAGATGAACCAGAGAATGCCAAGTCATTCTTAAATAAAATATAATAAATAATAGCTTTGAGCCGAGGTTTACTTGAGTGAGAAGATACAGGATCTTGGGTGGGTAGAAATGAGAATAAAATGCAAAAAGCATCCCTGATATGCAGGGATTTTGGAGTCAGGGGCTTTTCCTTTTTTATCTCTCAAGTCAAAGCAGCTAAGTTTAGAAAAGTTTTAAAGTTAGAAAAATAGGTTTTAGTGTCACAGTTTGGAAGGAGCCACTAAGTAAAACGTCTCTAATGTGTTGTCACATTATTATCACTCCCATTATTGCTGTTGTTATAAGCCGGCGAGTAATGATCTGTTTCACTATAGAGGCTGCTTGTAAATGCAGCTGGAAGTTCAACCTTGGGTCCTGGTTTTGAGAAGCAGCTCTGAAAACCTTTCAAGGAAAGAGCAGTGGTCTGAAATGTTTGTTTTGCCAACGGTTTTGGTTTGAGGATGACTTGTTCATCACTCAGCTATAGTCAGAATGTGAGAGATCTTTCACAGAAGGACAGAGATACACTATTAGGAACCTGGGCTGGGACACAGGTTTTGTGTGGCCCTTAGAAGAATCAGCCAGTAGGGATTTACTGAACAGATAGCTCTAAGTCACTGGGTACAAAATGAGGGAAAAACTGAATCCTGATGCCCGGAAGACAAGACACATTCTCATGTTACAATGAGTAAGTAAGCATGCAGACATGATGTCATTCCGTGTAGCAACAGCCTAAAGCAATGTTTCTAGATTCATCAATTTTATGAATTTCATTCAAGTAAAAAAAAAAAGTGAGTTTGCCAACTTTTTATTTTGTCAAGTAAGAATATAAAAAAAATCCACAATTATCACTCATTTTTAACAGAAAAGGTATTTTCACAATTTATACACAGAATCATGAAGTTATAATGTGGGAAAAAAAGCTTTACATATTGTTTTAGTATTGATATTTAATATTTGATATTTAAGGCTGGGTCTGGTGGCTCACACCTGTAATCCCAGCACCTCAAGAGGCTGAGGTGGGAGGACCGCTTGAACCCAGGAGTTTGAGACCAGCCCAGGCAACACGGCAAATCGCCGTCTCCACCCAAAAAAACAAAAAAGCAAAAATGTCTTGGGTGTGGTGGCATGTGCCTGTAGTTTCAGCTACTCAGCAGGCTGAGGTTGGAGGATCACTTGAGCCTGAGGAAGGCAAAGGTTGCAGTGAGCTGAGATCAGGCCACTGCACTCCAGCCTGGGCAACAGAGCAAGACTGCTAAAAAAATTGATATTTAAATATTGAATCAGTTTATGTTTATGAACACTTCCCTACATCATCTTAATTCATCTTAATTTTTCTGTATTTCAGCACAGACTGGTAAAACTTTCTAAATTGATACCAGTCTACAGATGGGTATTTGGGAAGCCCTGAGCTGTGATCCTCAATTCTGCTGTAAAGGCACTCTTTTCCTCTCATCATGATTGATAGGGCAGCAGGCAACAGGGGTGAAAGGTGGTAGGGCCTCTAGAGGGTTCTCCAGGTATTCGTAAGGCATGCACCTTGGAGACTACCAGCAGTGCCACTGCAGCCATTGGAGTGGAGGAGCACCTGGGCTCTGCTGCCAGACTCCCTGCTATCATGTTCTGGCCCTGTCATTTCATGGCTGGGTGACTGGGACAAGTTGTTTAACCACTCTGTGTCTCAGAGATGACCACAGTGCCTGCCTCATTGGGGTGCAGTGAGGATTGTGTGAGACCGGGGGCTTAGCCCAGAGTGTGGAAAAGAGTCCGTGTCACACACATCAGCTCTCATCCTTGCTCCAGCCAGGACCCTCACACCCACAACTTTGGGTATGCCTCAGTGTCCTTATCTGTTGAATTGAGAGGTAAAGCCAGCTGGACTTCCTGGGTCGAGTGGGGACTTGGAGAAATTTTCTGTCTTACAAGAGGATTGTAAAATGCACCAATCAGTGCTCTGTAGCTAGCAAGAGGATTGTAAAAGACACCAATCAGTGCTCTGTAAAAATGTACCAATCAGCACACTGTAGCTAGCAAGAGGTTTGTAAAAGGCACCAATCAGTGCTCTGTAAAAATGCACCAATCCACGCTCTGTAGCTAGCAAGAGGATTGTAGAACTCACCCGATCAGCGCTCTGTAAAATGCACCCATCAGCAGGAGTCTAAAAGTGGCCAATCATGGGGAGGATTGAGAAAAGGGCACTCTGATAGGACAGAAACGGAACATGGGAGGGGACAAATAAGGAAATAAAAGCTGGCCACCCCAGCCAACTGCGGCAACCCATTCAGGTCCCCTTCCACACTGTGGAAGCTTTGTTCTTTCGTTCTTTACAATAAATCTTGCTGCTGCTCACTCTTTGGATCCGTGCCACTTTTAAAAGCTGTAACACTCACAGCGAAGGTCTGCAGCTTCATTCTTAAAGTCAGCGAGACCAAGAACCCACCAGAAGGAACCAACTCCAGACACAGAATGAGGATGACAATGAGAATGTACCTGCTCTGAGCCACACACTAAAAAGGCCCCCAGGGCTTCCATTATGGGCCAGTCTTAACACCAGGAACCCAGCAACTTGAGGCACTAAGTAAATAAGGTTTACCTCATGAAAAGATTATGAATGGCTCCAGTCTATTGAGTTTCTGGTGCGTATCAGTTACCACTTGAAAACCCTACAAAGGAGTTATTATCCTCCCGATTGTACAAAGGCAGAAAAGTCCTATGGTTTGCAGAAGCCACAGAGCTAGAAAATAGAAAAACAGGGATTTATGATCTCTTAGAGTCTTTCTTGTGGGAAGCCACTTAACAGTAAGCCAGTTTTCAGAAAATCTGATTTCACAATGCAGACTTATGGAGTATTAGCATTACAAAAATACTACAGAATTTCTTCAAGTAATAATTCCCCTGGTACAGCAAACATTTTGTTTTGGAATCACTTATTACTTGATAAAGAAGCTAAAGAGAGAAAGACAAATCTACAGTGTCAGGCAATTCTCTGAAGGCCAGCAGTCTGGAAATTATAACATTAAAAGGATAAATAAGGTAGCAATAGAAGAGAGAAGAGCTCACCAGTTAGCTGTACACACAGGGTTTGCAAACCCTAAAATAAGTTTGTGAAGAGAGCTGGGTTTATGAACATCAGGAGTGTAGAGAGGCTGGCAAATCAAAAACATTTGCCCCATCCAAAGACATTCATATTCCATTTCTTTCTAAAAACTGGTTGTCCAAACAAAACGCATCTGTTGACCACCCATTCATAGCCCCTGAGACACAAAATAAGGTAGAGTTCATTTCAGGTTAGGGAGAACAGGGAAGCTTATAGAGGAAATAGGATTTCAAACTGCAGATGGGTGGACTCAATGAGAAAGCAAAGGATTTTTCAGGCAGGAGGAACAGTGGGAATTGAGACTTTCTGGCAGGAAAGGGCAGGGAAATAAATCAATTTCAGTTAAGTCAAATGCAGCACAATTTAACTGCATCGAAGCAATAGTGAATGATAATAAATCAATACAGCAAGACTGAGGTTGTAGGGCTTTGGACATCAGCCGTAGAATATGGAACCTGATCTGTGGGGAACAGGAGTACTTAAAGATTCTTGAGCAAGGGAGTGAAACTGCTACACTGTCTGGGGTTCATACCCTGGGGTTCATTGTTGGGCACTGAGAAAGAATTCAGGACATGGACACATGTGGGTGGGCTAATGAGTGGAAAGTTTAATAGACAGGAGAAAGGAGAGAAGAGAGCAGCCCCTTGCCAAACAGAAAGAGATGTCCAAAATGAGGGGAAGTCGCAGGCCACAGCAGATTTTATAGGCAGGCTGGAGAAGGCAGTGTCTGATTTACATAGGCCCTACAGATTGGTTCAATCTGGTATGACGTCTGTAAGTAGTGTGTGAGGAAGGCTGCCCTAATTTTCTTATGCAAATGGATTTTCCAGTTGATAGGTGCCAACTTCTCTGCTCCTTTACAGCACACGTGGCTGGCAGAGAAGGGAGGATGGAGCCTCCATCTTGAGCAGCTCTAGTCCTTAGTTCCTGCCAGCATTCAGGCCTGCAAGATCCTAGCTTGGAGGCTGCTCTTTGTTAGAAAATGATTTGGGGTTGCTTTTCATTAAAAAAAGAAAGCCTTACCAAGGACTCCCATACCCTTACTATCTACCTAAGTAATTTCTTCTTAACTGATATCTCAGGAGTAACATTATCAGTGCAGTATTTTAGGAAGGATGAGATGACAGTTGCATGAAAGAGGAGAGCTTAGAAGGAGCACAGTTAGGAGGGTACTTCCTCTCATTTGGAGATAAGGTGATGAAGGCCTTGTTTAGGGGCGGTGAAAATGGAGAGGGAGAGTTGGGTGTGAGGTGGTGAAAAGTAAGGGAGGTCACGTATAGAAGACTGAAAATGATGAATAATGAATTGAGCCATTTGGCGTAGCCACTGCCTAGAGCCAGCAGCCTGACTCCAAACCCCAGCTCTGCCACTAGGTAACCGTGAGACTTTGGTCAAGTTACTTAATCTCTCTGTGCCTTAGTTTACACAATTTTTTATTTTATTTATTATTTTTTTCTTGTGTTGGTAGAGCTTTATTGTGGAGGAAAAAAAAAACCCAATGATGCCACTTACTTTGTAACTACAATATTTCTGTGAGAGGTGCAAAAACATACAAACATGCATATATTTTATAGGTGGGGTTAAATGATTCATCTAACACACCCAAACAAGACACTGGAGCCCAAAAACAAGTCCTGATCTTGTCTCTGATTGACTCCCAACCTCTTTCATCATCTCATAAAGCCTTTTAAAACTTGTCTGGCTGATATGGTTTGGCTGTGTCCCTACCCAAATCTCATCTTGAGTTGTAGCTCCCATAATCCACATGTGTTGTGGGAGGGACCCAGTGGGCGGTAATTAAATCATGGGAGCAGGTTTTCCTGTGCTGTTCTCATGATAGTGAATAAGTCTCTTGCAATCTGATGGCTTTATAAAGTGCAGTTCCCCTGCACATGCTCTCTTACCTGCCACTATGTAAGATGTGCCTTTGCTCCTCCTTCACCTTCCACCATGATTGTGAGGCCTCCCCAGCCATGTGGAACTGTGAGTCCATTAAACCTCTTTTTCTTTATAAATTACCCAGTCTCAGATACGTCATCAGTATGTATCAGTATCATACACTGGCTATGGAGATAACCATCCTCCCTGACACTAGGTACTAGACAGCAATACCTTGACTTTGCTAGAATTAATACCCCCAGCCCAACTTATTTTAATTCATCAAACATTTCTTTTTATTTCTTTTTTTTTAGTCCAAATAGAATTTAATCAGAAGAAAGATACGTGGATTACATTTTTAAAATACTGATCAAAATAAAGATGTTCTAAACATATAAATGGCAGATGAAACAGACTTTAAAGTAAAAAAAGGTTATCACACAATATATCGGAAAATATAACAAACCTGAACCAACAAACATCAGCAACATAGCTCCAAAATACTAGATCGAACTATGTGAAATTGCCAATAGTTGACCACTTTTTGACCTACAAAAGCAACAATTCATATAAAGTAAAGATCAATGAAATTATGGTAAATCAAAATTTTTTATTATACTTTAAGTTCTGAGATACATGTGCAGAACGTACAGGTTTGTTACATAGGTATTCTTGTGCCCTGGTGGTTTGCTGTACCCATCAATCCATCATCTACATTAGGTATTTCTCCTAACACTATCCCTCCCCTAGCTCTCCGCCCCTCAACAGGCCCCAGTGTGTGATGTTCCCCTCTCTGTGTCCATGTGCTTTCATTGTTCAACTCCTACTTATGAGTGAGAACATATGGTGTTTGCTTTTCTGTTCCTGTGTTAGTTTGCTGAGAATGATGGTTTCCAGCTTCATCGATGTCCCTGGAAAGGACATGAACTCATCCTTTTTTATGGCTGCATAGTATTCCATGGTGTATATGTGCCACATTTTCTTTATTGAGTCTATCAGTGATGGGCATTTGGGTTGGTTCCAAGTCTTTGTTATTGTGAACAGTGCTGCAGTAAACATACATATCCATGTGTCTTTATAGTAGAATGATTTATAATCCTTTCGGTATATACCCAGTAGTGGGATTTCTGGGTAAAATGGTATTTCTGGTTCTAGATCCTTGAGGAATCACCACACTATCTTCCACAATGGTTGAACTAATTTACACTCCCACCAACAGTGTAAAAGCATTGAGATGGTATCTCATTGTGGTTCTGATTTGCATTTCTCTGATGACCAGTGATGATGAGCATTTTTTCATCTGTCTGTTGGCTGCATAGATGTCTTCTTTTGAGAAGTGTCTGTTCATGTCCTTTGCCAATATTTTGGTAGGGTTGTTTTTTCTCTTAAATTTGTTTAAGTTCTTCGTTGATTCTGGATATTAGCCCTTTGTCAGATGAATTGATCACAGAAATTTTATCCCATTCTGTAGATTCCCTATTGACTCTTATGTTGGTTGCTTTTGCTGTGTAGAAGCTCTTTAGTTTAATTAGTTCCCATTTGTCAATTTTGGCTTTTGTTGCCATTGCTTTTGGTGTTTTAGTCATGAAGTTTTTGCCCATGCCTATGTCCTGCATGGTATTGCTTAGGTTTTCTTCTATGATTTTTATGGTTTTAGGTCTTATGTTTAAGTCTTTAATCCATCTTGAGTTAATTTTTGTATAAAGTGTAAGGAAGGGCTCCAGTTTCAGTTTTCTGCATGTGGCTAGCCAGTTTTCCCAACACCATTTTTTTTTTATTATTATACTTTAAGTTCTAGAGTACATGTGCATAACGTGCAGGTTTGTTACATATGTATACTTGTGCCATGTTGGTGTGCTGCACCCATCAACTCGTCAGCACCCATCAATTCATCATTTATATCATGTATAACTCCCCAATGCAATCCCTCCCCCAA
>NW_016809462.1:194733-231162 GCF_001698545.2 Rhinopithecus bieti
AATCCTTTCCTCATTTCTTGTTTTTGTCAGGTTTGTCGAAGATCAGGTGATTGTAGATTTGTGGCATTATTTCTGAGGCCTCTGTTCTGTTCCATTGGTCTATATCTCTGTTTTGGTACCAGTACCATGCTGTTTTGGTTACTGTAGCCTTGTAGTATAGTTTCAAGTCAGGTAATGTGGTGCCTCCAGCTTTGTTCTTTTTGCTTAGGATTGTCTTGGCTATATGAGCTCTTTTTTGGTTCCCTATGAAATTTAAAGTAGCTTTTTTCTAATTCTATGAAGAAAGTCAACGGTAGCTTGATGGGGATAGCACCGAATCTATAAATTAATTTGGGCAGTATGGCCATTTTCACGATATTGATTCTTCCTATCCATGAATGTTTTTATCCTATCCAAATGGAATGTTTTACCATTTGTTTGTGTCCTCTCTTATTTCCTTGAACAGTGGTTTGTAGTTCTCCATGATGGGGTCATTCACATCCCTTATAAGTTGTATTCCTAGGTATTGTATTCTCTTTGTAGCAACTGCGAATGGGAGTTCACTCATGATTTGGCTCTCTGTCTATTATTGGTGTATAGGAATGCTTTGTGATTTTTGCATTGATTTTGTATTGTGACACAGTTGCTTATCAGCTTAAGGAGATTTTGGGCTGAGACGGTGGGATTTTCTAAATATACAATCATGTCATCTGCAAACAGAGACAATTTGACTTCTTCTTTTCCTATTTGAATACCCTCTATGTCTTTCTCTTGCCTGATTGCCCTGGCCAGAACTTCTAATACTATTTTGAATAGGAGCAGTGATAGAGGGCATCCTTGTCTTGTGCCAGTTTTCAAAGGGAATGCTTCTAGATTTTGCCCATTCAGTATGATATTGGCTGTGGATTTGTCATAAATAGCTCTTATTATTTTGAGATATGTTCCATCAATACCTAGTTTATTGAGAGTTTTTAGCATGAAAGGCTGCTGAATTTTGTCAAAGGACTTTTCTGCATCTATTGAGATAATCAAGTGGTTTTTGTCATTGGTTCTGTTTATGTGATGAATTACATTTTTTGATTTGTGTATGTTGAACCAGCCTTGCATCCCAGGGATGAAGCCGACTTGATTGTGGTGGATAAGCTTTTTGATGTGCTGCTGGATTCAATTTGCCAGCATTTTACTGAGGATTTCCACACTGATGTTCATCAGGGATATTGGCCTGAAATATTTTTTTGTTGTGTCTCTGCCAGGTTTTGGTATCAGGGTGACACCGGCCTCATAAAATGAGTTAGGGGGGAGTCTCTCATTTTCTATTGTTTGGAATAGTTTCAGAAGGAATGGTACCAACTCCTCTTTGTACCTCTGGTAGAATTCGGCTGTGAATCCGTCTGGTCCTGGGCTTTTTTTTGGTTGGTAGGCTATTAATTCCTGCCTCGATTTCAGAAATTGTTATTGGTCTATTCAGAGATTTGACTTCTTCCTGTTTTAGTCTTGGGAGGGTGTATGTGTCCAGGAATTTACACATTTCTTCTAGATTTTCTAGTTTATTTGTGTACAGGTGTTTCTAATATTCTCTGATGGTAGTTTGTATTTCTGTGGGATCGGTGGTGATATCCCCTTTATCATTTTTATAGTGTCTATTTGATTCTTATCTCTTTTCTTCTTTATTAATCTGGCTAGTGGTCTATCTATATTGTTAATTTTTTCAAAAAACCAGCTCCTGGATTCATTGATTTTGAAAGAGTTTTCGGGTCTCTATCTCCTTCAGTTCTGCTCCAATCTTAGTTATTTCTTGTCTTCTGCTAGCTTTTGAATTTGTTTGCTTTTGAATTTTGTTCTCTTAAAAGGACTTGCTTCTCTAGTTCTTTTAATTGTGATGTTAGGGTGTCGATTTTAGATCTTTCCTGCTTTCTTCTGTGGGCATTTAGTGCTATCAATTTATCTCTAAACACTGTTTTAGCTGTGTCCCAGAGATTCTGACACATTCTCTCTTTGTTCTCATTAGTTTCAAGGAACTTATTTATTTCATCCTTAATTTTGTTATTTACCCAGTAGGCATTCAGGAGCAGGTTGTTCAGTTTCCATGTAGTTGTGTGTTTTGAGTGAGTTTCTTAATCCTGAGTTCTAATTGATTGCACTGTGGTCTGAGAGATTTTTTTTTATGATTTCTGTTCTTTTGCATTAGCTGAGGAGTGTTTTACTTCCAATCACGTGGTCAATTTTAGAATAAGTGTGATGTGGTGCTGAGAAGAATGTATATTCTATTGATTTGGGTTAGAGAGTTATGTAGATGTCTGTTAGGTCTGTTTGGTCCAGAGCTGAGTTCAAGTCCTGAATATTCTTGTTAATTTTCTGTCTCATTGATCTGTCTAATATTGACAGTGGGGTGTTAAAGTCTCCCACTACTATTGTATGGGAGTCTAAGTTTCTTTGTAAGTCTCTAAGGACTTGCTTTATGAATCTGGGTGCTCCTGTATTGGGTGCATATATATTTAGGATAGTTAGCTCTTCGTGTTGAATTGATCCCTTTACCATTATGTAATGGCCTTCTTTGTCTCTTTTGATCTTTGTTGGTTTAAAGTCTGTTTTATCAGAGACTAGGATTGCAACCCTTGTTTTTTGTTTTGTTTTGTTTTGTTTTTGCTTTCCATTTGCTTGGTAAATATTCCTCCATCCCTTTAATTTGAGTCTATGTGTGTCTTTGCACATGAGATGGGTCTTCTGAATACAGCACACTGATGGGTCTCGACTCTTTGTCCAATTTGCCAGTCTGTGTCTTTTAACTGGGGCATTTAGCCCATTTACATTTAAGGTTAATATTGTTTTGTGTGAATTTGATCTTGTCATTATGATACTAGCTGGTTATTTTACCTGTTACTTTCAGTTTCTTCGTAGCATCGATGGTATTTACAATTTGGCATTTTTTGCAGTGGCTGGCACAAGGTTTTCCTTTCCATATTTAATACTTCCTTCAGGAATTCTTGGAAAGCAGGCCTGGTGGTGACAAAATTTCTCAGCATTTACTTGTCTGTGAAGGATTTTATTTCTCCTTTGCTTATGAAGCTTAGTTTGGCTGGATATGAAATTCTAGGTTGAAAATTCTTTTCTTTAAGAATGTTGAATATTGGCCCCCCACTCTCTTTCTGGCTTATAGGGTTTCTGCAGAGAGATCCACTGTTAGTCTGATGGGCTTCCCTTTGTGGGTAACCCAGCCTTTCTCTCTGGCTGCTCTTAACATTTTTTTCCTTCATTTCAACCTTGGTGAATCTGATGATTATATGTCTTGGAGTTGCTCTTCTTGAGGAGTATCTTTGTGGGATTCTCTGTATTTCCTGAATTTGAATGTTGGCCTCTCTTGCTGGGTTGAGAAAGTTCTCCTGGATAATATCCTGAAGACTGTTTTCCAACTTGGTTCCATTCTCCTTATCACTTTCAGGTACAATAATCAAACGTAGATTTGGTCTTTTCACACAGTCCCATATTTCTTGGAGGCCTTTGTTCCCTTTTGTTCTTTTTTCTCTAAACTTGTCTTTGTGCTTTATCTGATTAAGTTAATCTTCAATCTCTGATATCCTTTCTTTTACTTGATCGATTCAGCTACTGATACTTGTGTATGCTTCACGAAGGTCTTGTGCTGTGTTTTTCAGCTCCATCAGTTCATTTATGTTTTTCTCTAAACTGGTTATTCCAGTTAGCAATTCCTCTAACCTTTTTTCAAGGTTCTTAGCTTCCTTGAACTGAGTTGAATCATGCTTTTTTTTGCTTGGAGGAGTTTGTTATTATCCACCTTCTGAAGCCTACTTCTGTCAATTCATCAAACTCATTCTCTGTCCAGTTTTGTTCCCTTGCTGGTGAGGAGTTGTAATACTTTGGAAGAGAAGAGGTGGTTTGTTTTTTTTTTTTTAATTTTCAGCCTTTTGCACTGGTTTTTCCTCATCTTCATGGATTTATCTACCTTTGATCTTTGGTGTTGGTGACCTTTGGCTGGGGTTTCTGTGTAGATGTCCTTTTTGTTGATGATGATGCTATTCCTTTCTGTTTGTTAGTTTTCCTTCTAGCAGTCAGGCTCCTCTGCTACAGGTCTGCTGGAATTTGCTGGAGGTCCACTCCAGACCCTGTTTGCCTGTGTATCACCAGCAGAGGCTGCAGAACAGCAAAGATTGCTGCGTGTTCCTTGCTCTGGAGGCTTCATCCCAGAGGGGCACCCACCAGATGCCCGCCAAAGCTTTCCTGTATGAGGTGTCTGTCGACCTCTGCTGGGAGGTGTCTCCCAGTCAGGAGGCATAGGGGTCAAGGACCCACTTCAGGAAGCAATCTGTCCCTTAGCAGAGCTCGAGCACTGTGCTAGGAGATCCGCTGCTCTCTTCAGAGCTGGGAGGCAGAATGTTTAAGTCTGCTGAAGCTGTGCCAACAGTGGCCCTTGTGGCCCTTTCCTCCAGGTGCTCTGTCCCAGGGAGATGGGAGTTTTATCTATAAGCCCCTGACTGGGGATGCTGCTTTTCTTTCAGAGATGCCCTGCCCAGAGAGGAGGAATCTAGAGAGGCAATCAGGCTACAGTAGCTTTGCCAGCTGCCATGGGCTCTGCCCAGTTTGAACTTCCAGGTGGCTTTGTTTACACTGTGAGGGGAAAACCACCCTCAAGCCTCAGTAATGTTGGACACCCCTCCCCCCACCAAGCTTGAATATCCCAGGTCGACTTTAGACTGCTGTACTGGCAGAGAGAATTTTAAGCCAGTGGATCTTACCTTGCTGGGCTCTGTGGAGGTGGGATCCTCTGAGCTAGATCACTTGGCCCCTGGCTTCAGCCCCCTTTCGAGGGGAGTGAACGGTTTTGTCTTGCTGGCATTCCAGGTGCCTCTGGGGTATGAAAAAAAAAAAAACAACAACTCCTGCAGCTAGCTTGGTTTCTGCCCAAATGACCTTCCAGTTTTGTGCTTGAAACCCAGGGGCCTAATGGCATAAGCACCTGAGGGACTCTCCTGGTCTGCGGGTTGCAAAGACTGTGGGAAAAGCATAGTATCTGGAGTGGAATGCACCATTCCTCACGGCACAGTCCCTTACGGCTTCCCTTGGCTAGGGGAGGGAGTTCCCACGCCCCTTGCTCTTCCCAGGTGAGGTGACACCCCACCCTGCTTCTGCTCACCTTCCATTAGCTGCACCCACTGTCCAACGAGTCCCAGTGAGATGAACCAGGTACCTCAGCTGGAAATACAGAAGTCACCCCTCTTCTGCATTGATCTAGCTGGGAGCTGCAGACTGGACCTGTTCCTATTTGGCCATCTTGTCTGCAACCTAGTTTACACATTTCTAAGATGAAGAGGATAACCACAGTCCTAGCTCATAGGGATGCTGTGAGAGTGCAATACATGCACACATCTAAGGTGCTTAAGCACCCCTTTGGCATGTGGAAGGCTCTCAATAAATAGCTAGTGTCATCAAATTGAGAATGGCATACTTTCTGCTGTCTTCATTTTCCTTCTGAATAAAATGCTGAGAATAGTCATAAAGTAGTATATGGTTAAAATGCCAGGTGTCAAGTTCTATTGAGAGTCAGCCTCTTGCCGGATGTTTGCCTGAAAGCGTATCTTTGATATCACCCAAAAGGTTCCCACTGGGGGAACACCAATCTCTTCATGTACTGCTGGTCCTTCTCAAGCATTCCACAGAACCAGTCTATGCACCACCAGAGGGAACCTAGCAGGGGTCACTGTGCAAGTGATGCAGGGGGTGACACAGCCTGGAGTAAGCCTCCCAGATCTGCTTTATTCCATCCTCATTCTGAACTGAACTATCAGAGGCCCTTCCAGAAGAGCGGATGTCATCTCTATTCTGGTCTCTATAGCTGCTAGCACTGGGAGGAAGAGGACCTTGTGGATACCAGGAACCTCATGTCCTCTAGTCCAGAAAGGTCACTTTAATGCAGCATTCTCTGCCAGCCTATGTGACACCTGGTCTCTCTCGGGCCATTGGAGTAGCGGTGGAATAAAAACCTCCTTTGTCTACACTGGGAAATCCCCTACCCACCAACACCCTTAATGAGGTGCTACTCTTGCATTTAGGACAAAATGCCAGCATTCTCTGGAAAGCCCTGGGGCTGAGGTTACCAAGGTGGGAGGCTCTTCTTTAGGACACATGAGTCCTCTATGTCATGGCAGGAACTGCTCTGACCAATCACAGTAGTGAGGGGATGAATTCCAAAGGGCAGTCCCCAGGCCTGTCTCAGTGGGGGTAGAAAGCAGGGGTGGAAGTCTGGTACAGCGTGTATGGCCCGCGGCTCCAGGGTTGGTGTCTACACTCTCAGGAAGGAATCCAGGTTTGAGTAAAGCTGCACAGGCCCTCTGAAAGCTTCAGAGGTAATGTGGCCATCACCGTCCCTTTCTCGGCCCTTGTCGGGACCCTTTGGAGAGGGGTGGTGTACAGGAAAGGGACCTCTTGCCTTTCATTTCATCCTCCAAGAGGTCGAGGTGACTTGTCATCAAGCCAAATTGAAAAGAAAGAAAAGTGGGCTGCCTGGCTTTCAACAGTAGAAACTCCTTTTGCCTTAAAGGCCTCAAAAATTACCAACTGAGAGATTTGTCTCCTTATCCAAGGAGACAGGAGAGTATAACAGTAATTCCACTGAATGTTTCACTACCTGCCCAGGCAGAATCCTAAGTGTAAAGCTCTCACAGTAGCCCCACGAGGTTGGAATTAGTATTATCCTCATTTTCACACAAGGATCAGAGCCAGACTATGAACCCCAGGAGTCTGGCTCCAGAGTGTCGCCATCTATGAAGTGGAAATGACAGAAGGGGCATGTGAGAAAATGGCATGACGGATTAATACAAAGCACATAGCACATCTTGCCCTGCTTATCTTCCTCCTCCTCTCCACTCTTCAAGAACTTCAGCAGCTAATGATCATCAGCGTTGCACAGGCCTGCAAAGGGAATTTTTTTCTTGATGCTAGTTTGATGCTAATGGATGGTTTATGAAAGTGCTATTTTTTGGTCAGGTGTGGTGGCTTATGCCTATAATCTCAGCACTTTGGGAGGCCAAGGTGGGTGGATCACGAGGTCAGGAGTTTAAGACCAGCCTGACCAACATAGTGAAACCCTACCTCTACTAAAACTACAAAAATTAGCTGGGCATGGTGGCACACGCCTGTAATCCCAGCTACTCAGGAGACTGAGGCAGAGGAATCGCTTGAACCCAGGAGGCGGAGTTGCAGTGAGCCGAGATCGCGCCATTGCACTCCAGTCTGGGCGACAGAGCTAGACTCCATCTCAAAAAAAAAAAAAAAAAAAAAAAAAAAGCTATTTTTTTTAAAGACACATGGCCATTGGTACCTCCCACTATAGTAGTTGCTATTTAAGTCGATGCCAGATGGCCCTGATTTAGGGTTAGGGCAGAGCTCTAAATCAATGGTGTTTGGAGCTCCCTAGGGCTTCTTCAGTGGGCACAGCCCAAAAAGCCAGTCATGAGGCACCTTTAGCCCATCATGGTTTGTTGGGTATGCATGAAATGAAATTTAGAGGGGACTGGGGAGGTAGGAATAAGGTGGCAAGACTCGAGAAGGCCATGCCTCCCAAAACAGAGATGGAAAAGTCACAATGGGAAAACCTGTTTTCCAGAGGTTTCCTGTCTCTACCCTTCATTCCCCCACCGCCACGCCCTACCCCACTCCACCCCAAGTCAGCAGAATCTCCTCAAACATTGGGAGTTTGAGTGGCATTCGTGGTGTCATCTGGGGACCTCATTGGTGGTGGCAGCAGCAGCAGGATCAGGGGAACATTGCTCCAACCATGAGAATTGCTATGTGTTTCTTGGGCTTAAAATAAATCATGAGTAACTTCCCAGATGGTGAAGCAGCTTTTTACAACCCAGAGGCAACTGGAGATGCTGGAGGCTGGTTAATCTGCTTAGTATGCTGGAACCTGGGGAGTCTTTAAAGTGACAAAATTGACTTAGGATCTCTTTAAAGTGGCAAAGGACTTAATAACATGAGTCGATGAGGTTGACCATGAAGTGCTCTCGAGCTGCAGTGACTCAAGATGATGGCTGTCATTCATGAAGATTTCTTCCCTTACCTGCTGATTCAAAGTTTGCCCCTCATTTTAAAATTCTGTCAATTTGCCTTTGCTAGGCAGAAATTCTTGAGTCTTTTCATGGGGATCATTCAAATATTACAATTCATCAGACCCACCTATTGCCCTTTGACTTAAGTCCCAGAAGAACAAAAGCCCTCAAAGAATATGGATATGTGCAGTGTGTGCTGGTTGAATTATAAACAGGAAAAGGTTTCTGTGGGATGTATTTTTTAATGAGAACACATTGTTATACTCTGAGTATGTGGCATTCTTGCTTAATAGAAACATTTACAAGGACACATACACATTTATATCCAAACATCAAATGAAGTAGATATTTCAAATGACCAGTTTGCACAAGAAATAAAATATATTATACAAAACAGGGGTTATATCCACAGTCATTAGTTCTCCTTTTCTACACAAAACAACAATAAATTAAATCACATTATATGCAAATAGTTGTACATTAGAATAATAAACTGTATGTAACTTGTGCAGCTTTTACTTTTACTTTTCTACCAGACTCATGGTAGGTCTGTACTGTTTGGTAGTCCTGTATTTAAATTAACGATGAATAATGTGACCCAGAAAACAGAGGTCGCAGAATTGATGTGTCACAAGGTCTATCCCATGTCCTTTTGGTTTCAATGACCCACCATGCACAGGGAACAAAGCTCAGATTCCCAGGACCCAACACAAAGGTCTGCAATGAACATGCTCACAGCAACTCCGTGCTGTTCAGGGGCTACTTCATTGTCATCTTATAAGACACTGAAGATTTTCAGATCTTGGCAATCAATAATAAAGAGGACACCTGTTTCCAAATCTGAATTTGCCTCTTTTTTAGCCATCTCGGTCCAACTATTATGCACTGCGACAGCTTTGTTCTCCTAGCAAATAAGAAACATTTTGGTAGCCTATGTTGTGATTTACACTTGGTAAATGGCCCTTTATTCCTTGTGCATAGAAATTTAGGTCTTTAAACATGAATCGAAGCAATGAAGCATTTTTGCTAACACTTAATTCTGCTTGTTCAAATCTCTCCCCTACATATCATCTCGCACCTGATACATGAGAGAGCTATTATAAAATGGACTTTTACGTGTGCGACTTGACTCCCATTGAAACACTTTCGTTGTGTGTGAAGTAGCTTAAAACATGAACATTAACAGCATCAGCTGGTTTAGAATACTTTGCATTTGGTATGAATTAACATTAGTGGTTAATGAGAAATTTGAACAAACTCCAATCCAGCACCTTTTGGAAGTTATTTTAATCCTGCAGTCTAGCTGTGGGGTATGCCTGCAAGAGACATTTATGGAATCTGCGTGCTGAACACCAAAGCCAGGCTTGTTAGAGTTTATGCACATCACAGGCTCGAACTTCCCCGAGAGCAAGTGTGGTCAGGTTAGCATAAGGGTTCTGATGAAAAACCAGCTACATTCTTACAACCAGCACTGGTTTGTCTTTCTTCCCCCGAGGAAGTATGCAGGCCTACTCACAAATTTCCACCTGCATGTGCAAGATGCTGCCGCATCCTTGGAGTGACGCTGGATGTGGATGTGGGTGGGGGGCAGAAGGGACAGTAAAGACAGTGGCAACAGGCAAAGCTACCCTCTTCTATTTCTTTTAGAGGATCAAGCTTCTGATTCTTCTTGCTCAGTATGTCCCACGCTTCTTGCTGAGTATGGCTGTTGAAGGGGGACTAAATTATTGATTATTCTTCAGTTCTAAATACAACTGAAGAAGAAGCCAGTCCCTCTGAACATCATCATCTCATTCTCTCTGCTTCCACAATTACCCCTAAAATATATCCGTGTTTTCAGACAGTTTCCGTTTTTTCCACCGAATAAGAAATTCAGCTCGTTACCAGCTTCCTCATGTAGCCCAAAACCATGGGGTATGATTAAATATAACCCAAGAAATGTCCATAGGTCGAGTGGCCTAATTTGGGCTGACATTTACTCTCATGTCTGCATCCACTCAGGATCTGAGTGCTTTGTGTCCCAAGAAACACAGGTGCTTGTTCCTTCCAGTTTATAAACACTCCCAGTGGCATAACGCTCTATTTGATCTCCCAAAGAGACTTCCACAAATAGCCAGTGTATACTGGCTTATAAGAAGGTAGCAACACCACTGGAACCTACTTTCTGAATCCATCACTATCTGCATGAGATCTATGCAATGGCCTTTATCTCATTGTTGACTGCATATCTTACACACACACACTCAAAATCAGCCATAACTAAAACGAAACTGATGCATTTGGGGCAAAGAAGGCACACGTGCCTTGAGTAAATTAATGATTCTAGAAGCCTGTGAATAGAGAGAAGTGAGGGCATTCCAAAGCAAACGTCTTTGAATTTAAGAGAAAGGAGAAAAGGAGGTGTTCTTTTCCCATGCATTTCTCTCTTCCCTCCATTAATCATGGGTTCTGAAATGTGAAGAATTACAGTAGGGTCTGTAGAACCATGCCTGTGGTTCCAGAAAAGACAAGTTGATGGCTCGTCAGAGAAATGTGATGTTTTCAGGGGCCTTCTCATGAAACCTGTGGTCAGTCTTGAGGGAGAGATGGACTCTGTACAGAAAATTCTTTCCAGATAGAAGTTATCTGGAGAACACTTTTATTTCTGAGTCTCCCCCTACCTGCCCCCCTACCCCAAAATCTAAGAAGACAGTGATGACCATAGGACACACACTTATTTCCAACACCAAAAAGCATCTACGCATTTTGACCTGTATCAATGTCAGCTGAAGTTTGACTGGATGAGAAAATACTGATAAAGTATCGCTTTTGAAATCTGAACACCCTGGATTTCAGGGTAAAAACTTACAGAATGACTTAAGAACTAAAGCCCTATTTATTTTACTATATGACATGTGACCACTAGTAGAGTATGAATTACTAGTTGTCAAAGATGTTGCTTAGCAGTTAGGAACGTAAATCCCCAAATATAATAATGAGAGATCTGAATTCAGGGTAACCTTGGGCCAAGCACCTACATTTTTAACCAAGGTTTCCAACTTAATGGAATTTTCAAAACTTAACAGAGTTTTTGTAATCCATATGCAGATTTCAAGGAAAAAATCGTAGATGGCTGACATGTAAATAAGCAATCAATCTTTTTTATTTTTTATTTATTATTTTTTATTTTTTTTTTATTTTTTTTTTTGAGAAAGAGTTTCGCTCTGTTGCCCAGGCTGGAGAGCAGTGGCGCGATCTCAGCTCACTGCAAGCTCCGCCTTCCAGGTTACACCATTCTCCTGCCTCAGTCTCTGGAGTAGCTGGAACTACAGGCGCCCGTCACCACACCCGGCTAATTTTTTGTATTTTTTTTAGTAGAGATGGGGTTTCACCATGTTAGTCAGAATGGTCTGGATCTCCAGACCTCATGATCTGCCCACCTTGGCCTCCCAAAGTGCTGAGATTACAGGCGTGAGCCACCGGGCCCAGCCAGCAATCAGTCTTAACATGAGAATTGATTTTAAATTGGTATGGCATCCAGAAACCTCATGATTTGTTCCACCATTTTTAGAATACTAAATGCTCACTTGTCTTTAAGATCTTATCTAGAGCTATCATATTAAGTTTAGGACTATTCCTCTACCTGAAGTTAAAATAGAATATATTTGTTCTAAAAATGTTAGTGTTAATGGGTTGCTATAAAATTTTAAAAGGTTAGAAATGTTTATACTCAAAACTGCAACCAGGTAGATTATTTTCTCCTGTAATAAGCACATAGACTTGAAATGTGAATTTTTTTTTTACAAGCACAAGATAAGAGAAAATGCGTATCTCTAAAATAAAAAAATAAAATAAAATCATTGAAAATAAAAATGAGAGAAACAACCTCTCCAATTCAAGTAACTGAAATGGACACAATTCTTCCTTGCTGTTTCACTTTGGGGAGTCCCAAGCAGTACAATGCTTTGCTTTCCTGCATTTTACTTCTCAAACTCTCTTCCTGCACTAGACCTTCTGGAGTCTGCCCTTCTTGCCTTCTTCTTCCATCCTTTTTGGAATTCGACACTTTTTCCTTTGCATCCAGCATGGAGAACTACAACATAGTTGTTTCAGTTGATTGTACTTAATTCTTTTATCATGCCCTCTTAGCTGCCTCCCAGCTCCCATTTTTTAAACAACAGAAGAGAAATGTGCCTCACACAGAAATAATCTGTTAACTGTGACTCAAGTGGGAGCAACAGAAGCAGACTTCTCCAGGGAAGCACGCACACATGGGTCAGCATCTGGGACAGGCAGCTTGCGCTTACCTTTGCCTCCACTGTTACTTGTGTGAACTACCAGCTTCATCACCACCAAGGGACTGCTCAAATTCTCCTGTTTCCTCCCTAGACATGCCCTTCAATAGATATTAAGATAATTTTTATACTATTTTTCAGATGCTCAAAATGTTATTGAGGAAAGACCCCAGTTATGTAATTCCAAGATGGTGAACTGACATGACAGCTTCCCATTCTTCCCTCACTGTCTATCTTCTCCATAAAATATAAGTGAAAGTGGTAACCTGAGTTTAAACGCATGTGCAGACTACTGGGTGCAAAGCAGATACCCAGTAAAAACTTACTCAACTTTGTCCAAATTCCTTATCTCCACACCTAACCCACTATTACAGTTATTCATGGATGCCTACAGAGTTCTGTGGAGTTAACGGAAAGGGAATAGAGTAGCTATTTTAAGTTCCCTCTTTTAACCAAAATCATCACTGGGAATTTTGGTAAATGCCACATGTAAAAGTTTTAAATTTGTCATTTCTGTACTTGCTGTCAAGTTGTAACTCTCAACAAAGTTGTTCTTGAGGGAAAAGGGCTATCTCCCTTTAAAATTCTAATAACTTTTACTCTTGATCTTGAAACTCATCATTTGGCCAGAACTGGAAGGAGTGTCAGCCTAAAATAACTTGCATTTAAAACAGTTAAACAGTAAAAATGCAAAAGAGTTAAAATTTTGATGTATTCCTGTAGAGTTTGTAATCTGAATACACTTCCACATCTCTACAATTAAAGCAGAAATTAGCATTTGGCTGTGCCCAAGGGAAAGAGGGAAACAGGGAGAAAAAGAGAAGCATTTTTTATCATTATTGGTTTGTTGTACACTTCACCCATGCTTTTAAAATGTAAGCAACATTTAATCTTCAAAATGAAAAAAAAAAAGACAAATTTTTCTAATGCCAAAATATAAGATTAAAATACTTGTAAAATAAAATGTTAGTGTGAAATGGGACTTTTTTTTTTACATCAAAAAGGGAAACATTTTAGACTTGCTTTTCTTCTGTAAATCCTCCCATCTCACTAATATTTACAACAATCCAGAGTAGCATTTATGAGACACTGAAAAAGGGAGGAAATCCTTTTTCAAGATATGAAGTCAGAACCTGAATGTAGACGTTGGACACAGAAGTCCTCAACCACAAACCTGTCCTCCAGCTCTAGAGGGAGTAAGGCTGTATTACCAACCTTGAGATTTTTCATTACATTTTCCCCTTATTGGGTGTTAAATTCTTTCCAAGAATGTTCTACTTGTAAAAATGATTTTATTCTAGCTACAAAACATTTCATTTAAGAAAACCACATTTTATATCCTTGTGTGAAATGCTGCCAAAAGCCATCAAGATATAGAGACATCAGATTTTAAAAACATAAATCTAATCATATGCCCTTGAAACAGTATGCACATTTAACAGAGTGACATGATATCATTATTACATTTGTTTGTCATGAGATGAAAGGCCTGGAGGCAGATGGTGATTAACAATAGTTCCTGAGCTTCTAAAGAAATTTTAAAATGAAATGACTAACTGCTTAAAATAATAAATTCTTCAAGAAGGCCCTTTCTGTTTCATTGATGTCTTTCATCCCATCTATCTCCTTAAAGAATCTCAGGCAGAAAAAAAAAAAGCGGGGGGCTTCCTTTAAGCCACTGAAAAATGGGATCTGATGGAATCTTCCCGTAATTCCCGATGTTTTCCAAGGTTACTTTCTTCTTGCTGGTTTCGCCTCTCAATGGTTATTCTGTATTTCTTCCTGGGTAAAGGGAAAGTGAATGTCGTAATAAAACTTGCTACAAAATACCACGGTTTCTCTTACAAAGAGTGCCCTCAAGGGACATCTGGGTTTGAGTTGATAAATGAGAAGTGACAGAATATGAAACCCTGGTCAGAGATTAAAGTAGTGTGCCCCCAGGCGTGATGCCCTTATTCAAGAGAGAAAATTGCCATGCTTTTCCAAATACCACAGAACAAGCCTTCCCCTTCTTCCCTGGGTGCCTTGGGGGTTAGGTCTTGTCTATTCGGCTACAGAAGTTCTCCCTGGCTCCCAGGATATGCCCTAGATAAAAATTAAATTACGTGTACTGTGGCCAAAGGAACAGGAATACAACGTTCCCACAAAGAGTCACATACGCCTAGTTACAATCCCATGCAGAAATAAAGAAACCTTGCTCTAATGACTTATGAATAAACCACAAACTCAACCACCAAAGATTACAAAGGAATGGACCACCCTCACGGGGCAGAACGATCGGTACCTTGAACACACACACATTACTACAATTTTGCAGCCTTGGAGCTTAACCACAGTGGCAAATGAGCATGTGGGCTCTCCAGATACTGAGCACAGATCAGCCTGAGAGCATGGGCTACGCAAAGCTCCCTCCTCCTCTTTAAGGTGAGCCCTGGCACCTAATTCTGAATTGGAGAAAGCCTGAGAAAGGAGAAGTTTATTTCCCCCTTTATCCAGATTCCCTCCCCGACTGCTTCACTTGGTGGGTGGTAGGAATTCTTGTCAGAATATCTGTGATCAAAGTGCTGGACACAGTGGCTCACACCTGTAATCCCAGCACTTTGGGAGGCCAAGGTGGACAGATCACTTGAGGTCAGGAGTTCAAGACCAGCCTAGCCAACATGGTGAAACCCCGTCTCCACTAAAACTACAAAAAATTAGCCGGCCAAGGTGGTCTGCACCTGTAGTCCCAGCTACTCATGAGGCTGAGGCAGGAGAATTGCTTGAACCCAGGAGGTGGAGGTTGCAGTGAACAGAGATCGTGCCACTGCACTTCAGCCTAAGTAACAGAACAAGTGAGACTCCATCTCTAAAAAATAAAAAAATAAAAGATAAAAAATAAAAATCTGTGATCAAAGGGCAGCAGCAGCTCTCTGTCCCACAGTGAGATGTAACTGAAACCCATGACCGCAGCACCCAGTATGCTAAACCACTGACCACCAAACCTAGAGTCACACCAAAAGAATGGCTGAGATTTTTTAACCACTGTGCTTCCTGGGTGAAAGAAGGATGTGGACAAATCACAAATAGAATCAAGCAAAAACAAATGACAAAGACAGTAGAAGAGAGTGAATTGTACCTTTACAAACAGTCCTCACCTGAAAAAGTAGAAGGCCATTAGCAAGCCAGCTCCTAGTAAGGCCCCCACAACAATTCCTGTCACTGCCGATTCTTCTAGGCCACCTGCTTGAAAAAGAAGCATAGATAACCAGGGTTCATTTTGAGATACAGTTAGAAATGCCTCGAGTTTCATTCATTGCAAGATGTCCCTCGATTTCCCACTGGAGGCAACTTTTCCTTTTCAGAAATATTTTCTAAGGGACAGTACACTTGTTTTTTGTTTTATGTCTTTGTTTGTTTTTGCCTAGTGCAAAGCTTAAGAACCATTTGAGAAAGTGCTAGATAAACAAGCACACTATTAAGAGTGTGGACACAATGAGAACAGAAGAAAATTCAAGAATCAGAGGAAAACTGGAAGTGAAGAATTCAGATATAGCCACTCTCTTTTGAGTTTAAAGTCAAAGAATTGGGAGGCCAAGGTGGGTGGATCACCTGAGGTCAGGAGTTAGAGACCAGCCTGGTCAACATGGTGAAACCCCATTTCTACTAAAAATACAAAAATTAGCTGAATGTGGTGGCAGGCACCTGTAATCCCAGCTACTCAGGAGGCTGAGGCAGGAGAATCACTTGGACCCGGAAGGTGGAGATTGCAACGTGCCGAGATTGCACCACTGCACACCAGCCTGGGTGACAGAGCAAGACTCCATCTCAAAACTAAATAAATAAATGAAGTAAGTAAGTAAGTAAGTAAGTAAGTAAGTAAGTAAGTAAGTAAGTCAAAGAAGACAACCAGATGGACCAGGGCACTGACCCAGGGCTTCTTATTTTCACAGATGGATGGTGACACTTCAAAGTGCTAGAAGATTTGATGAAAAATTCATTGGGTCAATGTTCTGTTTTTAGATGTTCTCTCACCAAAGCCAGAGTTTTATGTCAAAATGTCCTACATAGCTTTGTGAAAATGTGGATGACACTTTGAAACAATCAAGTTCAGTGGTGTCCCAGCTATAGAAAAATGATAAATAGCTAGCTTGTATCTAGAGTTTAGTATGCAGCCTTTGATGCGTCATCTTGTGTAATCCTCAAAATAGTCCTAAGCTTTGGGCACTTTTCTTTCTCTTTACACATTGGAAAATTGCTTAAAAAGCTGAAGGAACACTCCTAGGGTCACAAAACCAGCAAGTAACAACAGTGAGATTTCAAATACAGGCCCAATCTCCCCAGTGTGTTCTTAACACGCTTCCTCCTTAATTCCTTCCTGTAATTATTGCATAGACATAAATACATAACAGTTTAAAAGATGCTTTCAAAAGCACACATATATTAGCCTAAAATGATCAGCTGGCCTCCTGAAAGACCTATATTCACTTTGTTCTCCCTCATTACCTTATTCTTTAAAACAATGATTTCTAACAACTTTCCTATTTGTAAGCTACTTATGAGGATATCCACTTGCTTCTCTACTTGTATACAAAGCTGCTCATAAGTAATACATCTTACACTTATTTGCCAATGTGTAAATGTTCAGATGTTTAAGGGATGTTATCTCTTTGGTTCTGAGGCGCTAGAAAGTAACCACAAACTTGGAAAATCAGAACGAGACTTGCTATGAGAGATGAATAAGCAAGTGATATTTACTAATTGTATTTTGATTTTCTCTAAAAGTGGAAGCATGACCTAGCCAAGAGATTATAGTAAGAGATGTAAAAATAGGGAGAAACATTCTACCATTGTGGAAGAGAAGGCTGGAAGGGAAAGAAGACCTGAAAGCCTCTGCTAAAGGCAAGGTGCCAGTTTGTGAACTGTTCCCTCTGATGTTTTACCACATCAGAGAAAGAAATGTAAACTTCCAAAATATAAGCCCTAGAAACACTTGGGTTTTAAACTTACATTATGCTAAGGTTAGAGGTGATGACATATATAGCAAATTAAGTCTCTAGACTTACATGATTTGCAGGGAGAGCTGTTTGTGTGCTCTACAATTCGGTTTTCATCTATTCTCAGTTTTAAAGGGCCCCAAGGATATTTGACATTCGGCCGCATTTCAAAACGACCTTCTTTTCCAAAGTAATCACCAATAACCTATATAGAGGCAAAAAAAAAACCAAATAGACAAACCGAAAGGTCAAAGGAGGCACAAAGCTCGCAGCCTTCCACAGCTATTCCCCAAAATACACAGCCTGATCTAAACTGGCTGCCTCTGGGCATTTCATCAAATCACCGTCTCCAGGGCAAGGACAGCAAGTGCTTCAGAAAGTGCGGTACCTAGGGCAGGTTCCTCGGTTGTCCACACTGATGGTCACTGTGTGTTCTGGGGACTTTGTAAGTCAAGATTTGAAGTCACTAATGGTGCTCTCAAGAGGGCATTAAGAGCGGTTGTGCCAGAGCAGAAGGAGGTGGGAAGTGGTGAGAGTGGTGCCCCCGGGCCCTGCCCTCACTGAAGGCCCAGCCCTGTCAGTGCTGCCCCTAGGATTCTTCAGTCACTACCACCTAGTGGAAAGGAATAATCTTGGAATTCCTGGCTTTTGCTTTGTTCATCGGACAGGGCACTGTCCCACCCACCTGTCCCATAGCAGCCCACCCCGTCAGCCAATTGTAAGGCCCAAGTTACTTTCAGGGACATGTGAAGGACAGCCAGGGTCCACTGTATACCCGATTTAAGCATATGACAGGTACCCAGCCTCACAGCCCTCAATTGTTTAACACATAATGAAAGAGCATCTTTCAGGAACCTCCTGTTTGACCGCTTCCGGTTGCCAGACTATTCCTTCAAGAGTTGCACTCTCCTCTCTGATGAATCCACCCTATGTGCACCCCCATTTCCAGGCTGAATTCTCTTTCTCTTAGTTGGCTCCTCTGGCCGCTGGAAAATCGTTATTCTGTTACGGTTTGATTCCATGGTTATCCCTCAGTTTCTGGTTAAAATGATTGTTTGATCCGCTCCCCAAGCCCCAGTCTAGAAGTGCCTTCCCACCCGGGTTCTCGGGAGTCATTGCTCTTCTGTCTGAAAACAAGCATATGGCTCCGAGTGGCTGGGACGTCTCCTCCCCTTCTCCTGACCGAGGTGCAGCAGGTTCTCACAGACCACGTCAGGTCTAGAGGAAGCCTAGATTGCCACCAAAATATAACAATCACTGGCGTGTACCGGGCACTTGCCAACGGCTTTATACACCTTCACCCCTGCAACCTCACAATAGACTCTGATGAACTGTCGCCACCCACCTTCCCCAGGGGGGGAACCAGGAATACAGATGAGACACAGGCCACTCAGTGGGCAAAAAAATCATTCATTAAACATAGCGAGGGTGACTTCTGCTGCTTCAGAACTTCCCACAAGAACCAGGCATCTATTAGATTGGTGCAAAAGTAATTGAGGTTTTGGCCATTAAAAATAAATAATTAAAAATAATGGCAAAAGCCGCATTACTTTTGCACCAACCTGATACATGCAAAGAGGAAAACAGCAAGTCCCATATGCCAGGTCCCATGAAGGGCACCGGAGCAATGACCCTGGGAGCCAACGATCAAGGAAACCGAGGAAGTGGCATTCTTTGCTGAAGCACTGCATGTGTGTATAATTGTACGTGTATATTTGCAATTTAAAATGTACATAGTACTTTTCTAGGTTTCATTTGATCTGTTCCCATAACAATAATCATGTGACATCAGCCAGGAAGACATGATGATTTCCATGTCACAGATGAGGAAACTGAGGCCGAGAGTTCACACTCCCAAGCACAGAAGACTCATCTTTGTGTCCGGGGCACTCTTTTCTCTTCACGATGTTATCCTGAAACTACATCATCTTTGGAAACGTCAACACACGTTGAGTTTGCAACCACCCACCCTCCCACGCCCCCAGAAAACTCAAATCTTAAGGGAGGAAACTTAGTTTCACTTTACTGATTTCACCCCAACACCCTCATCCATAAGACTAAGGTGTGATTCTTCGCCACTTGAAGGCTAGGATTTCCTCACTTAGAATAAACATGAAACCATTTCCTGAAGTCTTCCTTGATACCCTCAATCAAAAGTTGAGGTTTTTCAACTCATTTTTATTTGGAAGCTGCATTGGAGACAGCTCTTTGGCCACCAGAACAAATACATTCCTCAGAGTCCCCACGAGCAGAAGGAGCAACTGGTGCAGAGGTCTCGCGTGCTCACCTCCTGGGTGCCCGCCTCCACATCAGTCATGGCAATCACAGAGAAATCCCCATATCGGTCTCCATTGGCATCTATGGACACCTGACCGGCGATACCTACAGGACCAGAAGCGAAGAACTCAACGTTGGTTACTTAAAATACCTCTATCTGCCAACAAAAACAAGAGAATGAATTGGCAGGATTTTTTAAACAAACTCATGCCACAGGGAATCTCATCAGACTCAGCATTTTTGTTGGCATTTTGGAAAGACATTGTAATTTCATCTGCGTCTGCATTCCTAAATTCTTAACATTTCTCCATTTAAAATGAAAAGAAAAGAAATAAATGATCTTCTTTGGGGAATATGTTTGAAAAAAAGATTAAGGCTAATCCTGAAAGCAGCGTGCTTATCCCAGAGTTTTGTATTAATTTTTTTTTAATTGCAGAGTTAGAAGTGGAGGTAGTGTACATTTATAGATTTGCCATGGGTTTGCGTTATCATTGGATGAACATTATAAAAGAAAAATCATTCCAGGGCCAGGACTCAGTGAATGTGCTTTTTTCCAGGCTGCTTTAATACACAGGAGAGCAGCGGGCCTGCTTTCTGGGTCACCGGAGCCAATAGCTAAGAAAAGCTATTCTTCTTTATCCCGGTTGAGTTCTTCGCTGATTGTTTATCCAAACATTCTCTGGACGCTTAGTACTGAATTAGTGCTGCAGCTGAGGCAAAGATGAATTGAACACATTCTCTGCTCTAGAGAGGGGCAGCCTGGACTGGGGATTTAGCTTGTTCACACCAGAATCTAACTGCTTGCATTCAAATACCAGTTTTTACATTTACATAGCTCCATGACTTTGGACAAGGAAATTAGCCCTCTAAACCTCAGTCTCCACAACTGTAAAATGGGCATAATAGTACCTCCCTACCAAGAGGTCGTGGAGAAGATTAAATGACATAAAACAAATAAAGCACTTTCAGCACATTTAACGGAAGTTAATTGTTTTCATCTACTGTCATTGTTATTATCACTATTATTACTACTATTTATTTTATAATTGTTCTTGGTAGAGAAGACCTGACTGTGCCCACATCACTCAGAGGAGGAGCCAGCACATCAAGCTGGAGAATCAGGGAGGACTCAGTGAAACAGCAGGAATTTTATAGGGATGTTGGAGGAAGTCTGAGATTGGGCAAGCAGTAATCAAGAAGTGGGAGAGAGGCTGAAAGGCTGGCCTAGGTGTATCTACCAAGGCACAGAGGCCCAAAGAGACCAGAGGAATTGTGAGATTTCTGGGAAGATGGCCCATGTGGACAAAGGGAGTCAGTGACATATAAGGCTGGAACCGGGTAGCCAGAGAATGGAGGACCTTGTGTATCCACTTGCTTTGGCCTATAATGGTGGCTCAGAGCAGCTAATCAATAAAACAAATATATGTTATTGGCTGATATTAAATATGTCTGTGTCATAATTCTCATTCACTGAATAAGAGATTGCATACATCCGCCCCATTTTAATTAACTAAAGTTATTTCCTTTTCAGCTGGGGAGAGTTTGGTGTAACTCTTAATTGGCCTTTCTGTTGATTTGGTTCTCTGATTTGGTTCTCTCTGGAAGTACTGACTCCTGTAGTAAAATGAATGTCTGGGAAAAGGGATCCCAAGGGAAAGTTCCATCCTCTAGTGTGGCTTGGAGAGGGCAGGTATTTGGGTTTACTGTCCTTTGGGTTGTGGTTTGAAGGCCCACTGATTTTTCCAGACTTTGGTCTACTTTACCAGAAACAGAATGGAAGCTACCATTCACTTTGATTTTTTTGTCTTCTTAATATAGACTGGTTACAAAGGGTACACCTACCATAAACTTGTGTATCCTTGACAGCCTATAAAACTCTTAAGTGATAAATAGGCTTAAAATATATAGCTATTGGCCATCCAAAACCATTTGTCATTCTGTTGAGAGGTGTTTGTGATGTTGTATCCTGCTAAGTATTTTGCAGAGCATTTTATAAGATGAGGTGGCCCTAGTAATTTAAGACCTATTGTACCTTTAAGCTATTGCAATTCTTCCAAGAAATGGGGTGAGAATCCTCAGGGTGGCCAATTAGCAAAGTGAGACTTCACCTGAGAGTATCATACATAAGGTGAGATTGTCAGGCTTACAGCAGAATTTTCCCGTACATAAGTAATGAGAGTTTCCACCCCATTTCTATTTGGCTATAGTGGAGCTCAAAGTTTAAGCCACAGTCCTATTTACCTTGTCACTCTGACCTCTCACACAGAGGAAATCCAGCTTCTTCCCAGGCCATTTATTGAAATGAGAGTTGATCACAGGTTTCATGGCAATAAAAGCCAAATTTGTCAAATCACAGCCAGAGTATTTTTCCCTTGACAACTTAATGGTCACCAAATGGTGACCAATAAAGTTAAAATTGTATTTAATTTTAGGAAGGTTTGGGTTTTTCTTCATACAGATACCTTAGAGTTCTTTTTAGGCCTACCCTCAGATGGACCATTGTTAAGCAAATAAAATCAGCTCTCCAAGCAATTCAAGCCGAAAACTTACCTTGGCCTCAATTATCTTTACATTTGACCAAATGAGATTCTAATTGTAGACTGAACTACACAGTTGATTGTTTTAGGACTCACTGCATATTGCCTATGTAGACCTGGCCCTAGAATACAGACATCAAGATAGCCTATGAGAAAACTGAGCCCATGCCCTGGCTCTAACCAAAATACATTCCAGCCATCATGGGCATCTACCCTCCCTTAACACCCTCCCTCAGTGGCACCCTCCAGCATCCCCCAACTCTGGCTCTCTGGCTCCTGTCCCTCTGTCAGAAGACCAAGAACAAATGACCACAGCACGTGGTGAGTAATAGCTAAGAATGGGATGTGGCCAACCAAGGTCGTGTCCACAGATGCCAGGTTCTCAGTGTATTGTGCAAAACTTCTGGGAAATTTGGCTCTGTCCTAATATGCCCCCTGAATTATCCTGTTGGATTCCAGCTCCTCAACTGAAGCAGTCAGAGGTAAAATAAGATAATCCCAGAGGTGTACTCACCCATGAACTACAATCTATCTAATGCTAAGGGAGATGCCACTCCGGTTTTGAGTAAGACATGGCATCCACTAGAGAGAAATGAAATCTGCCAATTGCCATCATAGATACTGCCCAGGCAACTCTAGATGGAGCTCAACCTCTCTCTACTGTCCTGTCCTGCCCTTTCTAAGAACTGAGGACAAACCAAGGGACAGGAGTCCCAACTGAAAAAAAAAATATGTGCCCCAAATCTAAACTTGGCAGTATTTGCTCCTGCCATTGAAAAATGTCCCTAATATGATTACAAATAGATATAGGCATACCCCAGTGCATTACAGGGCTCAAAAGAAGAGCAAGCACTATGTAAAACTGAAAGAGCTCTTGTCAGTCATTAACTAGACCAACCTCCTTATCATACAGGTGAAGAAAGAGAAGCTCAGAGGACAAGGTTACTAGTTAGTGGCTAGGATGCACTGAACCCCGGTTCAGGGATTTGTACTTTATGTTACCAGTTGTCAAGTGATACCCATAAGCAGATATAGTTTATTTCCCACACAGCAGCCATAAGGACCCCTTTTAACACACAAGGCAGATCGTGTCACTCAAAAGCCTCAGGTGACTTCCTGTCTCACCCAGGTGGAGCCCAAAGACCTCAGCAAGCCTTGCAGGTCTGCATGATCTGGCCCCATTACCTCTCGGCCTTTGGTACCTATCACACTGCCTGTCACACTTGGTGTCAGCCACATTAGCCATCTTGCTCTCTCTGGGGACACTCCACAGTCTCCCAGATGCACTCAGGATCTCCACGTTTACCACTCCCTCTGGAATGCTCTCTCCTAAACAGCTACAGAGCCTCCCTCACTTCCCTTGGGTCTCTACTCAACTTCACTCTCACAGAGACCTTCCCTGACCACTCTAAACTAGCAGTCCTACTCCTCCTTGCGTGGCATTTTCTAGCTCCCTATCCTACCTTATTTTATAGCTTTGAAAGGTACACCGTATTCATTGTTTGTTGCCTGTTCCCCCCACTGGCATGTAAGCTCAACTGATTGCATGAAATGTCTTTAGTTCACTGCTAAATCCTCAGCACCTTGAACAGCACCTGGCACATAGTAGGTGCTCAATGAACATTTGTTGAATGAATAAATGAATATAGAGTTGATATCTGCAAGGCTCCAGCAGTGAGATTACTTTCATATTGAGTTTCATGTTCATTTTCTTTGAGTGTTGGCAAGGTGAGAGGAAACCAGCACTCTTAAGTACACTGTTAGCAAGAATATAGATTAGCAGAACTTTCTGGAAGCTTTTTGGCAATTTCTAATGCACTTTAAAAAGCACCAACATACTTTTGGACCCAGAAATCCCACAAGTAGGAATGTTCCCTGTTGGAAGGACTCACAAAAATTCTTCAAGATGTGCAAGAGGCTTGTGACAGCATATTGCATAATAGCAAAAATTGTAAATAACTTTACAAGTGTCCATCAATAAGAGATTGGTTAAAGAAATTCCTGTACAGCCATACAGTAGAAAATATGTAACTGTCATTTAAAAATGCATTGGATCAGTGAGTTCTCATATGGAAAATTCTTTAACTTGACATACAAGTAAAACACCTAAGATGAAAAATAGCATTCATACTATGACCCCTTTCATGCAAATTTTAAGATAAGATATACAAATGCATATGTGCTGGCAGAAGACTTAAAATATTTGTAGACAGAATCATAGGAATCGTTAATAGTGATTCACAGTGGGGAGAGGTGACTAGGTTGGGAAGGAAAGCTTTCACCTCTCAATTTGCACATTTTTGTACTGTTTAAATTTCCTAGCCAAGCATAGTCTTATCTTGTACTATTTTTCAGTGCCAACAGAGGTTGCTTGAGATGAGATTATGGGCCATTTTTTGTTGTTTTCCTATACTTCCCTGATATTAAGAAAGCTGGGGAGGCCAAGGCAAGTGGATCACCTGAGGTCAAGAGTTTGAGATCAACCTGGCCAACATGGTAAAACCCTGTCTCTACTGAAAAATACAAAAATTATCCAGGTGTGGTGGTGGGCACCTATAAACCCAGCTACTCAGGACGCTGAGGCAGGAGAACCATTTAAACCTGGTAGGCGGAGGTTGCAGTGAGCCGAGATCGTGCCACTGAACTCCAGCCTGGGCAACAAGAGCAAAAACTCCATCTCAAAAAAAAAAAACAAAAAACAAAAAACAAAAAAACAAAAAAACACAGGGCTCGACTGGACCTGCTAATCTTCTCAAACCACCAGGTTTAACTGTGACAGCTAATGTTTTCTGCGTTTCACAAAAACCAACATAGTCTGAACACATGAATGTATATCTGGGATTAATACTGGTTTTAAAATCATCACAAAACTCTTCACAAACTGAGTGTCCTGTCACGCATGAGGCTTGTGTTCAATGCAATATTAAGAAGCATAGAGCTGTTACCTAAATAATCAGGAGACAAGGCCTTTCCTCTTTCAGTGGGGCTTTTTCAAAGCACTTTCACATGTATTATCTCATTTAATTGGCACAACAAGCCTATGAGATGGGCCGCTTTACAGCTGAGAAAAGCAAGAAGCTGGAAAGGCCCCACAGCTGCAACTGTGAAAAACAGAACCAGAAAATCAGCAGCCCAATTGGCCCCATGTCATTGCCTTATAGATGGAATCCCCACCTTCAAATGTTCTGTTCCAAGTCTGCTGTATAATTTTCCCTCCATCCTTTTTGCTGTAACCAGCTCTGAGTACTTCATGTAGAGCCAAGACGTAGAGGAGGATGGCATCGTGGAATCCTTCAACAAACATGTTAACCTGAAAAGAAAACCCCAGATGCGTGAGCCAAAACACCACATGACTCATGTCAGGAATAACATGAGCACTCCAAAGGGTTAACAAGTTAGACCTGAGGTCTGTTAGCCATGGCAGAGGTGGGCAGAAGGGACACTAACAAGAATCATGCCATGACTTTCCTGGCATGGCTCAGAGGGGAAAGCCCTTCCCCAGTTGGGGAATTTGGAAAGCCTGTTACAGAAGTCAAGAAAACTATACCTGTTGACCAGGTCAAGAATTTCAAGTGTGCCCACCTTTGCCAATGGTCCCTTTTGGACAAGTCCCCTCCTCCTTCCCCACATCTGCCTCTATCTCAAGCTTATGTGAGTTCAGCCTCCCCCTTGAGGTCTTCTCCATCTTCAGCAATCCCATGATCTCTTCATGCTCTGAATGTGGAGCATAACGAAAGAACAGTAGAGATCCATTCATTTATATTTAACAATTGTTGATACCTACTAGAGTGCTGGTGCTATGAGTGCAAAGAAGAGTAGATGCTGTAACTTTTGCCTGTCTACCTAGCATTTGTGTCCTCTCTCCCATTAGTAAAAATGTCTTAGTCTCTCTTTCCAATTTGTGTTTTGAGTACATCTAACCCTATCCCTACTCCCTGCCAAGCTCCAAGGACAAGAATGGAAAATAGGCTTGGACTGTTGGTATATCCCAGTTGAGCCCTGATTCAAGTAAGCTAGCCCTTGCCCTCTGGAAACTTAAAGGTTTCCTAAACATAGACACTGGTCATGTGGACTTGGGGAAGTCACTTCATCTATTTGAGCTTTGTTCTTTTCATCTATATATTGACCATGAGACTAATGTCTGCTTCAAGAGGTAGTTGCAAGAAGTCTGTTAAATAAAATGCTTCATATTATCATGCCTGGCACATATCAAATTCCCAACTAACAGAAGCCAATGCTATCATGATATTTTATGGGCTTTAAAGTGTTGGAGTCTGTGCGTGTTCAAGGTCTGTTCAGAATACAGTACAAATACCAAAATGGGAGTGGTTAGTCTGATGGGTTGGGAAGGGTGGGAAAGAGAGGCTTAACAGCAGTGAAAAAAGTTGAACTGAGTTTTGAAGATGAAGAGATGTTTCTCAGGTGGGGGCAAAGACACAGAGTCAGGGCACATTCTGACAGCCTGGTGTATTTTGGGAAGTGCAAATGTTTTGCTAGGCTGGGAGCAAGAGAAACAGGGTCACACCAAGATGGAGAGGTAAGGAGGCTGGAGAGGTAAGGAGAGTCAGATCATCGAGAATCTGGAGACCACACTGAGGAACTTGGACTGTCTTCAGCAGGCATCTAATCACTTTAGTTCACCCCTTACCTACATTAAAAGCAACCTTTGATAAATTCTAATACCACATTTAAACCCATTATAACATTCACTGGATATGAAATGAGCAGATTCTATCTTGAAACACCAAGAGGCTTACAAACAAACTCTGTACAAAAAGTACAAAAAATCCAAGCCTTCTCATTTCAGAAGAAAGTGTCAAAGACGAAATGCCAATGATGCAAAATGAACTGGGCATTTTGTAGATAGCCATCTGGCATGGCTTAGTGGGGGAAAACCCACTACCCGCCCCATCTCTAGAAGAAAACCTCGTGGGAAGACAGCTGCAACTGACCTTCTGCATCACCTGGTTCAGATGCACAAATATTCACAAGACACAGCTCGGCGACTGGATCTACTTAAACTTATCCCACCCCTAGGATGGGAACCCCTGTGTGCATCCCAGAAGCAGATATTTCATGTTTGCAAAAAACTAGTGCTGAGAAGCAGTTTAGCCTAATGGTTAAATATCCTGGACCCCCTTTCCAGCTCTGCCACTTCCTACTTGTGTTCTGATTTCCTCATCTGGAAAATGAGAAAAATAACAGTACCTATCTCATGGGGATGCTGTTAGGTTTAAACAAATGAAAAAATGTAGAAGACTTCAAATAGTGTCTGACAGAGTCAGCACTCACTGTTAGCTTTTGGTGTTGTGATGCTCTAGAGATGGAGAATTATTAACCTGGAGATCCTGCTTAGTTTCAAATTCTTAGCAGTATTCAAAATATAAGTGATTTTCTTACAGGTATCATGTGTGTTATTGGCCCATTTTACACTCAGTGGGAGAGAAGGCTACTGTTCATGTTGTCTGTGCCCTAGACAGTAGACAGTTCTCTTTGTTCCACAACACCAAGCTCTTAATTTCACCTTAGTATTACAGATGCAGTTCAAGTGGTCATCTGCTGACCTTCTGCAAGAGGTGGAGAGTGGGAAAGACTGCTGATTTGCAGGAGTTTGGAATTCGCTGGCTGGACACACAGTCCAGTCTTGGCCCTGATGGGTTATTTAATCTCTCTAATCTTCAATTTCCTCATCTGTTAAGTGGGGGTTTAGTACCATCTCACCTCAGAGAGCTCTTCTGAGGATTGAATGAACCAGTGCACGTAAAACACCGCAAGCAGTTCCTAGGACCATGGAAGCAACTGACAGATTCTGACTCTTACTCCTTAAGAGTAAGCTGTCAAGCTTAAGTGTCAGAGTGAGTGATTATTTTCTCATGCAAAGAAAAATAATGTAGAAATAACATCTACAAGTCAAAGACAATTTTCTGCTCATTTGGCTATGCCAATTTGATTTTCCAAAGGAATATGAAATTTCCACTTAGGCCATGAAGTCATTATGGCTTGAGAAAGTCTTCATGCTGATGAATTTTAATAAGTGAACTTTAGCGGTATAATTTCATTCTCAGACCACATTTTTTTAAAGTTTAAGGTCTATCTTCTCTTTGATAATTTTACAGAAGCCAGCCGGCTCCAGAGGAAAGTCAGAGAATCACAGAGTCATGGCCTGCGGGAGATGCCAGGTGCCCTCTGAAAGTTCTGATCAAATCCCCTTGTTACTTTGAAGACCCGAAGAGAATTGGTTGCTCTCCTCAGTCTTCCTATATTCTGTCCTTATTGTACAAGGGTTGTGCCCTGCAAGTTCCTTGTTCCTGCAGTTCCCAAGACAGGCCTTGCTTAAATTGTGAAGCACTAGCCACCAGGCATCACCATCCCCCTCTCATCCTCCTCCTTCCCTCCCCTCCTCGAAATCCTAACCCAGGACCACCATGTTGATGTTGATCACCCAAAGCACTGACTGTGCGCCCCATTACCATATCCTGTCTTGCCCTTCCCCTTCCTTCCTTCTTGACATGCCCTCTGAGCTGCCCCCGCTACAATTCAGGCCAGGAAGAAAGATTATGTGGTGGAGAACAATGAACTTGAGTTATATTGAACTTGAGTTACTTTTGTCCTCGCAGGTTTGATGGTAGAAAGAAATAGACAGGCCCTGAATACACACCCAGTTCTGAAAATGCATTCTAGCTTGATTTGCAAACGGATCGCAAAATATGCATTCTTTCTTCTCAGGGTGGCTGAGTGTCTCCCTCTCCTGCCAAAATTAGCAGAAGAGCTGCTGACCCCGCTGAGGTTTGCTGGCACCCCGCCCACTGCGGGGGAGGTTTCATAACACCTACCTCACAGGACCTCAAGCCAGAAGCAAAGCCCCAGAGACCAGCTTTTCTCGAGAACATTCTCACATCTACACGTGATTTTTAGCGGGAGGAAAGTCCATTAGCACATTGTAGACACTGAAAATTAGACGTGCAAATTAAGAAAAAAATAAGGGAGAAAAAAAAAAACCCAAGTAGGAAGTTGGCTTAGGAACACTTCCTATTGGCCCTCCAGGCTGAAAGGAACAAGGTCAGCTGGTACGCCCCCTGCCGCTGGACAGAACAACCCTTGAACCTCAAAGTCCAAGTCCTGACCAACACAGGTCATGATGTTGTTAGCTATCACAGGTAAACAACTGGGATTCCCCCACGGAGCAATCTGTTCTAGTAATTAGCATCGTTATTGCCAGGAAATTTTCCTTACCATCATCAGCCATAAGCCTTAACCAAGTTCCTACATGCAGCCATTTCTTCTGCTAGATGCTCAGAAAACTGGGAGAAGAGAACAATGCAGTTTCCAATCTCCACCAAACAGCACCACTGCTACCTACAAACAGGTAGACGGGCTCTGTGCATGCAAGTTGCAAAGTTGTACATGGGCCTCGCTGAAAGCCATGCTCCAGGGTAATCATTATTGGTGCTGTTTATCAAATAAAGTGGCCTTCCAACGAGATGAAAAGCTTTCACCATCTTCCACTTATTCTTGCAAAAAGAAGATAGCATGACAAGAGGGCATAAACTCTCAATCCTTTCATTTCTATTTTCTCTCTTTCTTTCTCTTTTTTAAACAGAGTCTCACTTTGTCACCCGGGCTGGAGTGCAGTGGTGCAATCTCAGCTCACTACAGCCTTGACCTATCCAGTTCAAGTGCTCCTCCTGCCTCAGCCCCACAAGTAGCTGGGATTACAGGTGTGCAACACCATGCCCGGTTAATTTTTGTATTTTTTGTAGACACGTGGTTTTACCATGTTGCCCAGGCTGGTCACAAACTGGAGCTCAAGTGACTCGCCCACCTCGGCCTCCCAAAGTGCTGGGATTACAGGCATGAGCCACCGTGCCAGGCCCGTCATCTCCATTCTCTTGATTCTGTCCTCTGCAGCTGGCCAGAATGGAAGAATACTGTTTTTGCCCCGGCCTTCCTCTCTGATAGCACCTGCCAGCCACATTGATTTATTAGTGTTTTTTTAGATCCTCTATCATGGGGAGAGCTGAATAGAAATCATGTTGTTGCTGCTGTTTATTTTCTAACTGATCATAAAGTGTTGCTGCTCACAGGCTGGCTCCCAACCATGGCAGCGAGCCACATCGCTCTCACTTCTCTCTGGAGACGTAAATTCATAGTTAGATGAATTCCTCAATGCCTGCATTCCAAACAAGTCAGCATAGAACGCTGTGGGCCTCAGCTGTTCTGTAAAGTGAGAGTGGTCTAGCTCTTGGGGTTGCTGGAATCTGAGAAAGGCTGTCAAGCTCTCAGACAGAGGCTGCTGGAAGAAAGTGACCGAGTTCAATGCTTAGCTAGGCTGTCCTGGAGCTTTGCCTTTGGTGTTCATGGGAACTCAAGCATAGCACACAGTAGTTCTACCTTCCCTACCACAGACTGGTGGTTCCCAGTGCAAAGAAGGGAAACTGAGGGTGCTAGGCAGCATTTCTCAAGAATCACTTGCAAAAGACATGCCATCTAATCACCCATTTTGGTTGAAGGGGAGATGGGGGAAAGAAAAATTTGGTTGGAAAGTAGGTAAGAGAGGAGATGGGCCCATCACAGGCTTGTACCTCATCATAGTGAACAATGGCCAGACCACCTTCTCTGACCTGAAATGAAACTGGTCCAGCCCACCTGGACCACTGGAGGTGGTAGATAGCAGAAGGAAGTGGTCTGGGAAGGCTGTGTGCATAGCACGAAGGTTAAAGAACATTCTGCATTTGATGAACACTTTACAAATATAATATAGTACCCAGACTTTAAAAACAGAGTATCTATTTTTGTTCAATTTCCTTTTAAATCATTAAATTAAGTGTACAATTTAGGGTCACAGCAGCAACTGCCATAAACCAAGTAGCCTCACAACCTCCTCAGCACCAAACAGAGGGAGGTCTCTTTCTTACTGACAGAGATCCCAATGTCTGTTCTGTAGAGGGACTGCCTTCATGGAATTCTCACATGGTCACTTGATGATGTATTTTAGCCTTGAGGAAAGTTAAGCTGAAAATCTGCACCCTTATCCCAGTGGAACTCTGGGAAAATGCAAAGGGCAGGTGGCTGACAGTCAGGAAACACCACAGGGAGAGAGCCGGGGTCTTCATCTGCAACTCTGTGCATGGCAGAAGCGTCGCTGAACCCTCTGGTATACTTCTTGCTCCACAGACTGAAGTTAGAACTTACTTAGGGTGGGATCTGACTTAAGTTTCCCAAATAACTATCCCTGTCATGGGCTCAGTTCTGCACTGGTAGCAATGCCCTGGGCTGGCAAATTAACTTGGACCTTCCTGAGGTGTGGCTGCCTGCAGACTGTTTTCCCTCTCATCACCTAGAACAGACTGGATCATTGAACAAAAGCAATCTTAGGAAGATCATTAGGTGGAGTTAGAGCCCTCATTCACCTCCTACAATGACGGGGACAGCAGAGGGTCACAGAACTGAATCCAGAGGCATGAGCACACCTCAGCAAGGAACGCTGGTCCTGTTCATGGGAAGCAACGAGGACATCTCCGTGGGCATCGATTTTTGGAATTGGTGGGTATGGAGCACAAGTAAGTGAGAATGACTTTTTAAAATTCTCCCAAGGCTCACACAGGGAAGATGGTCATCTGATATATCTGCCCTTTGGATGTGTCACACATGCGTCATATACAGATGCTTCTCATCCCATCACCCTCTTGAAGGCTTAGTTGAGAAATGCACACACATAATGACATAATCGTTCCTGGCCTTCAAAGGAGCAAGTGAGTGATGTCTGTCCTAGGCCCTGACGATTCACCAGTGCCAACCAGACATGCTTCTGAAAGGCTGGTGACCCAGCCTCCACAAGACTGCTCGGGACACATGCAGGCCTCTCTTCCCAGAGGTCTGTGTCCTATCAAGGCACGAAGTTGAGGTGGGCAAAGGCATAAACCAAAACCCAACAGGAGAAGGGCAGGAACAGGAGCAGGAGCAGGCATCCCACTCACCCTGCAACTGTGCCAGGCAGCAATACAGACAGGAAGAGGGGTGACCAGGTCAAACGGAGGTGGAGACAGGGAAAGAGGAGGGTACAATTTCTGGCTTTATTACTTCTGATAGGCCAAAATCAGAAAGAGCATGTAACTCTAATTTCTCTGACTTCATGATACCCTCTTAAACTGGTCCTGAGGACTTCAGACAGCTTGCCTTGAACTTTTCGAGTCACCTACAGATGTGTTTACAAAGAATAAATGGACAAAAATACAGGCTTTTATACAGGTGGCTTTTTTTTTTTATTTCTGTTTTATACCCTTAAATGAAACTTCCCTGTTTTTATTTAAGCAATTTCAAGGTGTGGTGAGGACTAAGCTAAGATCCAGAACCCCAACTCCAACAGTTTAATTTTGTCCAATTCTTAATTCAGAGATTCCCAAGCTGTATTCCACAGAACAGTAGCATTCCTTGACATGTTAATGAATGGTTCTAGAAATAGCAGTATTTTGGTTAAGCAGATTTACAAAATACTAAATTAAACAAAGTCAAGCAGTTCTCTTCACTGCTGGGCAATAATTATAATAGCCAGCTTTTATTGAACACCTACTATATGCTAGGAGTTATGTAAACATAGCTTGAGTTCTGTTGCACCTTACAAAACATTCATAGACAGGCGTACTGTTATTATCCTATGACAGGGAGTCTGACTAACATCCTAACAGGAAAAAGAGATCTTGGTCAGTGGATGGGGTCAAAACTCAAGAAAACGTTGAGTGGGCAAGTTTTTAAGAGTCTAAAGCTGGCTTGCCCAGTTATAACATTTATCCTATTGACACATTTGTTCAGCCAGCAAATATGAGAAAACAGTTTTGTGCTCCAGTTTGTGTTTTTAATTGGCCAATACTTGGGTGGCTCTACAAGTGAGCATGTACACTGAGAGAGACAAATGACACAAGACTAAAACTGACAATGTCCTTCAGTTGCTGTGACTGAGTTGACCTCCAACCCATCATCAGGGTGAGGGAGGGACAGAACCTGCACCTGGAGAGGGAATGACATGGCAGAAGATGGAAGAGAAAGGGCAAAACAGGACATGAGACAACAACCTAATTGTCCCTCATCTCAACCTAGTCTTTAAACAAGCAGCTAACAACAGCTTGACTCAAGAATCGGGTCAAGTGAATCAGGATTTCTGCTAAGTCATGAACTCACCAAAGATGCCTCTAAATAAGCCAGATATGAAGGATGAATGTCCTACCTCACACAGCGGCTAAACACATGAGTAACTCCACCAGGTAATAAAAGATCTACTGATCAAATGTTTCCCAACTAGCACTCACTATGAAATACGATGACTTTGGTTTTGAAAGTTTTTCTTTTTTTAATTGTACTTTAAGTTCTAGGGTACATGTGCACAACGTGCAGGTTTGTTACATATGTATACATGTGCCATGTTGGTGTGCTGCACCCATCAACTTGTCAGCACCCATCAACTCGTCATTTATATCAGGTATAACTCCCAGTACCATCCCTCCCACATCCCCCCTTCCCACAATAGGTCCCAGTGTGTGATGTTCCCCTTCCCATGTCCAAGTGATCTCATTGTTCAATTCCCACCTACAAGTGAGAACATGCAGTGTTTGGTTTTCTGTTCTTGCGATAGTTTGCTGAGAATGATGGTGTCCAGCTGCATCCATGTCCCTACAAAGGACACGAACTCATCCTTTTTCATGGCTGCATAGTATTCCGTGGTGTATATGTGCCACATTTTCTTAATCCAGTCTGTCACTGAGGGACATTTGGGTTGATTCCAAGTCTTTGCTATCATGAATAGTGCCGCAATAAACATACGTGTGCATGTGTCTTTATAGCAGCATGATTTATAATCCTTTGGGTATATACCCAGTAGTGGGATGGCTGGGTCATATGGTATTTCTAGTTCTAGATCCTTGAGGAATCGCCATACTGTTTTCCACAATGGTTGAACTAGTTTACAGTCCCACCAACAGTGTAAAAGTGTTCCTATTTCTCCACATCCTCTCCAGCGCCTGTTGTTTCCTGACTTTTTAATGATCATCATTCTAACTGGCGTGAGATGGTAACTCGTTGCAGTTTTGATTTGCATTTCTCTGATGGCCAGTGATGACGAGCATTTTTTCATGTGTCTGTTGGCTGTATGAATGTCTTCTTTTGAGAAGTGTCTGTTCATATCCTTTGCCCACTTTTTGATGGGGTTGTTTGTTTTTTTCTTATAAATTAAGTTCTTTATTCTGGAGTGATAATTATAATAATAACCTTGATAAATTACAATAATAATAATAAATGTAGCAAAACTTCATTTACCCAGTCTCATTAGGGAAAAAAAGATGTTTCAAATAAGCAAATTTTCCAGGTTCCTTAATATTATTTCTCTAAGTATCAAAACTTTTTATATAATCTAAAGACCTTTGGTTGGAAATGCTCCTAAAATGAACCGCAGACATTGCTGCCTTGGTAACAGAAATATGCTGACTGTGATATGTAAGGCTACGATCATGAACGGTCCAGTCGCCTCCATCACTACTGAGGTGGGGATTGTGCTGTCTACACAATGCTGACACCAGACTTGTGTTTTTCAGATATTATTTCTTCGTCTGTGCTGGTGGAACATGAGCTGACGACCCTCACTCCTTCCTGCCATGCTTTCTCCCCTTGGCTGCTGGTCCCTTTCCTGCTGGGGACCTCTAGGGATCTCAACAGCTCACAAATCCAGTCTAAATGCTTCAGGAGGGTAAGGAACACTGTCCATTGCTAGCCACCCCCCAGATGAACTCTGTGCCCTACTTCTTACAAAACCACTTGGATTATCTGAGCATGCCTTGAGGTACTTCACACCTTAGCCCTGGGGCTGGGACTGTCCTCCCCAAGGGACATGTGTCACCTAAGACAAAATTCTACTCAACTTTGCTGGCTATTCTCAGGTTACCCCTCCAGTCCACTTCCCACCCTTCTCCAGCCATCTCTGTGCCCTGGGAAGCCGACATATACCCACAGCACCAATGGGCGCCCCCCACCCTTCCTCTGGCTTCTGGTTGGATTAGCAAGAGGTGAGAGGGCGGAGGAGATAAAGGTGGGATGCCAGGGGCTGCTCTCCCAGACCAGATGCCACAGGCAGGTCCCCGCAACCACCACAGGCCCTGCAGTTCTGGTAACTTTTCCTCCTCTTGCTCCTTCTGGTCTAGGGGTGGTCACAGCTTCCCACCATGCTCACAGGCCCTGGGGTTCTTAACCGTCCTTTGTAGGTTTTCCTAAACATAGCTTTGAAAATAGTGCCTTTACTTGTAAGTTCCTGATTTCCTTTCAGTGTGTCAAATGTATCCTCCAAAGACTCCTACAGACAGAGATCAACCTTATGTGAGCCAGCAAAGTTCTTCTCGCTGAAGTCTTCTCTGAACCATCCAATTCCTCCTTCCTTCCATGACTGCACTCAGTGAAAGTTTATTATTTCACTCACCAGCCCATTTTGCACATTTGCACATCTGTGTACCCTGATACTGCACAAGCTCCTTGATGCACAAGCGAAACCTCCAGTGTCTTTGTTACCCTGGGACCTAGCCCTGCATCAAATACAGAAACTGCACTCACTGGAGTTAATGCTGCTGTCACCAGTCACTTCCTGCCACTGACATTGTGCCTGCCCATAGCATGCCATCGTCCCCTCTCTCACTCACTCCCACTAATGTTCTATAAGCTAGGGGGAGAAATCACAAGGCTTGTTATAGCTGTACTTAAAATCAGGGTAAATAGGTTCTGAGTGAGGATTTGAAAGATTCCCCTGTGATAAAATTAATTGATTATAAATCTATTTTAGCTGCTCAGGGGCCTTTGTCACATACTTCTTTTCTCTTGACTGTGTCCTGAATACCTGAGATTACTATAAATCTGGCTCAGCAGCTGCTGCCAAGGGGAAGATTTCCAGGCTTTAACACCAAGATAGGGATGGTCATGCTATAACTATTAGTAATTGCAGTATTTGCCATCACTTTTAATGCACCAACCTAATAACAATATGCTTATCAGTCAGTGAATGAGTAAATTCATTTTTTAAGAAAGCTTTTCTATCAAGTTTGCTATTTAAAAAAAAAAAAAAAAGCTAAACTAAATATTATCTCCATCATCAGAAACTCGATTCCCTACATTTGGGTAAAATTAAGAAATCATTGGCAACTTTTTGGTGTGATTAGTAGAAATATTGTTATGTTTTTAAAAAGAGTGTTCCAGTACTGGTGGCATAGTTTGTATCAGATTAACTCTCTCCAAAAATAATTCTATATCCTGGACAAATTCTTTTTTTTTTTTTTTTTTTTTTTTTTTTTTTTTTTTT
>NW_016809462.1:234675-237753 GCF_001698545.2 Rhinopithecus bieti
GTGTGTGATGTTCCTCTTCTCGAGTCCAAGTGATCTCATTGTTCAGTTCCCACCTATGAGTGAGAACATGTGGTGTTTGGTTTTCTGTTCTTGCGATAGTTTGCTAAGAATGATGGTTTCCAGCTGCATCCATGTCCCTACAAAGGACACAAACTCATCCTTGTTTATGGCTGCATAGTATTCCATGGTGTATATGTGCCACATTTTCTTAATCCAGTCTGTCACTGATGGACATTTGGGTTGATTCCAAGTCTTTGCTATCGTGAATAGTGCCACAATAAACGTACGTGTGCATGTGTCTTTGTAGCAGCATGATTTATAATCCTTTGGGTATATACCCAGTAGTGGGATGGCTGGGTCAAATGGTACATCTAGCTCTAGATCCTTGAGGAATCGCCATAACAAGTTGATTCTTAAATCAAATTGACAAGTTGATTTATATAGAAAAAGGAAAAAAAATGAGTAGGCAAAACTTTTCAAAGAGAAGGACAAATTAGGGGCTCACATTGCCAGATTTGAATATTTGCTACAAAGCTAAAGTTTTAACACAGTATAGAACTGGTGTAAGAATAGACAAATAGATAAATGGAACAGAATAAAGAGTCTAAAACCACACTTGAGTTTTGACGAAGACACGTAAGCAAGTCAATGGGAGAAACAAAGTCTTTTCTATGCAGAGTGACAGAACAAAAGAAGATCGGACAAAACTAAAACTTGATTCCTAACTCACAGCAAATACAAAATTCACTTGAGACAGATCACAGACCTAAAATAAAAGCCAAAACTTTTATGAAGCTCTGAAGGAAAACCAGAAAATATCTTTGTGACTTTAGGGTTGGCAAATTTTTTATTAAAGATGATACCAAAAAAGTTGAACATTAAAAAAACTGACTACATCTGGAAAAAAAAAAAAAAACCTCTCCTCATCAAAAGCACATTTAAAACATTAAAATGCAGGTAAAAGAAAGAGAAAATATTTGTTATACACACATCTGACTTATATCCAGAACATTTCAAAAGAACTCTTTCAAACAACAACAAAGAGACAGCCTATTTTAAAATGGGCAAAGTATTTCAGCACAACAGTCAGAAAAGTGAAGTAGCCAATAAGCACATGAAAAGTAGCTCAAAACCACTAGTCATCGGAGTACAATTTAAACCACAGCGAGGCAGCATTTTATATCCATCAGAATAGCTAAAATTAAAAGCTGACACCACCAAATGTAGATGAGGTTGTAGAACAACTGTAACTCCATACATTGCTGGTGGGAATGTAAAATGATACTACTTTGACAGCTTCTTATACAGTCAAACATGCATCTATGCTATGAGGCAGCAATTGCATTCCTGGATATTTACTCAACAGAAATGAAAGCATGGGTCGGCAAAAAACATATACAGGAATGCTCATTGCAGCTTTGGTCACAATAGTTCCAAACTGGAAAAAAAACAAACATCCATCAACAGAAGAATACACAAACAAATCATGGTGTATTTGAACAACATAGTTATTACTCGGAAAGGAGTCTTGAGTAGGTAAACAAAGGGGCCAGGAAGCTCCAACTGGGTGGAGCCCACTGCAGCTCTAGGAGGCCTGTCTGCCTCTGTAGACTCCACCTCTAGGGGCAGGGCATAGCCAAACAAAAGGCAGCAGAAACCCCTACAGATTTAAATGTCCCTGTCTGACAGCTTTGAAGAGAGTAGTGGTTCTCCCAGCACAGAGTTTGAGATCTGAGAACGGACAGACTGCCTCCTCAAGTGGAGGACCCTCGAGTAACCTAACTGGAAGGCACCCCGAATAGGGACAGACTGACACCTCACATGGCTGGGTACCCCTCTGAGATGAAGCTTCCAGAGAAATGATCAGGCAGCAACATTTGCTGTTCAACAATATTTGCTGTTCTGCACCCTCCACTGCTGATACCCAGGCAAACAGAGTCTGGAGTGGACCTCCAGCAAGCTCCAACAGACCTGTAGCTGAGGATCCTGACTGTTAGAAGGAAAACTAACAAACAGAAAGGACATCCACACTAAAACCCCATCTATACGTCACCATCATCAAAGACCAAAGGTAGATAAAACCACAAAGATGGGGAAAAAACAGAGCAGAAAAGCTGAAAATTCTAAAATCAGAGCGCCTCTCCCCTCCAAAGGAACGCAGCTCCTCACCAGCAATGGAACAAAGCTGGATGGAGAATGACTTTGATGAGTTGACAGGAGAAGGCTTCAGATGATCAAACTTCTCCAAGGTAAATGAGGAAGTTTGAACCCATCACAAAGAAGCTAAAACTTTGAAAAAAGATTAGATGAATGGTTAACTAGAATAACCAATGTAGAGAAGTTCTTAAATGATCTAATGGAGCTGAAAACCATGGCATGAGAACTACGTGATGAATGCATAAGCTTCAGTAACTGATTCGATCAACTGGAAGAAAGAATATCAGTGATTGAGGATCAAATGAAGGAAATGAAGCAAGAAGAGAAGTTCAGAGAAAAAAGGGTAAAAGAAACAAAGAAAGCCTCCAAGAAACATGGGACTATATGAAAAGACCAAATCTCCGTCTAACTGGTGTACCTGAAAGTTGTCAGGAGACTGGAACCAAGTTGGAAAACACTCTGCAGGATACTATCCAGGAGAACTTCCCCAACCTAGCAAGGCAGGCCAACATTCAAATTCAGGAAATACAGAGACCACCACAAAGATACTCCTTGAGAAGAGCAACTCCAAGACACAAAATTGTCAGATTCACCAAAGTTGAAATGAAGGAAAATATGTTAAGGGCAGCCAGAAAGAAAGGTCGCATTACTCACAAAGGGAAGCCCATCAGACTAACAGTGGATCTCTGAGTAGAAACTCTACAAGCCAGAAGAGAGTGGGGGCCAATATTCAACATTCTTAAAGAAAAGAATTTTCAAACCAGAATTTCATATCCAGCCAAACTAAGCTTCATAAGTGAAGGAGAAATAAAATCCTTTACAGACAAGCAAATGCTGAGAGATTTTGTCACCACCAGGCCTGCCCTACAAGAGCTCCTGAAGGAAGCACTAAACATGGAAAGGAACAACTGGAACCAGCCA
>NW_016809462.1:241568-262839 GCF_001698545.2 Rhinopithecus bieti
TTTCTCATCATTTAACCAAAATAATTCTTTTTTTAAAAAAAAAAAAGACATTTGTAGATCTCAAATGTCAACCTAAAAGGATAGGGTAACACACCAATGATCAACACTCTCTTATTCCCATTTGCAATCCATCATACTGAACTGTTCTAAATCATTCTGGAACCCACTTAAAAGTCTTTAGAAACTATGGAAATAATGAATTTTATATGTTTATTAGCTATCAGGAAAAATAATAATTCATTATAATTATCCTGAAAGTATCCCTTCAGTTTGAGAATTCCATTGTCTTCAAATTTCAAGAAATGCCCATAGTCTTCACAAGGTTGGGTCATGCTATATCTTATATATTTTAAAGAGACTGATCTTTTTAGTCTATTTTATAAGAAAATTGTTTCACTCCTTTGGGCAATTAAAAGATACTCTATTTCTTTTTTGAAACCTTTAAGGCTAATATACTAATGTGGTGAGACTTATTTCTCTTAAGAAATTTACCAAAACTATACAGAGTATTCCAGATGCAGATGTATCATGATTTGGAATCATAAAGATATTCTCAATATTTTGAAAGGTAGAATGACCTGAGCCCAATAAATAGACTGGCCACCATACAAGAGAGACTCCTGGGTACCTGTCTTAGGGGGATGCATTACCTCAACATTACAGGAATTCTTAACAGGCTTACAGATCACAAAATTTTACAACTGGAAGGGAATTTAGACCTCATACAGTACAACCAGTATACTGTGTACATGAGAAACTGAAGCCCACAACAGTAGCCTGATTCACCCAACATCATGCAGAGGGAAGGATGGAGCTGCAACTAGAACTGAAGTCTCCTAACACCAAACAAGCACCTTCAACATCAGTGTCCATGTGTTTATCAAGCAACACACTTCCCTAAACACCTAACTTACACCCAAGGGTGGAACTCCAAGTATATCAGTCTCTTCTTTAGAAGACTTGATATGACTTCTCTAGCAAGTATAAAGAGTTCCAAGATGTTATCCACATATCAGGAGGGATTAAAAGAAAGAAAGAAAGTTTGCCCTAGCAAACACAACTTTTAATTAACTGTCAGGAAAATATGAACCATGAGAAAAAAAAAAAGTAACATTGGATATTAGATTGTTAAAGTCAGCCTTAGGGTTGTTGAAAATAATTTTGTAAATTGACATAAGGCCAGAAAAGAAGGCTTAATCTCTTTAGATCCATGGCTGACGAAGCCAATTCATCATTATTTAAGGATCTGCTATAATTTTTTAAGAGCTGAGATGCAGAATTTAAAGGGAAAAAAATCATCTTAACCAGTGTTCTCAAAGAACTGAGGCATCAAAAATCTTATATGTCAAATATCACTATCATCTAATACAAGTGCCCTCCCTCACTGTCAGGGCATAATGAATACATTACGGAGGTCAGAAGTCAGCTCACATTCTTCCTCTCCACCCACAGTCTATTGCATTCCTGGTGGACATTGCATTCAATGTCCCTGTGCATTATCCATTCATTCAACACCTAGCCTCTTGGTTCCTTGCCCGCCATTTTTTCATCTCCATTCAATTTCAATTCACTTTTATGCACATACTCTCTACCAATGTCTCCCAGACTTTAATATGCAGACAGTGCCCCCTGAGGATTTTGTTCAAATGCAGATCATGATTCAGTAGGTCTGAGGAATGGGGGCCTATGGTTCTTCATTTCTATAATCTCCCATGTGACACTAATGCCACTGTCCATAGACTACACTTTGGGTAGCAAGCCCATAGACCTTATTATCACCTGAAACAGCTTGATTTTCAAAATCCTTGGAAATCATACTTTTTACTACTATCCCCTTGCCTTCCTACATTCTTCTGTGGGCAAAATAAGCTCTTTGAACTCAGACTTTCATCTTCCTTGATTCCGCTTCTAGGCTTGGTCACAGAACTCTGAATGGAGCAGTCTCCAACAAGAAGGTGACGTAGATAGACACAGTGCTATTCAGGCAGAGGTGCCAGTGGGAAACTGGAAGTGGGGCTGTCACTCACGAGAGAGGCTGGAGTCTGAGATAGAAGGTTAGGTGTTATCCACATAGAGGCGAACATCCTGTTCAGGCAAGCAGATGTGTTGCCTAGAAATAGTGTTTAGAGAGAAAAGGGCCAGGGGAAAAAGCTTGGGAAACATCAGTATTCGTGGAGTAAGTAAAAAACAGGTGTCATCAAAGAAGACTAAGAAGGATGCAGCAATGTAGGTAGAGAACTTAGAGATGACGGTGTTTTGGCAGTCAAGGAAGGAACAAATTTCAAAAAGACACAGATCTTTCCAAACCGCTCCTCTAAGAAATCCCTCCATTCAGGCGGGGTTATTTCACTATTCCTTAAATGTGTCTAATGCATCTCTAATTCTAAGCCTGGATTTCCTGTATTTGCCTCACTTAAGAGGTTCGGTTCTACTCATCTATTTTGACCCACCAGGGGCCCCTAACACAGGTGCTAAATTGTCCTCACAGCACGTAGTACAATACCTTACCCAGAGGAGGAGCTCAGTGAGCGCTGGAGGGTGCGTATATGGGTTCAATCACCAACCATCTTCAGGCTTAACTATATGCGTGCTGATAGGGAGAGTCAAGTGTTTAGCAAAAATATATGTGCACTGAGAGGTCAAATAAACCGCATCTGAAATCTGTTTAATCCAAGGAATTCTTGAACATACAGTTACCATAAATATATGTCACCACTAAGCGCAGAAAAGGAAAAATAACCTAAGATTGAAATGAATGTAGTATGTGTGGCAACAGTGGGAAAACTGGTATGTCAATCTCACACAGAATTGTTGACTAACAAAGAAATTAAATCTCTTTAAGATCTTTAAGACAGGGTAGAAACACAGCTGTCCAACACCAGTGATTTAGTAATTATCCCACATAGAGATATCTGGGTAGAAGAAATAATTAATAAAGGTCTTCAAATTCAGGCCAATAGTCATATTGTTTATTATACAAAACATAATCCTCTGTGCACCCCCCCTCCCCACCTCCAAATCACGGTCTGTGGGGCAAGATTTTTAAAGATCTTTATAGAAGAAACAAGTTTTTTTTTCCAGAGGAGAAAAAAAATCAGAAGATAAATACTAATCCAAACTAATTTCCTGCAGCTTGAGCTCCTTTGAAATGTTATAATCAGTAAGAGGGCTGAATCCCCAGCAATATATTATTCTAGTTCCTCTCTGTTAACAATTGGCTGGACCCCAGAAAGGATGTCACTTAAAACTGTTACTACATACACACTGCTTGCAGGGCCACAGTGAGGTTCTGCACTCGGCTGCTGGGCTGTTTTCTTTGGATACTATCACTCAAAGTGCTTGAGCTTAAAAAAGGAAAAAAAAAAAAAAAAAAACCCTTTACAATCATTTTCATAACTTCCAAGAGCAACTCAGTGTGGTTTACTTCCTTTAACAAATTAAAGTCTCTGGCACACGAGCTGGCGTGCCCTTGGGTCATCGATTATTTTAAAGCCCATCAATTAATATTTATCGAACCACTACCTTGGGCTCCTCCACCACATCTACCCACATGGATAGCAGCATCAATGGCCAGACCTTATGAACCAGAACACTGCCCTAAGACTTTAAAAATCTTTGGCTGCTGTCAGCATCAAACACCAGAGTCCTTGGTTAGTACCGTGGCCAAGGAAGCTGGCAGTGGCCTGTCAGTCTCTCTTCTTCCAAGCCGGAAGGCTGACTACATGGGCATGCTTTCCTGGGTGCTGTCAAATGATCTAAAATGCAGAGTAATTTTGCTTCTGCTTTACTAGTGCAATGCAAAACTTTATGCAAGGGAGTTTCAGCTCTGAATGTGGCCATCAGGTGGTCTGACTGAAGACATGTCTCATGAGCAGGGCTCTCTTATCAAAGGAGTAAATCCTGGCATTTGAGGGACACTCTCATCTCCTGTGACTGACAGCAAAATATCACCTTTAAATTTGTTCACTTTAAGCCTTCCTTTTCCAGGTTCCTCCTTTAAATGCAATGTCCTGGTAAAGCTAATCTACTGAGCCTCTAATGTAAGAGTTCCTCACCAAGTTAAAAAAAAAAAAAAAAAAAAAAAAAAAAAAAAAAAAAGGGGAGAACCCCGGGGGGCCCAAAGGGGTTGGGGGGGGGAAAAAAAAAAAAAAAAAAAAAAAAAAAAAAAAAAAAAAAAAAGGATGCTGAGACCCTGAGGTGCTCAGAGGCATTGGAAGGGGTAAGAAAGACAGGAAATAAAAAGGAAATCTGAGCTTTTATCCTCTACAGATTTGCCTCAGACTCCTTCAGTTACACTGACGGGTGTAACTGCTGGAGCTGATACATGTTCTTTCTACAGGCTGAACTGGTCGTGTGTCTATAGTCCATATTTTAAGTGATTGGACTATTCTAACAAGAATTTAAATTGTGTTTCAATTGTGAAGAAGTTGGCCAAATTAACTAAAGTGCCCTTCTCCTTCATACAGGAAAAAAAAAAAGAAAATAGCATAGCATTTCAATTATGAAACATATTCCCACACTGAATTGCTATTTTAGTCACGCATATTTAAGTGTATTGTCACCATTAGCGCCAAACATCTTTCTAACTGAAATTAACTACATCACCACATATAATGGGAAAAAAAACAGTGACTATCTTTCAGAAGGGCAAAATGAAGTTCATTGCTTGGAAAAGACCTTTTTCACAGGTATTGTGGCTCTTCATATTTTCAGATTGTACCACTTCAATGGTATTTTTGAAATTAATAAATCCACACCTGCCAATATGTGCCAATTGCAAGCAAATACTTATTTGCAATCAAACAAAAAGCACTCTAATCAGGAGATTCCCAAGTTTTCAAATATTCTAATTTAGCACAACTAAAGTTAATTAAATGTTAGCGGAATAAACAAGTTTCTCTTTTAGTCCAAGAAAATGGGAGGAACATATATTTTTTAGATTTTGATACCTGTTTATTTAAATGTGTTCTGAACACCAACTGATAGTTCTTTAGCTAAAGAAAATGAATGGCTTTTTATCAGCCATTCCTCCTGCAAGACCTCAGTCCACTTGATTACATTTTCCTAATAAAACTAATCTTATTAAACATGTTGCCATGCGAACTCATTATTTTTCTGTTGTTAAAAGCCCAACTTGTGGTTTACCTTTATTCTCTCAAATACAATTAGCAAAGCCCTCCAGTGCCTGAAAGGACCTTTATATATGGACAAATTACTCCCTGGCTGACTTGAAAGAAAGGGGGTGAGGGTGAAGGAGGGGAGGGGAAAGCCTCCTTCTATCCAGATGCAGCTCAGCCTTGCAGTCTCGCTGGAAGCAGGGCGAATACGGCTTCATTTTATTTTCTCCCATTAGCTTCTCCCATTAGCTTAAAATTTTTTGTGTAGGAGTACACAATTCCAATTAAATGATATTGTACAAGACAAGAGGGCAGGAAGTGTCTGGCCAAGATTTTACTGATGATCTGATAACTTTTCAAATAATGTCACCTCCCATGCTGCTTCTGTGCAAAACTTGTATCAAAATCCAAGTCGGTTTTTTGTTTTCGTTTTTTGGAGACTGAGTCTCACTCTCGTTGCCCGGGTTGGATTGCAGTGGCATGATCTTGGCTCACTGCAACCTCCACCTCCTGGGTTCAAGTGATTCTTCTGCCTCAGCCTCCCAAGTAGCTGGAATTACAGGCGCCCACCACCACACCCAGCTAACTTTTGTGTATTTTTAGTAGAGACAGGGTTTCACTATGTTGGCCAGGCTGGTCTTGAACTCCCAACCTCAGGTGATCCACCCGGCTCAGTCTCCCAAAGTGCTGGGATTACAGGTGTGAGCCACCGTGCTCGGCCCCAAGTTGGTTTAAACAGCTTTAATGCTGACACTTCTTCCTCATTTAAGGAAATTAGAGCATTGTTTTCCAACATTTTAGACTTTTCAACATGTGACGTCTGGGCTATTCTAAACAATTACTTATCAAAACCAGTCCCTTTCGAACACCTTGGCTAGATAAACCACCTGCTCCTCAACCTCTTGTTTCATATTTGAGTGTCAGAGGAAGACCTGGGAGAGAGGGAATGCCCAAACACACATCCCACCTTCCTATCAATACTGCTGTGCATTGGTTACTACTGGGGTATTTGTTTAATTAGTTAAATTTTCACTTCTAAATGAGGAGAAAAAACAATCTACGGGTGGCCTGCTAACCTCAAATGGGCAAATATCCAAGGTTATAAAATCACGCCCTGCTCAGAACACCTGGTTAGAAATAAAAACAGCATTTACCAAATTCTACCCCCAAAACAAGAACAGAGGTCACATTAAGAAGTATAAAACTGATGTGAAAGCCAAAGTATTAAGGATGCAACATTATTTTATTTAAAATGTAGTTTACATGTTCTTTATAACTAACACAACTTTAATGAAACAAAACAAAACAAAACAAAATCCAATCTCTGAAATTCATTGGAGAAATTCTGACCCACTTTTAAAAACTAGGCTCTAATTTTATGTTTGCATAACTACACAACTGTATCTTTGCAAACACATATTGGACACAGAACATTGCGATTACTTAATTTGTGTATACAACAGTAGGTTTTGCATTGAGAAACAGTTACACACCATAGAACGGTGACAGTTTAGAGCTGAAGAAAAGCTGGCCCTTTGTATTTTAAAGCTGGAGTAATGAAAATTTCCAAGAGATGTTTCTGATGTAGTGTTACAAGCAGCAGAATGCTTAATTGTAAAAACATTCTCCTCAGATGGGAGGTGAGAAGTGGTGACTGTGATTATTGGGACTCTGATTTGTCAATAAGGGCTAAGTAAATTCCATACCCAGATAACAACAGTGAAACTCAGTCTCTAAATTAAGACAATTAGAAAAACACTGTTTGCCTGTATGTAATAACAAAATCCTGGGAATGGGAAGGCCCCTTGTGGTGGGGGTCCGAATCTCTCGCTGCACAACAGAGGAAGCACCAGGAAGACGAGGGACCTAGCCAAGGGCTTTCTTGGCCCAAGTCCACTGCGGTTGGCCACAGTCAGGACCCTGCCCTTCCTCCTTTGGCCCTAGAAGGATGCTGTCTGCAACAATGATTACTACAGGGTGGATTCATTTCAGAATATCTAAGGTACAATGGAAGGTAACTGGGGCCCTTTCAACAAGTTTATATCCTCAAATATTTTTCACCTTTTTTCTGTCTTATTTTACAACAAAAGAGTTCTAACAGATTCTAGAAAGGGTATAAAATTGCTACATTACACTGTGATAAACTACAAATAACCTGCCAGGACACAAATATCTCCAATTATTGTTATGTAAATATCCCTTTTCTTCACCTTAAAATTGAATCAGCTCAATTTTTTAAAATCTACGTAAAAACCTAAAAAGTCTCCTTACACTGGGAACAGGATCCCTAGATGATGTTCCTGTCCATGTACAAAAGACTCATTTTTAAAAGCCAACAAAGAGCTATGTTAAAGGAAACAGCTCCAGACATAAAGTAAAATCAGCAGTCTTCATACACCAAGATGACAAACCCGCAGGAGACCACCCTTTTTGTTGTTACCTGGCAAAGCAATTGGTATGCATTATTGTTCATGTGTTTTGCTTGTCTGTAGTTGTTTTTAAAGAATCACAGAAGTCAGGTATGTCCACAAGGGTAAAAGAATGTACTGAGCTAGTAAATGAAGACAAGCGGTCCTTAGAAAGAAACTATAACCAAATGGGAATTTCTAAAGGAGCTAGGGCATTTCGGACCAAAACATGTGTTCACTCATTCCCTCAAACACATCCTGTCTCTCTTACCCCTGCTTTGGTAAGATTATTCCCCACCCCACCTCCACCCCACAAAAAATGGCACCACCATCTTTGAACACTTGCATGGTACTGAAAGTCAACAATACAGAAGAGACTTCAGGTAAATCACAGCCATATAAACACAGATTCCTTCTAAAATCCCCACCAAAATGAAATAAATAAATGTTTTAAGGCATAAACCTACAAGTCTAAAGAGTACAGAAAGGAAATAGCAGATAAGAAATATCAACAAGCTGGGCACAGCGGCTCACGCCTGTAATCCCAGCACTGTGGGAGGCTGAGGTGGGTGGATCACCTGAGGTTGGGAGTTTGAGACAAGCCTGACCAACATGGTAAAACCCTGTCTCTACTAAAAATACAAAAATTAGTCATGCGTGCTAGACGGCACCCATAGTCCCAGCTACACGGGAGGCTGAAGCAGGAGAATTGCTGAATCTGGGAGGCAGAGGTTGCAGTGAGCTGAGATCGTGCCACTGCACTCCAGCCTGGGTGACAGAGCAAGACTCCATCTCAAAAAAAAAGAAAAGAAAAGAAATATCAACAAAATGCTGGAAGTTGGGAAAAGTAACTGACTCAACAGAACTGAAAAACTACAACCAAAGTGTACACAGGAGGGTAGCAGGGAACTCTAACAAGAAGCAAAGCCATTCCAGTTCAGAGGCTCTAGAACTGGAGTCACTGCTACCTCTGGAGGTGGAGGATGCAGTGGCACTGAAAATAGCAAGACTAGTTGAAAGTCTGTATAGGAGCTCTCATAATTATTTTTATGTAAATATTCCATTTTTCAACCTTAAATTGAGTCAGATCTCCTCCCTAACCTTATACAGAGAAGAAAGTGCCCCATCCCATTTAGGCAAAAGGCATTAGTTTTATTGTCTGAAGATGTTGAAGCAAAGAAGATCTGAACAGGAAGGTACCAGGCGCAACTGAAGACTGGGTGAAGCATAAAATTGAAAATTGGGTTTAAGTAATAAGTCTGCTGTCCTAAAGGTAAGACTCTCACTCCCTGGGCCCCCAGAATATAGGGCAGTCTTATGACCCTCAAGAAGGAATTTGGAGGAGAATTTTGTAGTAAAACTGACCAACCTAAGATAAGTAACTAACTTCCAGATATTCATATTTGGGATAATCATTTGAATAACAAGCTTGATATATTATTACCCTATAGTAAAGTTCACCACTATAACAAGTTCCACTCATACACATAGAGCTTTCCAGGAAAGCTCCATAGTAGTTCACCCTTAAATATAAATAGAGAGCTAAGGATTACCAAAAGTTTAAGAAAGGTTTATAAGAGAAAGAGATCAAAATTAATAGAAAAAAAAATGAACTTGAAAGGCATACACTATGTAGAAAGTAAAAGAAAATTTTTTCAAAACACTTATCTCTTTTTTTCTTCTGATTTAGTTCTCAGAGGAAAAAAACTCATCTCAACAAATGTAATATACCTGCAATTGTAAGAAGCACCTTTTTTTCTAAGTTGCCCTTAGAAAGAAAAAATTCTACTTATTAAATTATGACAGTCCACCAATTGTAAAATGAATCTCAACTTTGGATAAGTTAAAATATTTTTTAAATTGTATTCTACAACTGATGAAAGCATGCACTCAGAAAGATAAACTATTGTATACAAGAAACAAGTCAAGGTGCTATCTTTTAAAAGGAGGGGGCACAGAAAACAAGAGAGAGCTCTTGAAAATTAAAAATATGATAGCAAAAATTAAAAATTCAATAAATAAGCTGGAAGGTAGTAAAGTTGAGTCAATTTCTCAGAAAGTAAAAGAAAAAAGAAGAGTTGGAAAATAGGAGAGAAAATTAGAGAATCAACTGAGAAGAGCCAACATCCCATTTTNCAGAGGAAAAAAACTCATCTCAACAAATGTAATATACCTGCAATTGTAAGAAGCACCTTTTTTTCTAAGTTGCCCTTAGAAAGAAAAAATTCTACTTATTAAATTATGACAGTCCACCAATTGTAAAATGAATCTCAACTTTGGATAAGTTAAAATATTTTTTAAATGTATTCTACAACTGATGAAAGCATGCACTCAGAAAGATAAACTATTGTATACAAGAAACAAGTCAAGGTGCTATCTTTTAAAAGGAGGGGCACAGAAAACAAGAGAGAGCTCTTGAAAATTAAAATATGATAGCAAAATTAAAATTCAATAAATAAGCTGGAAGGTAGTAAAGTTGAGTCAATTTCTCAGAAAGTAAAAGAAAAAAGAAGAGTTGGAAAATAGGAGAGAAAATTAGAGAATCAACTGAGAAGAGCCAACATCCCATTTTAAAGTTCCAGAAAAGGCAAGCAAAAAGTGCTCATAACAAGGATGTAAAAACGCTCATATTATTGTGAAATTTCAGAAAACCAGTGAATCCAGTTGTCTGCCTATTTCATTCCCCTCCAATTCATTCCCCTCCCTTCATCTGCTTTGCTGTGCCCTATATCATATGAAAATAACTCCTCCAGGTCCCTTTCCCTGTCAGCTGACATCTAGTTGGTTCAGCCAAGAAGAAGCACTTCTTTCTGGTCCTACCAGAAAGAAGAAAAAAGCCAGGATATTTCTCCCACTTTCCCTTTGCCTTGGGCAGCATCTTTAGAAGAAGCTGCATTTACTCTATCCTTTTATCTCCCAATGGCAACCCTAACTTTGGAGTCTTGGGAAAACTATCTCTTCCTTGGTCCTTCCAGCTCTACAGGTGGTAATGGCTTTCTGCTGTTGCTAATCTCTGGCTTGCCTTATTCCTCCATTTGGTATCTCAGCTCTTTCTACACCTTAAAGGTAATTCCTCGTATTAAATGCTTGTTGAATCACCTGGCATAGGCTCTATTTTCCTGACTAGATCCTTACTGATACCATCAACAATAAAGAGAAAATACCAAAAGCTTCTAGAGCTGGAGAAAAAGAAAGCATGAAAAAGATAAATAATCAGAATGGTAACACTAACAGCCACAGAACAGTAGAGTAACAGCATCAAAATTTTGAGGGAAATTAATATTCAAAGAAAATTTTATACCCAGCTAAACTGTCAATTAAATGTAAGACTAAAACAAAATGTTTTCTGATACTTAAAGTCTCAAAAGATTTTCCTTCCAGGCATGATGGCTCATACCTGTAATCCCAGAACTTTGGGAGGCCAAGGTGGGAGGATTGCTTGAGCCCAGGAATTCGAGACCAGCTCAGGCAACATGATGAAACCCTGTCTCTACTAAAAATACAAAAATTAACCAGGCATGGAAGCACGCCTATAGTCCTAGCTACACAGAAGGTTGAGGTGTGAGGATCTATTAAGTGCCGGAGGTGGAGGTTGCAGTGAGCTGAGATGGCACCACTGCTCCAGTCTGGGTGACCGAGTGAGACCCCATCTCAAAAAATATATACATATATATATATATTTTTTTTTTGATGCATGCCTCCTTTCTTCTTCAAAAATAAGGGGAAATTTAAGAAAGAAGGAGATATGATACCCAAGAAAAGAGCTATAATATAAGAGAACTGTAGGACATTTCCAGGTGGTATTGGAGAAATAAATTATTCTAGATTAGAGTAGGACGATAAAGGATTTAAAAAATTAACATTATCTAAAATGTTTGTCTGAGAGAGTGAAAATGAAACAGTAAGAACTACACAGACACAGAAGCAAATAAAAAAACTAAGGCAATTAGTAAGGTCAGAGAAAACAAAAAGCTGTACAGGAAAGGGTATGTAATTATAGAATACTATATGGTTCTACTATAAGTATTTATATGGTAATAATAATAAAAGTTCTGATTTTTTTAGCTTTTCTTCACATTTTATTTTATGAATGTATTTTTCACCAGAAACTATGTTATAAAATATTGGGAAGGTAGAAGGAAAAGAAAGAACTGGCAGAGAAAGCGTACATAAAAGAGCTAGCTAAATCTTTTCCACTTTAGGAAGTCAAGAGATAATATCAAAATTTTACTATCAAAACAGCAATATAAATAATCAATTTTAGAAATATGGAGAGAAACAGCAGAAAACAGATAAAACATTAATGATGATTGTCTCTAGGGAAATGGGAGTTAGAAGTAGAGAAGGGCAGAAAAGAAGATTCATGTTTATCTATAACTCTTTAGTACTATGAATGTATTTTTAATTCATTGTGGGCTTTTCTTGAATTCATTATATTGGGCCCTTTCAATCTAGAAAGTTGTGTATTATTTTGACTTAAACAACAACAATATGAGGGAAGGAGTGTGAACTTCACCCAAAGACAGAACCAACTTTTAAAGGGCCAGGCAGCAAATGGGTCTCAAAAGTGCCAAACACAATCAGGAGAGTGGGTCAAGCCAAAAGTGGAATTTACAGGCCAGAAAAGCCAAATAAGCTGACTGAGAGGAAAATGTGTCTGCAACACTGACTCAGTCTAACATGGGAAATAGTAGCAGGGACAAATTTAAGTCTACTCTTAAAAGCATAATGCAAAAACACTGGGAATCAAAAAGACTGAACTGTCTCCCTGGTACAGAATGAATCAATGAGTATGTCTTTCATCTCAGAAATAAAACTAATGGCTTTTATCGTGTAAGATAAGGTAGCAGTTGAGCATTCAGGTCCTTCTTTAGTTTCTTCCAAGGGAGTGATTTTTCAGTGCAACCTGACATACACAATGTTGTAGTACCCTATCCATGTGAATAAACACAGCTCAAGACAGTAACTGGGTGAATGGAATATTGACAAGCCATGGTCTAGTTCAGTGATTTTCTACTTTTTGCTACACTGACCCCCATTAAGAATCAGATGATGGGTGCTGACCCTTCTCTCCAAAAGTATACACATGTGCACTTACACACAACATTTTGTACATAATTATAAAGAATTAACACACTCTAGGTCAAGAAACCCTCATCCACCTAACGAGCTCATGAAAACATGAATGAATTTGAAAGGTATCTCTTACTAAAGAGCAAAATGAACTCATTGTTTAATTTTGATTCTCTAGAAACATGGATATTTTCACATATGTGCCACATTCGAACTGCTACAAAATAAACTGTCCAGACTCCTATGATTATCACCAGCGTGTCAGAGTGCTTTACACTAAGGTATATGTTGCTTTTTGTGCATGCTGGCATAGGAATGCAGCTCTGGTGGGCCCCCAGAGCTCACAGCCATGGATATTTATACACCTGCTCAAGCATTTTTAGGGGGTGAGGATCCCACCCCAGACGGGACTACTCATTTTCCAGGATCAGGCTCACATCCATACTTCTAGAGCACTCAGTAAACAGCATCTGATGATCAAAGGAATGATGGTTTACACTTCAGAAAAAAATAGGAAAACTAGGTCACTGAGGAATGAAGAGGAGATGAAGTCCTAGCCAGACTTTGCCAAGTGTCTGAAAGAGGAGAGAGAAACCAGTATCTTACATGTGTGTATTTGGGCAGGTGGAGTGCAGGGAAAGGAAGGAAATACTTCAGTCTGTGTTGCTGCCAGGCTCACTTGCAGAGCCTGAGACACATAATCTTCAGGTCATGGGTTTGCCCCCTTATGGGGTACATTGTTGTTAAAAGGGTCAGACTGATGTAGTGGAAAAAGAAAGTCACTGACCCAGGCAGGAGTCAAGGGATGCAACTAATCTTGGCTTGGCCACCACACAGTGCATTCTAAAACCAAATACCAGTGCTCTGGAATTGGAACTGTTCGTGGGCAGAGGCCAACCACCACCATTAAGACGCCCTTGAGTGAGGGCCACTGCACGTATGGGCAACCCAACAGAAACCACCAGAGAAGGCCAGGCAGGTACTTGGCAAAAATTTGTCAGAGTCATACTTAGAGCCCCACTGACACTTGAGAACCTCTGCAGTAGGGCTTTACTTCTCACTTTAGATTTCAGGTGACCTCCAGATGGTCCTCAGAACCCCCACTGTGAAACCCCATTACTATCCCCACACTATCTCCCATGGTATAAGAGAAACTGAATACTTGGCTTTGTGTACCCAATAAGGTCTAAGCATAGGACTCCACCACCAGCCAACATCACTGTACTGACTGCAATATGCTAGTTACATTTGGAAAGGCCACCCCACCTTTCTCAGCCTCCGTTTCCGCCACTGTAGAGGAAATGGGTTTGATTTTATGTCCTTTCTATTCAATAACAACAAAAATAATAACCATAATAACAATAATAATAGGTACTTTGGCCACTTCCTATGTGCCACGTACACAGTAAGAGAATGCAAGAGTGGGCAGAAACAAGAGTAGTTCTTGCTTTCGAAGAGTTTACAGTAGAAGAGACAAAGGGTAATCAGAAAATCCCATACATCAGTGTGTAATTACAACCCAAGGGGTGTGCTGTGATGGAAAGGAACCGAGCACCATGACATAGTCTGGGGTGTCAGGAAAGACTGTCCTGAGGAAGTGGTGTTTGAGTTACAATCTGAAGGATGAGTAAGAGTACTGCATGCAGTAGGCACACAAGAGTGTCATATAGATCAGCCTGGAATACGAGAAACAAAAGTAAGAGAAATGATAGCTACCATCCGATGAATGCTTACCACGTATTCGTCATGGTTAGTATTCATCATTGGCAAGCACCCATGAATGCTTATCATCCAATGAATGCCTGGCATTGTGGTGAATATTATATTATTTTTATATAATTCTTGAGTTATTTGAACAACTTTGTCAGTTAAAAATTGTGTTTCCCATTTGATAGCCAGTAAACTAATGAACTACGTCTCAGAAAGGTGTCCAAGATAAGAATTGTAAGAGGCAGCCAGGTCTATGAAATCCCAAGCCTGCATATTTAACCACTGGGCTGCACTGCCTCCAGTGGTGGCCACTGGGCCTCATTAAAACATGATGCAGGCCAGGCGAGAGGGCTCATGCCTGTAATCCTAGCACTTTGGGAGGCTGAGGCGGACAGATCACAAGGTCAAGAGATCAAGACCATATAGACCACCATAGTGAAACCCCATCTCTACTAAAAATACAAAAGTAGCCGGGTGTGGTGGCATGTGCCCGCAATCTCAACTACTTGGGAGGCTGAGGCAGGAGAATCGCTTGAACCCAGGAGGCAAAGGTTACAGTGAGCCAGGATTGTGCCCCTGCATTCCAGCCTGGCGACAGAGTGAGATTCTGTCTCAAAAAAAAAAAAAAGAAAATGCATCAGAATGGAATAGATTTCCCCTTGGTTCACTAGTAAAAGGACAAATGCTTTTTTTAAAATATTATATTACCCATAGGAATAGTGGGGACACTATCATAAGATACATGTACTAATGACTAGACAATTGTAATATATGCAACACTTACAGCCCCAGTGATAGACTAGCCCTAAACAACCTTATTTTCTGTCACACCACTTACATGTACCACCCAAGCTGAGGGAAACTAGAGTGAACACTGGACTCAGGGAAGCTAATTTACAGGCTGCTAATAGCATTTGAGACAACCCGGCCTGAAAATCTCCAGCTAGGCAGGCATGTGTAGGTTCAACCATAAGTATATTCTCCAAAATGTGAACTGGGAAATAGAACAACTCAGTCTTGAAGTTGAGATGGTCCTAGGTTATTCTAGGAGTGCATAAATGGTTACAATCAGAAACATCTACTAATGCAACTGACATCGCAACTTTTTAACAGAATGAAGAAACACTGAGTATCACAATATGTGTAAGAATACACATTTGATAAAATTCATACACTCAGATCTACACAGAATAAAATTGCATAGAACTTAAGACGTACACATACACACACACACACAAAGAGTATAGGTAAAACTGGGAAATCTGAGCATAATAATTGCATTCGTGTCAATATCCTAGTTGTGATCTTATAATTTTCCAAAGCGTTACCATTGCAGGAAACTGAGAAATGTATACAAGGAATCTCTCTGTATTGCATCTTAAAACTGCATGTAAATGTGCAATTATCTCTACTAAAAAGTCAATTAAAAAGAGAGAGGGCAAGAGATGGATAGAGGAGAGAAGAGATCAATTTTACCAAAACAAAATGGCATTAATCCATCAAAATTTGATAAGTTAAAAATATGGAACATTAATTTTACTAAAACCATCATTGCTACTCTATTCTCCCAATGCTTTAGTATAGTCTGTAAATATTTTAAAGTTTCACATTTTTCATTTTCAGAAGATCATAACCTTTTTAAGGATGCTGACAACGTGGTAATATGATGAATGCAATACTAACGTATATGAAATAGAGTCAGTGGTATCATATGACATGTAACACCTAAAGTAAAAAACCTATGTCCAAATATTTTCCTTAACCTACATTATACAAACCTTGATGCTTGATGTGCTATTTTTGTTTCAGTTATCGTATTACAAGGAATCATTTTGCCAAAGAAAAAAACTTCACTAACAAGAGAGAAAAGGAAATTGCCAGTCTAATAAAGAGTGTCCCCCAAACTCCACAGCAAACATCATGCTTAAGTGGTGATGTGAACAGATATGAATTCTGTCATATGCTCTTTACATTAAAGTTAAGATACCCACTATCACTGCTTATATTTAACATGTATTGGGATCCCACCCAAGGCCATTTGAAGTTTTAATTTCATTAATTATACTTAATTTTAATTCAATATACTTACTACTTGAATTAAGTATACACACTCTTAATTATACTTTTAAAAAATTACTTTATTTACTTATCTTTTTAGAGGTGAGGTTTTGATATGTTACCCAGTCTGGGCTCAAACTCCTGGACTCAAGTGATCCTCCCACCTCAGCTTCCCAAGTACCTAGGAATACAGGCATGTACCACTGTGCCCAGCTTCTTAAGTACACTTTCAATTAAACATACTTAAAAGTAGAAGAATTTAAAAGAAACAAAACTGCCACTATTCCTAGATTATGTGATTCTTTGGAAATGCATGGTAAGTTTTAGAACAAATGAGAGTCCACCAAAATCACTGAATTCGAGATGGATAGCAGAGAACGAAGAGCTCACAATGGGTATCATCAACTGGAGTTCTAAGAAAGCAGATGAGACAACTCATTAGCACAAGTAAGAGAAGCAAAAAGACTGAGTCTAGAGAGAAGATCCCAGACTCCTACAGGCTCTCCCACCACATTAGATCAAGGACTAGTCTCTGGGAACCCAGCCACACCAGGTGCTGGCTCTTTGGCTCCCATAGTTCCTTCCCATGATACTCACCAGGACCACCTGTCTAACCTAACTTGATAAACATCTGCAGCTGGTGTTTACAAGAGCCCAACTCAGTCAGGCGTGGTGGTGTGCACCTGTAATCCCACCTACTCCACAGTCTAAGGCAGGAGGATCACTTGAGCCCAGGAACAGCCAGAGCAACACAGGGAGGCCTCATCTCAAAAAAAAAAAAAAAAGCCCCACTAAAATCTACATACATACAAAAGATGGACACATCTTCAGAACTAAAATAAGTTATTATAGTTAGCTCTAACTTCTACTTAAAATTCTAATTTTTATTTATTTATAAAGTCAGTTTTAACAGTCCTACTATCAGAGGGAAGCAGTATGGTAATCTAGGGCTGCAAATAATCTCTACAGTGCTCTTACTAGGTTTGGAATGTTCTATAAATCTTTGTAGTAGGTATACCTTTCCAGTGAGATTTTGCTTAGACTACCATTAAAATAAGATGTAATATTATGAACACAGAATAACAGATAACCAAGAAGAATTACCCAGTAGTGGGATGCCAACTTTTTCTCTGAGACAAGGTCTTACTCTGCCACGCAGGCTGGAGCACAGTGGTGCAATCACGGTTCACTGCAGCAGCCTCCACCTCCCTGGGTTCAGGTGATCCTCCTACCTCAGCTTCCCAAGTAGCTGGGACTACAAGTGCATGCCACCATGCCTGGCTGATTTTTGTATTTTTTGTAGAGATGAGGTTTCACCATATTGCCCAAGCTGGTGTTCAACACCTGAGCTCAAACAATCGCCTGCCTCAGGCTCCCAAAGTGCTGAGATGACAGACGTCAGCCACTGCTCCTGGCTGGGATGCCAACTTTTGCCCAATGAGAGGAAACCAGACAACATGGCACCATTGTTGAGTTTTTAAACCATAAAATTAATGTGAACCTAATAAAGTAAAATAATATACAGTGGCATATGTAAAAGAGTTTGATGTTTTCAATAACGACCCAGCCTACATTTGGCAGCACTACTGAAGGAAGTTCAGTACCTTTTGTGTTCTTTCTTATTTCTGAGACAAAGGATTTGGATAATGACAGGACTACCATATGTTTCCTTAAACGTAGGCTCTGTTGCAGAAACCCTACTTCTTTCATAATTCAGAATACGCTGTCCAATATGGTAGCCACTAGTCATGTGTGGCTATGTCATGTGGAGCACTTGAACAAGGGCTTCACACACTGTAAGTGTAAAATCACACTGGATTTCCAAGACGTAGTATAAGAAATACATTAAAATCTCATTAATAATTTTTAATTGATTAAATGTTGAACTATTATGTTTATATTGTGTTAATTGGAATATATTATTAAAATTAATTTTGCCTGGTTTTTTTCACTTTTTCAAATGTGTCAACTAGAAAATTTTAAATTATATATGTGGCTCACTTTTTTGGCTCACATTGTATAACTACGAGACAGCACTGATTTAAAAAGTTAAAAGATATTTTAAACGATGTGAGTATAGTATATGCAACATTTAAAACATTAATAAATATGTGTATAAGACCCTTTGCATGCCATTTCATAACAAATTCCTATAAAGACAGGTATAATCTTGAAACAGTGGTACAAAAGAGGTACCATTTATTTCGTTCTAACTTTCTGACAGGGACAGTGCTAAATGCTTCAGGTAAATAATCCGAAATCCTCCAGCAGGAAAAAGTAATTTGAATCGGGGAAACAGAGCAATTTTTCCAAGATCACACAGCTCAGAAGGGCTAGATCTAGACTCAGAAGGCAGCTCTGAGGCCAGTGCCAGCACTCTGCGGTACTTCAAGTAGAGAAAGTAGGAGAAACCCTGTTTGGAAGTGGCCATCTCTTATGAAGTTGATCATTATCCAGTTTGAGCAGGGACTATCCAGGCCGTATGCCTATCATTAAGAAAGTGCTCCTAATTAGCTGGCATGATGGTGTGCACCTGTGGTCCCAGCTACTCAGGAGGCTGAACAGGGAGGATCGTGTTAGCCCAGGAGTTTGAGGCTGCAGTGAGCCATGATCGCGCCACTGCACTCCAGCCTGGGAGACAGAGCGAAATGTTGACTCAAAACAAAAGAAGAGAAGGAAGAAGGTGCTCCTTTTCAGTTTTGGATGCTGTAGAGTGATTCGTTTTGAAGACCAGCACACCTACTCAACTAGTCCAAGGTGCCCACTGCTCATCCTGCTCTAAGAAAGGATTTACAGGAGTGGTGTGTTGGCCATGCAGCAAAGCATGTCAGAGGCAGTCAAAATAATGATGCCAAATGAGGTGTGGTCAGCTGCCTGCGGTGCCAGCTTTTAGATGAGTCCCTCTGCTTATTCCTCAGTCTGAACTAAGGTTCTGACTCTTGTCCACTCCTGAAATGCACTAGTAACAACAGCACTAATGGAATGTGAAGCCCTGCAATATGTGAGTAGGAAGCAACTTCCAGCAGAAAGAGGCAACCACACCATCCACAAGCAGACTAGCCAGAACGCTAAGCCAGGCTGCCAAAAGAAAGTGTCTCCTAAAACCCCAAATACCCAATGCCACCAAGCTTTGGAAAAATGAGGCACGCAAACCTTTGGCACTCCTTCATCCTTCTTCTCCCCCAAAACCCTCTTAGTCAAATACGTGATGGAAGTCTACAGACATTCTACCCAGCACCACCACAAGTGCCCACGAAAAAGCAATTGTCCTTCGTGCAGCAGCTGAAAAAGTGTTAAGTGAAGGGTAGAGATGATAGTGAGTATATTTGGGAGGGAAGGAGGAAAACCACCCAGAAAGAAAACACACACACACACACACACACACACACACAGAAGTCAACAGTGAAATTCAGACCTGAACCTAGGAATTTCTGAATGGCTCAGAATGGGACACTCTGTCATCTCTGATTTAACTAGAAGACTGTTTTCAGGATGCTGAAGGCCTAGGTTCATAATCAGGCACTTACGTAATCCTCCATATTGAGCCCTTGTTTCTCAACCGAACTTTTCACCTCCATGGAAAACTTCTCAAACTCAGGTTTCACTGTCCTCAGTAGAGTGACTGTCTGGAGGGACGAGTATGCTTGCTTAGCTTCAAAGTCGTGTTTGTCTCCTCTCTTCCACGAGCCATCTCCTATGAAAGAAATAAAAATATTTGCAATTCCAAGCCAGCCACCAAAAAGAGGCCATTCTGCCTTTACAACTGCGATGTGCCCCCCCACACATGTTACTTTTGGCAACCAGGAAGAGAAGTATTGTCATAGTTCTGCCCTTAGGTATGATGCGATGTCAAGACCATTAAAGGAGAAGAAGGCCCTTTGCACATGTGTTCCTTTGAAATGTGAGCAAGAAAGAAGAGTACTGTTGAGGTAATTGCCTTGTAATAACCATGTAACTGCAATTTTCAGCCCTACCCCACCCCCAAAATTGCAGCATTATAAAAGAAAGAATTCAGTTTTTATTCCTTGCCATTCACACTTCTTTTTTAATACCTACGATCAAATGTGCAGGTGAATCAAGTGGCTAGTGTGGCATAATAAACCTGATGTTATGTGTGGGTGGGACGGCAGGTCACAGCAACGCATGACAATGGATATGCACAACTATTAGACAGTTAATGATGTTACTCATAAGTGGGAGTTGAACAATGGGAACACATGGACACAGGGAGGGGAACATCACACTCCAGGGCCTGTCAGGGTGTGGGGGGCTGGGGGAGAGAGAGCATTAGGAGAAATACCTAATGTAGATGATGGGTTGATGTGTGCAGCAAACAACCATGGCACGTGTATACCAATGTAACAAACCTGCATGTTCTGTACATATATCCCAGAACTTAAAGTATAATTTTAAAAAAAGAAAGTTAGTGCTGTTAAAAAAGTTTGAGATTATTGATATTTCTTGAATCTTTTCAGGGTGAACAGTAGCTTAGGTGAACTCAAAGATTCCTGTCTCTCTAGTGCTAGCAACATCATATAAATTATTTATTAGACAATGTCCATTAGTGCATTAGTGGTAATGAGATAAAAATTGCTAACATTTATTAAGTACATATATAATAATTGCTAACATTTATTAAGTATATATATAATAATAATTAACATTGCTAACATTTATTAAGCACATATGTAATAATAATAAAATAAATAATAAAATAATAAAAATAAAATAAAATAATAATAAAAGCTCTATTTGTTGAGCACTTTATATGCATAAAAATAATTACTCCTCACAAAACCCCGCGATATGGGTACTATGATCCTCTCTATTTTACAGATAAGGAAACTGATGCGGTGAGAAGCTGGGTATCCCAGTCTTTCATAGGTCTCTCTTTTACAAAAGCAA
>NW_016809462.1:263618-281913 GCF_001698545.2 Rhinopithecus bieti
AACTTACAAAAAATAAAATAAAATAATAATAAAAGCTCTATTTGTTGAGCACTTTATATGCATAAAATAATTACTCCTCACAAAACCCCGCGATATGGGTACTATGATCCTCTCTATTTTACAGATAAGGAAACTGATGCGGTGAGAAGCTGGGTATCCCAGTCTTTCATAGGTCTCTCTTTTACAAAAGCAAAAAATTACGTGAGTAAGAATAATTACTTTTCTCTTCGTTATTTTATTTTCAAGAAAACATGTGGCTTACAGGGCCCCAAAAGGCAAGGTGGACCTCTAACTTTTGACAACAAGCTATTTTTCTATGAACTATTATTATGATTCCTGGAGATCTGTGAAAATACAAGGAACTCCACCTGCTGGAGTCCAGCGCCAGCCCCCTCATCCTTGGCAGAGGCCTCGAACCCAACAGCTAAGCCGTGAGAATGTCTCTGGGATATACGGCCAGGACTTTGTGGCACTCACTCTACTCTTCCTGAAGAAGTTTAACAAAGACTTGGTGGCTTTGGAATTTCTGTGACAGTGTGGATCAGACAAACATGTATGAACTATACAAGGTCCTGAGACTGGCAGGGTGAGCATTGTAAATGCAGTCTCCACCACATTCAATGAGAGGCTGAGGGTGTGACACGTAAACAACTGAAGTTATTACAGGTAGGACCACAGCTTACTACGGGAGGGGGGAGGGTACAAGAAACAACACAGAGCAGAGAAGAGCCAATGAGCTCTAACCTGGGGGAAGGCTGCATGTGAGGAAGAGGCATTAGAAGGGTCCTAACTGTGTGAACAGGATTTTAATAGGAGGGGAGGAGGGTGGAAGGCATGCTTGGCTGAGCCTACATCACAGCACAGGCAAAGGTGCAAATGTGCCTGACAGCCAGGAGGCAGCTGGGCACTTAGTCTAGAGCCCAAGAAAAGGCAGAGACAAAGAAAATGTTTGCAGAGGCATCTGTATAATCATAATCCTGATAATAGCAACCATTTATTAATTGCTTACATGTGCCAGGGAGCTGTTAAAAGATAAATAAGACACAGCTGAGGACAGAATTCATTAGGAACTAAATCTGTGCTCATTGAGCACAAGATTAAATTTCAGGCCACTGAGCAAAACTTGACAAAGTCTTCCTCCTCTCCCATGAAACCTCCCAGACACTGAGGAGGCAACTGTGAGCAGAGTCATACCCATGCTCGGGCCAGTGAGCCATCAAGCAGTCAAAACCAGCTGGATGCTCAATCATTAAGATACAGCATGACCTTTGTTAAGAGGCCAAGTCCATCGCCAGGAAGACCCGAAATTCTAAGAATGCTCAGGACATCTTTGTCCAATGGAGGAGCCCATTGCTTGCAGGCATGCAATAAATAGTTATTGATTCATTTTTAATTGACTCAAAGTATCAAGACTGAGTAGAGGTGATGTCTCAAGCAAAGAGGGTGCAAGTTTCAGTTCTGGAAAAAAAGTTTTCTCCAGGGGTCTAAGAAGGGAAATGCCTAACTCTACAGACTTGTATGCTATGTAATTAGAAAATACACATAGAACTAGAAACTGCAACTATCTCAGGGAACCAAATGGACAAAAACTTTTCTTAATTTGCAAAGAAGCAAAATCCAGTATAATAAATCTGTCTACCACAGTCTAAAAGGTAATGGCTTTGGAGTTTTTTTTCCTTTTTTTTTTTTCTTTTCTTTTTTTCCTTTTTTTTTCTTTTCTTTTTTTCCTTTTTTTTTTTTTTCTGTCTTTTATTTATTTATTTATTGAGATACAGTCTCTCTCTGTCACCCAGGCTGGAGTGTAGTGGCATGATCTCAGCCCACTGCAAACTTTGCCTCCAGGGTTCAAGCAATTCTCCTGCCTCAGCCTCCCAAGTAGCTGGGATTACAGACATGCGCCACCACATCCAGTTAATTTTTGTATTTTTATTAGGGACACGGTTTCACTGTGTTGGCCAGGCTGGTTTCGAACTCCTGACCTCAAGTGATCCACCTGCCTCAGCCTCCCAAAGTGTTGGGATTACAGGCATGAGCCACCGAGCCTGGCCTGGAGTTTTGCTTCCTAGAAAAAAAGGATGGAAATAGTAGTGCTTAATAAATTTAAGCCAAGCTAAATAGGTATCTATTCTAACCATAACTAATACTATGACTTCCTGCTTTTGTGGGCATTTCTAATTGTGGTGTGTCAGTAACATCTCCCATATCAGGGCTGTTGAGCATTAGGAAAGCAGAGGTCAGCTTGGCATGAAGCCCCATCAGTGGGGACAAACTTAATGCAGTAGACAACTGGGTGCCTCTGGAGATTTATGAGCAGAACAGAAGAGTGATATGATGAGAATCAGCCTTGGGAAATAGCAGTGGATTAGGGTGGGGGAGACACCAAGCGTTCACAGCCACAGTAATCCAGGCAAGAGGTTAGGGAAGGTTATACGTGGGAAGTCACACCAAAAAAGGTAAAAATGGTTCTCGGGATGGTTACAATTATGCACAAGTTTTCTTTTCTTTTCTTTTTGGTATTTTTCTGAATATAGTAAATTTTCAACAATAAGCCTTGACTTTTATTATAAAAAAAAAAAAGAGCCCTTGAGAACAAAGGCAGAGTGCTGTGCATGAGGAATCTTAAGACTGTACAACAGTTAGGGAGTGAAGGACAACAGAGAGGGAGGCACGTCACAGATGACGCCAAGGAGAAAAGGTAAACAGGTTATCAGTAAAGCAGCAGCAGAGCCAGGTGGAGGAGGAGGGGGTTAGGAGGACATGGAAATGATGATTTCAGTTAGGGGTATGGTAAATCCAACGTGACTGCAGAATGTCCAAGTGACCACCAGGCTAAAGGTGGAAACACTAGTCCGAAGTCAAAAAGAGGAGTGAGGATTAGAGACCGTGCTGGGTGTCATTTCCACACAGCTCCAAGTTAGAAACCAGGGGCTGCCTCGCCAGACATGAAAGACAGTGCAGAAAGCAGAGGGAGAAGAGCAGAGCACAGACACTTTGGGGGGATGCTATTTTTAGTGGGCAAGAGGAGTAAGAGGAGACAGAGCAGCTAACAGAGAACCAGAAGAATGCTGTGTCGCCAAAGCTAAGAGCATAGGGTTACCAGAAAGGGATGGATGACAACAAGATTGAATGCTCTAGAGCAGTGCTGTCTCACAGAGGAGCTACTAGCCACATGTGTGACTATTTAAATGCAATTAAAATTTAAAATTCAGCTCTTCAGTCACACTTGCCATATTTAAAGCGCTCAACGCCACATGTGGCTAGTGGCTACCATATTGGGCAGCACAGACTAGAACACAGACATCATTGCAGAAAGTTCCATTGGGTGGCACAGCTTTGGAGGGAAGCATGGTCTCAGGTAAGGCTAATGGATTTGGTCATGAGAAGCTCACTGGTGACCTTGAGGACAGCACTTGCAGAGGAGTGGTGGATACTAATGCCATATTAAACACCCAAGCTCGCACTGGGTCCAGAATACTTATGAAAGAGGAAAGTAGTCTGCTCAGCGCCAAGCCCTATGCCCAGTAATCCTGTGGCTGAAGAGCTGCAGCCAATAAAGGGTACCCATATTGGGGTAACTGTGCCATCCTGTAGTTCCCGGTACTTACCGAGGACCTAGCACATAGTAAAGTTTCAATATATATCACCTGAATGAGTAGCTGAGCCATCAGAATCTGTCCAAGAAATGAATGATTAGCGTTCACCTGGCCTGGCCCCACAGTGCTGTGGCTCTTCAGCTCTGGTGGTCATTTAAGGAGAGAAAATAACTGCCTTCCTTGGCTTACCCCCACCCTCTCCAAACGACCCCGTCACATGCTTGCCATGGCTAGCCTGGTCCAATTGTTATTAACCCATTGTTAATAACAGCATCCCTTAATGGGGGCTACCATTGTGCACGCTCCACATAGCTGTTCTAACCTGCAGTATTTCTTTCTTTAATTCTCATAACAACTCTTTGAAAAAGATTTAAGTATAATCCCTATTTTACAGATGAGGAAATTGAGGCTCAAGGAGATTAACATGCCCAAAGTCATTTAGCTAATAAATGATAGGAGCAAGATCCAAATGCAAGCCAGACTCCAAATACCAACGCCCCACCCAACGTACACTCATTTCATCAGAGTTTGGGTGTTCTAAGATTTAAAGTTGTATATGCAGTGGTTGACAAAAACGTTAAAAACAAATGTAGCAGAGGAAAAAATATCAGAAGGAGAAGTGCCAAAATGCTGTTTAGCAGCTGTTGTGATTGATGAATTATGTGAGAATTCTTTTTCTTTTTTTCTATGTTCCAAATTGACTTTAATGTACATGTATCACTTTTATGGCAAAACATAATTCTAATCTCTCCCTGGTTTTCTGTTATTTTCCATTTTTAGCCAGTCGAATAATTTAATTTGTGTGCATCACCAATCTCTACTATACTTCTGTTCCCATCTTAATTAGTGCTCTCTGAGTTCTCAGGAAGATAGGGAGGCTCTACAATAATAACAGTTCTGGACAGGATCGCCCAGATAAATTACCACCTAACCTACCTTCTAAGTAGGTAATGCCAATGGACAAAAATGTCAATCGGTGCCTTTAAAAGCTCTATGGGGCAATATATATTACCTTCTTTCTAGACTTTTTTAAACCTATGTTTAAAACCTATGTCTTATTTTCAATCACTGGAATTATCCCGTAATATATTACCCACTGAACTCCTGTAATCACATAATTTGGGCAAATCTGAGAATCTTTTTTTGAGTGCTCACCAAGACCAAACAATCTAGTAATTAGTAAAAATAGATACACTATCAATATGTTTTTTTCAATCCAATATCAAATAAGTAGTGACTAAAATTAGATGCCTTGGCCGAGCACGGTGGCTCACATCTGTAATCCCAGCACTTTGGGATGCTGAGGCAGGCGGATCATCTGAGGTCAGGAGTTTGAGACCAGCCTAGCCAACATGGTGAAACCCTGTCTCTACTAAAAATACAAAAATTAGCCAGGCTTAGTGGCACGTGCCTATAATCCCAGCTACTCGGGAGGCTGAGGCAGGAGAATTGCTTGAACACAGGAGGCAGAGGTTGCAGTGAGCTGAGATCATGCCATTGCAATCCAGCCTGGGTGACAACAGTGAAACTGTCTCAGAAAACAAATAAAATAAAATAGTAATAAATAATAAAATAAAATAAAATAGAGGCCTTTTCCTAGAAAAAGTATAGGGTTTGGTATGAAGAGGCCCAGGGAGAGGTAGATGTTGAAGAACTTTTCATGAACATATATATCTGATTATTGGGGTACAAAGTTTCAAATAAGGCCCTTTACTACTGATGTATAGCAGAAGCTCGGTCTAGGTCACTCTGCTCACCATGTGATTCTGTTGACTGCTTCTACCCCAAGGAAAAAGGTGCTTCAGAGTCTGTGGAAGATGGACAGTTGCCTTCCTACATCCACGCTGTCTTCTTCCTTAGTAACAGATTCCTAAATTGATGTAGGATAGCAGGGAGTCCAATTAAAAGCACACATTCCCTGATATCCCTTATTACTAGAGCTAGTCAGTGTAATGTAAGCAGAAGTTAACAAGTGGGGCTTCCAGGAAAGCCTTTCACAGAGAACCACGTCATCCAGGAGGGTCTCTTTTTACCTGTTGTCTTTTCTCTTTGTCTTGCCTAGAATTAACACATGATCCCTGGAGCTCTAGCCACTATATTTGATCTTGAGAATGGATTTTATGCACTAAGATTGAGAGTAGCAGGAAAACAGAGCCACCTTGGACTCCTGATGACATTAGGAAGTCATCATCCCTGCCTTCAACTTCCCACCTCTGGATGTGTTTCAGGTAAGAGAATAAATCTCTACATTTGTTTAAAATCACTACAACTGGACTTCTTGGTTAGGTGCATGAAGATGCAATTCCTAATGCACCCAGGTTCTTGGGATGTATTACATTAACATTGGCTAACATGATAACAGAATGTATGACCTTAAATCTATCTATAAAACTATCACCAAAGAAAAAAATGTATAAACTTAACATAATTTTTTAACTATTAGGTGTAATGGTCAAAGTAAACTAGGACTGATAAAATATAGCTAACATTTATTAAATAGTTATTCCAAGAAATTTGCAAGGCATTTTATATACATCACCTCATTTATTACTCAATCTGATGCCATAAGATAAGTATTATTCTCATTAGAAGAAACTAAGGCTTGCACGGGAGGGCAGAGTTATGTTACTTTGCCAGGGTTAAAGATTAAGCTCTTAACCATCTCTTAACCCTTAGCTCTTAGAGTTAACAGCTAGTACATGGCAGAGCCTCTCAGGCAGAACAACACCAAAGCACAAAGTCAGAGCAAATATGGTGTAAATGTAAAATATAAAGGATCTAATCAGAAACCCCAAGTATACTTTGTAAGTTGTGTAAGAGTATTCTGTATAACTCTGTGTAGTAGAATTTTCAAGAAGCAGAAAAATTAAACTCATACGAAAGGAAGTGTTAAGAAGTTGTCCAAACATCACCAGCCATAAGTCATATAGTATGGCTTCTTATGCACTGGTATTATGCAATGAGAGGGGCACAACATCACGCCTGCAGTATTCTCACCAAAATGCACAAACTCAATCTCATTGTGGAAAAATACCAAATAAATCCAAATTGAAAGACATTCTACAAAATAATGGGTTCATGAAAAGTGTCAAAGTTAGAATAATCTTCCTTACATCTAAAAAAAACTTGTTGAAATTTTTATAAGAAATTTACTTAACCTCAATGTAAGAAAAAATTGTACTCTTCACCATGTTGAGTCTTCCAATGCATGAACAAGGTATGTCTCTCATTAATACAGATCGTTTTTTTATTTCTTTCATTAGTGGTTTCATCAGTGTTTTGTAGTTTTCAGCAAAAAAAAACTAGATATTTTTTAATTTACATTTTTTAAATGTTTCTTTTTTGACTAAATGATACTATATTGTTGATTTTGACTTCTACATGTTGATTGCTTGAATATAGAAACACAAATGATTTTTGTATGTTGAACCTGTATCTTGGGACCTTGTTAAACTCATTAAATAGCTTTAAGGAATTTTTGTAGATTATTTGGGATTCTCTACATAGACAGCCATGACATCTGCACAAAACAGCAGACTTTTTTCTTCTTTTCCAACCTGTATGCTTTTTATTTTCCTTTCTTGCCCTGTTTATCTGGCTAGAACCCCTAGTGGCAAATTGAATGAGTAATGAAGGTGAACATCCTTGCTTAGTTTCTCATATTATGGGAAAAGCATTCAGTCTTTCACCATTAATTGTGATATCAGCTGTGAGGTTTCTGTAGTATTCTTTGTCAACCTAAGCAGGTTCCCCTATATTTCTTGTTTTATTATTTTTTATTTTTTATTTTTAAGATCATGAATGGGTGTTGAATTTTGTTAAAAGCTTGTTCTGTATCTATTGATATGATCATGTGATTTTTTTTTCTTTAACTTCCTTAATTTGATGGATTAAATTAATTGCTTTTCAACTATACAACCAACTTTGCATCCCTGGGATAAACCCCACTTGGTCATAGTGAAAGCTTTCTTTTTTAAGTGTCAAAGTCATGAAAGAAGGAAAGACTGAGGAACTATCACATACTGGAGGAGATAAAGGAGACACAACAACTAAATGGCAGTGTAAGATCCTGGATTGGATCCTGGAACAGAAAAAGAACATTAGTAGAAGTGGTGGTAAACTTCATATAGGCCTGTAGTTTAGTTAATAATATTGTGCCAACATTAATTTCCCTGTTTTGATAATTGTACTATGGTTATTTGGTAACATTAGAGGAAGCTTGGTAAAACATGTACAGTCAAGCCCCAAATAACATTTCAGTCAATGACAAACCACATATATGACAGCAGTCCCATAATATTATAAAACTGTATTTTTACTATACCTTTTCTATACTTAGATAGAATCTATGTTTAGATACCCAAATCCTATTGTGCTATAATTGTCTACAGTATTCAGTATGGTAACTTGCTGTACATGTTTATTGCCTAGGAGCAACAAGCTATACCATATAGCATAGGTGTGTAGTAAGCTATATGCCATTTAGGTTTGTATGAAAACCTTCTATGGTGTTAATACAATGATGAACCCATCTAACCACTCATTTCTCAGAATGTATCTTCATCATTAAGCAACACATAACTGTACATGAAGTCTCTATACAGATTAAGCATCCTACTCCAAAAATGGGAAATCCAAAATGTTTCAAAATTCAAAACTTTTTGAGCACCAACATAACAACATAACACCACAAGTGGAAAATTCCACACTTGACTTCATGTGATGGGTCAAAACACAGGCATATGATATACAGATTATTCAGCATCCTTAGGGGAAAAAATAAAATTATCTTTAGGCTATGTGTATAAGGTATATGGAACATAAATGAATTTCATGTTTATACTTGGGCCCCATCTCCAAGATGTCTCATTTTACATACACACACACACACACACACACACACACACACACATATGTATATATATATCACACAAATATTCCAAAATCCAAATAAAAACTTGGAATCTGAAACACTTTAATACCAAGAATTTCAAATAAGTGATTCTCAACTTACATTTTTTGTAAGTTTTTTATTTCTGAAATTATTTCACTATAGAAGAGTTTTTTTAAGTTGTCCAAAAATTACTTCCAGAAAGAAGTTAGGTGCAAATACAGAGTTGAACTTTTTTCTTATTTCAAGGAATATTCCTATGGTATCAAAATTGTTATAGAGCATGGAAAACAATGGAAAGTATCTCAATTAATTCTATAAAGCTAATAAGAACCTGATATTAAAATCTGGCAATGTCATCCCAAACAAAAGACTTTTTTTTTTCTGAGATCGAGTTTCGCTCTTGTTGCCCAGGCTGGAGTGCAGTGGCAAGATCTCAGCTCACTACAGCCTCCACTTCCCAGGTTCAAGCGATTCTCGTGCCTCAGCCTCCCAAGTAGCTGGGATTATAGGCACACGCCACCACGCCCAGCTAATTTTTTTATTTTTAGTAGAGATGGGGTTTCACCATGTTGGCCAGGCGGTCTTGAACTCCTGACCTCAGGTAATCCATCTGCCTCGGCCTCCCAAAATCCATTAAAGGCATGAGCCACTGCGGTCCAGCCAAAAACTGCTCTTGAATCTCACTCATGAATATAGATCCAAAACCCTAAATAAAACACTAAAAACTTAAACTCAACAATATATCTTTTAAAAAATCATCATGACAAAATACACTTGATTCCAAGAATGCCATGGTGGCCCAATATTTTTAAATTTATTAGGAGAACAGGTCAAATACATTTGATATTATTCAATATCCATTTCTGATTTTAAAAAATCAGACTTGATAAACTAGGAATAAAAGGGTACTTTACCATCTACTTCATGACAGAAGTCAAAATTTAAAGTATAACCCCCATTATATGATATTATTCTGGAAGTTCTTGCCAATGCAATAAGAAAAGAATAAGAAATAGGATATTCAACTATCAAAATGGAGAAAAAAACTGTCATTGTTATTTGAAATGATACAAAAATTATTAGAGCAGAGGATTTCAATAAGTAGAATTCTTGCAAAATAAATAAACAAGAACACATTGCTTCTCTACATAAATATCATTCCAAAATACAATGGGAATAGATCATGATCATAATAACAACCAAAAAACATAAAATACCTAATAACAAACACAACAAGAAAAATGCACAATATAAATGAGAAAACTGCAAAACTTTGCTTATAAACATAAAAAGAAATTCAATTAAATAAAATAAGGTAAAAGTTAAATTATACAGGGTTGACAAGGTTACAGGAAAACAGATAATCACACACTTTGCTGCAAAAGTAAAAATGGACAATATCAATCAAAACCTAAATGGCAGGCAGCATGGTGGCTCATGCTTGTAGTCCCTTTAGACTTTGGGAGGCTGAGGCAGGCAGATCACTTGAGCCCAGGAGTTCAAGCCTAGCCTGGGCCACATGATGAAACCCTGTCTCTAAAGAAAATAAAAGAAATTAACCAGGCTTGGTGGCACATGCCTGTAGTCCCAGCTACTCAGGAGACTGAGGTAGAAGGATCACTTGAGCCCAAGATGTTGAGGCTACAGTGAACCAAGATCACGCCACTATACTCCAGCCTGGACAACAGGGTGAGACCCTGTCTCAAAAAAAAAAAAAAAAAAAAAAAAACATTAAAAGCACATAACTTTTGAGCCAGCAATTCTACTTCTAGAAATTTATTTTACAGATAATATATATGTGTACAAATATGTGAGAGAGAGAGAGTATATATGTGTGTGTGTATACTCAACCCAGCATTGTTCTTAATAGCAAAAAGCTGGGAACAACATCAATATTGAAAAATAAGACTTATAAAAGATGATTACCAACATTATGAAAGAACATAGAGCCATACCTTAAATAGTATGATCAATATATTGAAGAATATTTTTGTAAGACATATATTTATAAAATAGGCAGGATGTACATACTTCTAAAAATTATCAATGTACTTTTGTCTGCGTGGCAGAATTATGATAACTTGTTTTCTTTCCCGTGCTTTTCTGTGTTTTCTAAATTGTCTACAATACTCGTGTATTGTAATTAACAGGGAAAAGTAATAAAGGCTTTATCTGTGGATGAGAGGAATTCTAGTATCTAACATTTGTATTAGGTACTTGCCAGGCCTAATGTCTCTAAATTCACATGCACTTCCTCTAAATTCTGTATTTGTAGTTGCCAACTTGCAAAACTCAACATACATGTTTTTCATTTTCACCAGTTCATTATTTCAATGAACTCAACCCTGCAGCCTATGGTAAAACTACATTCTGATCTTGAGTCAAGAAGTGAAACCGGCCGGGCGCGGTGGCTCAAGCCTGTAATCCCAGCACTTTGGGAGGCCGAGACGGGCGGATCACGAGGTCAGGAGATCGAGACCATCCTGGCTAACATGATGAAACCCCGTCTCTACTAAAAAATACAAAAAATTAGCCGGGTGAGGTGGCGGGCTCCTGTGGTCCCAGCTACTCGGGAGGCTGAGGCAGGAGAATGGCGTGAACCCGGGGGGCGGAGCTTGCAGTGAGCTGAGATCCGGCCACTGCACTCCAGCCTGGGCGACAGAGCGACACTCCGACTCAAAAAAAAAAACAAAAACAAAAACAACAACAAAAAAAGAAGTGAAACCACCACTCTGTTTGTGTGAAACAGAGGGGAAAAGACCATCATGGCAGCAAGGAGGGCAAAATAGGGTGTTTATCTCGCAAGCCTCAAATCTCCATTTTTATCTGCTACAGGAAGCAGTGGCTACTTTTGTTTCATCAACTTTTCTTTATCTTCATGATAAATGTGTTTTATTATCTGTATATGTACAATGATGTACTGCTCCAGTAAGCCAGGATATCAGAGCAGGAAACCGGGGCTTATGTTTTAAGGTTTAGATCCTGTCCAACTATATCTCATCAGCAAGAACTGGGAAGTGAAGCTCAGTATAAACATGCCATTTGTGATATACACACTTACACTTCCCTTACAACTGCTCCACTCTGAGCAGCCAGCATGCAGCGTTTGAGAAAATGTTCTGTAGCCCTGTGCTGTCTGCTTCAGAGAGAGCCCTAACCACATTTGGGGGAGAAATGTCTTGTACCTATTATCTTTATGATCTCCTTAATCACCCTCCATAACAGGAACCCGCAAACTTCCCCAGATTCATTATAGGGAATTAAATGCTTTCAACTCTATACATTAGTGACTCATAACTTCTGTATAGGAGAGGTTTAAGGTGCAGTAATCTGAAAGAAAGGGGACTGGGAACAGTGGCTTTCAAATGATTTTTACCTCAATTTGCAATAACAGTTATTTTATTTCACACTGTGACCCATTGTAAACATAGGTGTAACATGCACATATACACACAAATGTGCAATAATATTACTAAAGTAAAAGCTTTCTAAAACAATACACATGCTAAGTGTGACACACCTTTACCTGTTCAGTAGTGTTATGTTCTAGTCTATTCCATTCTATTAAAAATTCTGCCCAAATCTCATTGAAATTATTCTGATCATGTTTGGATCATGGCCTCTAGCTCCATTAATGTTGCTGCAAAGGACATGATTCCATTCTTTTATATAGCTGCATAGTATTCCATGGTGTTTATGTACCATATATTATTTATCCAACCCACCATTCATCGGCATCTGATAACCTCTCTTGGAATCTTAGCAGAGGAGGGGAAAGTAGAAGCAGAGTTACCATAGGAAGAGCTGTTGAAGAGTTCAATGTTGAAGAAGGCGTAGTCTCCACTGGTCATGCCATGCCTGTGCGCCGCCAGCATGATGCTCCGGATGGTGTCACTGCTCGCACACATGATCACCACTAGGGGAGGAACAAACAACACACATGAGGCACCCCTTTGTAGAGCACTTGGAGCATGCTGACACCAGTGAGGGACATCTGACAAGGAATGGGATACTTGTATGGTCCTGAAGTATCTCCTCACAATCACTTATTAACTACAAATGGACCATGGAGGAACCTAGCAGACACCTCCATAACCAAGAGATGGAAGCCAACATCACCAACCATGGGAACACAGACTCATGGGACACCTGGAATAACACTCTAAGGACCAAAATGTCTAGATGGGCAGTCTACATCTAATGAGAAGGAGGCAGTCACAAACCCAACTTGGGGGATGGTCTGTAGAAAATCAGCCTATGCTCTTTAAAATGGTCAATTTCATGAACAACAAAGACAGGCTGAAGAAACATTCTAGACTGAAAGAGGCTTAAAGGAATAGGCAACTGACTGCAATGTGTGATGCTGGATTGGATTCTGGACCTTTTCTTTAAAAAAAAAAAAAAAGTTCTTTAAAAAAAAAAAAACTGCATCAAATAAATCACCAGATTTGCCCAATATAAGATAGTGAAAATTGTCAACTGCTTTTTATACTTAATAGGATAGTAAATGCACTGTCCTGAAAAAGCAAACTTAATGATTTTAGAGAGAACATTCACTTGGCAAATCAGAGGATTCAGGGAGTGCTACAAGCTTTCTGCTGTTTGAATTTTAAAACATTATTTTCAGGTTGTCTCAACATACATAAGAAATCATTTGTAAGATTCCAGGTGTCTCTCCCCTGTTCTCTCAGTTTATATCCACACTGTTGGATTCAAGAGGCTTCACACAACTCGAAAGCCTCTTGAATTGGATATTGTTGCCTACCATATAAGGGCTACACAGGCTAGAGTGAAGTAGGGCTTGACCATTACCCAGTCAATTTGATCCCTGTTGATAGACCCAGGTCTCCATGACCAGATCCACTGTGTTTTACTGCACACATACTGTGCAGAGGGACCTGGAGAGACCTGGGTGTTATAAACCGCATTATCACAATGCATGCCAGCCCTCCAAGATGTATATGTTCTTTGTAAAAGCATGGGTGCTGAAAGACGTAAAACAAACTTCAGGCTATGCCAAAGCGGCCTTGGCAACCTGCATGGAGGTTGGGCTCTTGTTGATATTTAGTTTACTACACACGTTAATTCAGTGTTAGATCATGACTCTGACATTTCATGCCCCAGAAGGGCTCAGTGTACAGCATAAAAGCTCTAGAGAAAAAGTTTCTAAAACAATACAAAATTCTTAAAGATCTATAACAATGGGAGTAGGTATTGTTTCTGCCTGAAAGTATAGGTATATATTTGGGATAATCAATTCCAAGATGCCTCAGTAAGAAAGTTTTCAAAAAAACTCCTAATTATTTGTTATGACTTAGACCCTTGTTTTACCTCTGATTTGATTCTAGCCTCTTAAATGAACAAAGAGTCAAGGTGTCCCATAACACATTCAACAAGGGACTGAGGCTGGACAAGTTTGAAGAATGTGGATTCCAAGAGTAGATGTCTCCAGGAGGTTCCGGGAAATTCTGGCTGACTGGCCACCAAGCAGCCCTCATCATTTTTCGAGCAAGTGATCATAGTCCAGGATCTGGCTCTCAATTCCAAGATGCAGAACCTGATTCTGTCAACATATAGAGAGTAGAATCATTCCTTAGGGGCAAGTTTCCAATAACCTAACTCAGATATGTGTAGGTAATCTGAAACGCACGCTATTTAAATTCAATGAGGTCCAGGATGGTTATGAATATATTTGTGTCAACATGCCCTGTAGCTGGGCATGCTAACTGAAAAGACAAATTATAAGCAGTAAGATGCAAGTAAGGATGAAATCAGAATCAGGGAGGCCAGTAGAGGATTTAGGTGTCAAAGTCACCAGGACTTGATGACCCTAGGCATCCATCTAAGAGATATATCTGGTCCAGGACCAAACAGGCAGAGTCCAAGGACCAGAGGACCAGCTTTCCTAAACTTTGCCTGAAGTTTCCCTAAACATTGGCCTCTGTGGCACTTTTTTTCTACTTTTACATTCCTGGCCCATCTCCTTCTCTCTCTTCCTGCTATGGTTTGGTTGTGTCCCCCAGATTTCATGTGTTGGAAACTTAATGCTCAAAATCATTTGTTGGTGGTATTTGGAGATGGGGCCTTTGGTAGATACTTATGATTAGATAAGGTCATCAGGATGGGTCCCCTAAGATGGGACTGGTAGTTTAGAAGAAGAGGAAGAGAGACCTGAGCTGGCACACATTTGCTCTTTTACCATGTGATGCCCTCCATAGTGTTATGACACAGCAAGAAGGTCCTCACAAGATGCTGGCACCATGCTCTTGGACTTCCTAGCCTCTAGAACCATACGCTAAATAAACTTCTTTCTTTATAAATCACTCAGTCTGTGGTATTTTGTCATAGCAACAGAAAACAAACTAACAGACACCCCACCACCACCAAGTCCTTCTGATGGACACATTCTTTGTTTTGTTTTTTGTTGTTATTATTTTGTTTGTTTGGAGACAGACTCTCACTCTGTCACCTAGACTGGAGTGCAGTGACTCAATCTTAGCTCACTGCAACCTCTATCTCCTGGACTCACGTGATCATCCCACCTCAGCACCTCCCAAGTAGCTGGGACTACAGGTGCATGTTACCACACCTGGCTAATTTTTGTACTTTTTGTGTAGATAGAGTTCCATCATGTTGGCCAGGCTGGTCTCAAACTCCTGGCCTCAAGTGATCTGCCCACCTTGGGCCTCCCAAAGTGCTGAGATTACAGGCACAAGCCACCAAGCCCAGCCTACATTCTTTCTGTAAATCTTAATACCCACTTAGACTGAGCAAGAGAGACATAGAGTGGCACTGTGTCTATCTAAGCAGATTTTGATTATTTTAGATCTTATCCATTTTGTGTTGGCCATGTGATTTAACACTCAAAAGGAAGCCCTAATTTCCAAGTTCATGGGCAGAGCATTGTCTTTCTTGAATAAACCAAACCCATAATGCACATTATCATCCAGTTTCAGTTCAAACTGGAACAAGCACCTAATGACACTGGCAAAGTAGTCAGAGTACACGATCCTAGATTTTTATGATGCTCCCCAATCTCTTAGGGTTGTCTCACTCATGCCTAATTGAACAGCAAGTATTTTTAGTAACTTGCCTTTATACAATCAAAAGGTTTAGAATAGTTTTAATTAAAATAACTTTCTTTTCCTGCTTGTGTTTCATCAATTTATATAATAACTAATTAAATTACATATTTATCATAATAAGCACAACCAGCATCAACAGACTTGGGGACAACTCTTAGAAAATATGTGAAGAAGTATGAGAAGTGTGTGGCACACTCAGGAGAACTATACTAGCTGCCAGCATCTACCAACAAGTGATAAGATTTATAGAGAACAGAGAACATCAGCTAATCCTGCGACCTGCATAAGTGGAGGTTATTTAAGGCAGTTTTTGTTGTATCTCAGTTAGTTAAATACATAAATATTAATTTTGGGTCAAATTGTTAAAATTCTAAAAGAGGGGACGATGGTGTAACTCTAACTTTATGTATAGACTTTTCCTCATTCTACTCTATTTTATCCTCCTTGCCAAAGAACTTTCAATGTTCCATGCCACCCTCCATCATCTGGTTCCCACAATGACTTCTGTAAATGACTGCTCACCATTGCATCATGTTCTTGCAATCACTCTAAGAACAGCAGAGAGAAATGCAAAGAGGTATCAATTCAGAGAATCAAAAACATTCCAGGTAGTATCCCTGAATCGGGGGGATACTTATTTCCAAAACCTCAAGTTTTCATTGGGAGAAACCTCTAATGGGCTAACATTTCTCATCTCTCAATGTGCTTTCATTTTCCCTCCCCTCACCCCCAACAAGAGGAAAAGAAGTGAAATGTCTGACTGTTGAGCCTAAAACTGAGTATGCTGGCTCAGTCTTTTCTTCCTTCTTCTTTGGGCTGTGGCTGTTTGCGGAGAGCATACATCATGGGCTTCTTTTGTCACATGGTCAAGAGTTAGCAGGGGAGATTTGCAGCTAAATGGCACTGTCTGTGATTTAGTAGATATTCCTGCCTAATTCTGGGAGGAAGTAATAGCAAGCAGGCCCTTTTGGAAATAGATCTAAATCCATGTTCAACTGGTTTTATCAATAATAGGGATATATTCATATTCTCCATCTGGTTACCCAACTTCCAGTTAATTCTAAGTTTAGAAGGAAAAGAGGGATATCACTGCATGGAAGCAAAGCAGAGTATGCCGTGTCCTACACATTGAAAATGTGATACCAAAAATGAAAAACTCAACAGCAACTTTAAAAGTGGCCAAGGAAATATCCAAACAAGATGAATTAAAAAAAAAAAAAAGATAGGTGGTAAATAGAAGGTAAGAAAAGTAGAGGATTATTCCAAGAGGTCTAGCATGCAACTTAGAAAAAAACCTAGAAAGAAGAAATAGAGAAAATGAAAAGGATACAAGTATCACAGAAATAATTTAAGAAGTATTCCCAGAATTAAAAGACATGAGTTTCTGGATAAAAGAGGCCTATTGAGTACACAAGGAAGAGGAGAAGATTCTAAAAATTTCCAGGAAAGCAAAGCAATGAACAATAAGTTCAGAATCCAAACTGATTCCAGATTTCTAATAACAATGTTAGAATTTAGAAGACAGTAAAGCAATACTGCCACATTTTAAGGGAAATTATTTCTAACCTAGAATACTATAATTATGTATAAAGGTATGATGAAAATTTTCAGTCACAAAACATCTCAAATTTTTGGCCTTATTCATCCTTTCTCAGAAAGCTCTTGGTGGATGTGCTCCACCAAAACGAAAACATAATCAAAAAAGAGAAACACACAGGGATCTAGCTCAACAGAGAGGTGATGGAAGCCCCAGGAGGATGTTGAAGAACCCACAGTGGCCAACTGTGCAAAATATCTACAAAATAACTGGGATGCAAGGCTGGTTCAACATATGCAAATCAATAATGTAATTCATCACATGAACAGAACCAACAACAAAAACCACATGATTATCTCAATAGATACAGAAAAGGTCTTCAACAAAATTCAGCAACGCTTCATGCTAAAAACTCTCAATAAACTAGGTATTGATGGAATGTATCTCAAAATAATAAGCGCTATTTATGACAAGCCCATAACCAATATCATACCAAACTGGCAAAAGCTGGAAGCATTCCCTTTGAAAACTGGCACAAGACAGGGATGCCCTCTCTCACCACTCCTATTCAACATAGTATTGGAAGTTCTGGCCAGGGCAATCAGGCAGAAGAAAGAAATAAAGGGTATTAAAATAGGAAATGAGGAGGTCAAATTGTCCCTGTTTGCAGATGACATGATTGTATATTTAGAAAACCCCATCATCTCAGCCAAAAATCTCCTTAAGCTGATAAGCAACTTCAGCAAAGTGTCACAATACAAAATCAATGTGCAAAAATCACAAGCATCCCTATACACCAATAACAGACAAACAGAGAGCCAAATCATGAGTGAACTCCCATTCACAATTGCTACAAAGAGAATAATATGCCTAGGAATCCAACTTACAAGAGATGTGAAGGACCTCTTCAAGGAGAACTACAAACCACTCCTCAACAAAAATAAAATAAAATAAAAGAGGACACAAACAAATGGAATAATATTCTATGCTCATGGATAGGAAGAATCAGTATCATGAAAATGGCCATATTGCCCAAAGTAATTTATAGATTCAATGCCATCCCCATCAAGCTACCAATGACTTTCTTCACAGAATTGGAAAAAACTACTTTGAAGTTCATATGGAACCAAAAAAGAGCCCACATTGCCAAGACAATCCTAAGCAAGAAGAACAAAGCTGGAGGCAT
>NW_016809462.1:283073-297918 GCF_001698545.2 Rhinopithecus bieti
TTGGGGGGTGGGGGGCTGGGGGAGGGATAGCATTAGGAGAAATTCCTGATGCAAATGATGACTTGATGGGTGAAGCAAACCAACACGGCACATGTATACCTATGTATCAAACCTGCGCATTGTGCACATGTACCCTAGAACTTAAAGTAGCATAATTAAAAAAAAAAAAACTCAAGAGATTTAAAATAAAGAATTAGAAGATTACTTAATTATAAATCCATAGGAAATTAAGCAAATAAACAAAAATGGACTTTTTTAACTCCAAGGAAAATAACTAGGGAAGAAAAGGAAATGTCAACACAGGAGCCTATGTGACTTAACCTTAACTATCATTTAGAAAGTAATGATAATGTTTATACTGAATACTGGGCTAACTAAAAAGATTGTGTAAGAGATGGGGTCTAGCTACATTGCCCAGGCTGGAATGCAGTGGCTATTCAAATAGTGCAATCCATAGCCTCATACTCTTGGACTCAAGCAATCCTCCTGCCTCAGCCTACTGAGAAAAATTTTGACACAACCATATTGGAAAGATGACTGGAAAGAAAGCTTGCATGTGTGGTTAACAGGCAATAGAATGATCGAGAAGAGAATTTTCTTCCACTAGGATTCCAAGAGATAAGACCTAAAACTGAAAAAAAAGTAGCATGTTATTAAGAGATATGAAGGCCAATACCTACAGGAACAGCTAACAAGAATTGAGAGTGCAAAATGGAGAGTAGGAGACAGGAACCTTTTTTTCCTCATAAACCTTGTGTAGTTTTCTCACTTTCTATAGCTGTAGAACTAAACTTTGGTAAAAAGTAAATCTAATTTTTTTCAAAAAAGGTTTCCCTCTGGTTGTTTCTACACTGCATAGCAATGGATATTGTTTGCAAAATGGAGATTGAATCTTTATTTCTGTTGTTCATAAAGCTCCATCTACTCCAAAGGCCTTTAGAATTTCCACACTGCAGCCTACAAAGCTCCTTTTTTCCCCTGCTGTGTTAGTTATTTTACACTTATCATGGGTTCTTTCCTTAAAAATGCTGCTGACTGACCACTCGGTCATTTACCCCAGACTAATTCTAAAAATAAATGCTCTCGTGTGGATTAAATACTGTTATCTCTATCTCTACAGACTGTATAATGTTATACAGTCATTATGCAGGCCCAGATTAATGACATACTAATAACTAAAAGGATACAACTACAGTTCTTCACATAACAACATTTGCGTTAGGATACTTCTAGTTCTGCACCATATAAAGTGCATCGACAAAACAACTACTGGCTTTTATTGCTTGAAAAAATTATTTCTAAGCCTGTCTTTTTAAAACTAAATTTATTGTTAAGTGTGTGGAATACTCAGGGCAGTAGCCGGCAGTATAAGGAAATCCATTTTAAATAAGGATAATTGTTTTTTAAAATAATATATGTTCAGGTCTGTTTATTTTAGTGGTATTAGCAAAAGACATGACAGGAAAAAAAAAGATTTTAAATTATTGACTTAGATGGTAAATCCTTAAAATGAAGGAATAATTGATGTCCCTTCGTTTTTCTTTCTATAGTACGCCATGTGAAATTTTAGTCGCATTATTATTTGAGATGCTGGCATGGTCAGTGTTTTACTTGTTCAAACATTTGTGATTTGGTTTTAAAGAGAAACCTAAGTCCAAAAAAAAGTAATGTCAGTGTTCTCACCAAAAGAGGGAGGAACTCTCTCTACTTTAATTCATAATGCTTAATAGGGAATTTTCAAAAGCAAAAATACTGTCAGCTGCATTTTCACACTTGGGTGAGAATATCAGTTTGAAGAGGCCTGATTCTCACCCCACACATTGCTTCACAGAGAAGAAAATTCACATAAGGAAACCAGCCAAATCCAGAGCATCTGCATCTCAGTCCAGGGTTCTTTCCCATGGCATGGCCTCACCCTTGGGGTAAAGGTGATCATCATCATATATAAAATAATAACTACAATGAAACCGCACATTAATTGAGCACTTTGTATTCGTCTGGCACTGCTCCCACGCATTCCTGGGTTAGCTCCTCTAAACCCTCCCAGTTTCCCAAAGACGTGGGTGCTCTGACTACCCCCACTTCACCTAAGGAGCTTGAGGTACAGAGGTTTCATAGCAGTCCAAGATCCCCCAGTCGGTGACTGAGCCACAAACTTCACTGCAACCATATACCGAAGCCCTATTTAATACATTAACTTCTTATGGTAAAGTAACTGTGTTACTTCAATGTGTTCGTAAAAGGTCCCCTAAGAGAGCTTTGTTATTAGGCAACTTTCTCTCTTGAGTGTAAGGAATTTCAGGGTGGAAGGGCGAGGACGATTAGAGGAGAAACTGTTGTGTTTCCTATTTCTAAATATCTACCAGGTCACTGTTGGAAATATTTTTTAGAGTAAGAATTGTAAAATACTAACCTTATCACTTGTAAAATACACAGGTCAGTTAAGAAAACTTTCACCACTCAATGCAAACTTGGAGAAAAAAAAAAAAGCAAAGAGACTTCGGAACGTCTATAAGGCTTTTGGAATTAAAAAATAATTTCCAGCAGCCAACTGCAGCCCTAGTCCTCTGAAGCCCGGGGCGCACCAGTCCCCAGGCCCACCAGGGCACTGCTGTCCGCCCAGTCCCAGGCCTCAGCCACTACTGTGAGGCTGAGGGGCCCGGGCAGCGATGTGTCCTCCTCTGGGCTCACGCACGCCCTTGGTTTTGTATCCCAGGCCACGTGCGCCGGGGCAGCCGCCGACATTGGGACCTACAGGGTAGTGGCATTACGGACAAGTCAGCAAACCGCGGATCTCGCCCGTAGGGGGACACACCCCAAGCCCCAGCCCACCTTGAGAAGTCTCTGACTTTTAGCTCCTAGCTCTCGAAAGCCAAGAACTAAAGAAGAGGTTCCGGGAACCATAGCAGCCCGGGTCGCAGACTCCCCCATGGAGGCTGCAGTAGCCCGGCGACTGCGAGTTGGGAGCTTAGATGTGGGTTCTTTGCCGAGGCGTGGCAAGCCCGCAGCCGTTGGACACACGTGCCCTTTTTCATAATCGGCAAAGCCCGCGCCCCGCCTGCTTGGCTGGCAGAGACTCGGCACAGACAGCCTGGAGTTCGAGAGCTCAAAACTTGGCCAGGCATTCCTACTGTCAAACACCTCTCGCCTCTTTGCTCTAAAGGGTGAGCCCCAGGTGGCCAAGATGGCAAGGCGGTGACTGCAGCGCCAATATTGATGGCTTCTCTGTTCACTCTCACCTGTTCCTGGGGCCCTGGGCCTCAGGTTACGCTGCCCCCTACGACCAACGCCCAGGTGTCCGGCCATGCCAAGTTGTGGAGGCGCCCTGCGCCTGGCTCAGCTCCGCTCCCCTTCCGTCTCATCCGCGTGGCACTGGGGTCTCGGGGAGCTTTGCCGGGATTGCACCACTCACATTCCAGGCGCGTGAGCGCCGAGGGGGAGCAGAGACCGTATTCCCTCATCGCTGTGCTCCTAATCCCTGACTGGAGGGAGGAGGGATCGCCGCTATGCTGGGATCTCAGCCCGCCTTCCCTCAGATTCTACCCTACAGTAAAATGGGCCACACTGGCGATTACACGTCCGCATCCACCCGCTCCCCGCAGCCATAGCCACCATCCTTAGCCTCGAGCTCTTTGTTCAGTTTGGGTTTTATTCCAACACCCAAAGACTCATGGAGAAAACTTGGAGGACAGGTGGAAAGAAGATTCAGCGCCCGTTTCTTCTAAAGGTACTCCCGCAAAGCTTAGCTCTGGGCGCATTCGAGACTGCGTTGCAGAACACGCCGGGGGAAGTGAGTGCAGCCAGAATTCAGACACACAGGGGCATTTTTGGTGGAAACCACAGAAGCTCGTTTATAAGGGGCTGGAAAGGAAATGAAAGGAATGAGAAGAGTGGTTCAACAAGCCTTTAAAAGAAACCTGGGGTCTGTGGAAACAACAGTCAGGGAAACCCCGAGAGCAGGCCAGCCAAGCGGTGACGCCTGGCTGCGAGAAGTCCGCGGACGCTTTCGCACTAAGTCGGGGCGCAAGCCGACAAAGGACTGAGGAACAAGTTCTTTCCGTCTCGGATGCTTCAGACCGTAGATGGAACCAGTCGCTGGGAGTACGCCCCCTAATCGCCAGCCCACTGCTGGCAAAGTGGAAACCGGGAAGAAAAAGCACCCAAGTGGTTTGACAGCACCTGTTGGACCTGGGCACGCAGGAGCTGCGGGCTCAGACGCCCTCCCCTCCAACCCCTTCACCTCCCTGGGACCCTCTATGTACACCCCTCGACCACGATGGGCGGTCGTCAAAGGTCGTCGCAGCCACACAGCGCATACCTGAACGAGTGCCCGCGCGTACCCGCCCTCAGCGCCGCAAGGGGGAGTGGGGTCTGCAGAGTGGAGGGGTGTGCAGGGAGAGCCGCGGAGAGCGGTTGGGTTAGGGCCCGGGGTCCGGGACGCACCCTGCTCACCTCTCTCACTGGCCTGGATATTGCGCACGATATCTTCCAGATCCAAGTCTTTGGTCTCGTCGAAACTGTAGATGGACGTGTGCAAACCCTCCTCCTGGAAGACCTCGTGGACCCCCTCGAGGGTGAAGAAGCAGTTCCGCTCCAGCTTGTCGTCGCTGTAGACCAGCGCAGCGCGGCTCCAGTGGTGGTGGCGGAACAGGGCGAGCATCATTTCGCCCATCTTGGCGTAGGCGGGCGCCACGCGCGTGAGGTGAGAGTACTCAGAGTCCTTGTGCTGGAAACCGGCGGCCAGCGCCCCGGCCGACAGCATGGGCAGGTCCCAGTGCGATGCAAGCCGGGCCACTGGCGCTGCTGCATACTCGCACACTGGCCCCAGGATAAGGTCAGGTTTGGTGCCCCGCGCCGCCGCCACGCGGTCTACCAAGCTGAAGAGCGCACGGTTCCCACAGTCCGAGTCCTCGTAAGCCACCTGGAAGCGAGTGCCCGGCGGCAGAAGCCGCCTCCCGGTCCCGTTGCCCTCCACGCTGCGCAGAGCGTACTCGATGGCCGGCCGCACTCGGGTCAGTGAAAATAAGTACGAGTCATCCTGGGGCAGTAACACCAGCACCTCGATCTTCTGCGGCGGCAGCGCCTCTCTCTCCCGGCGTCCGCCGCCTATGCCCGCGCCCCCGCCGCCGCCGCCAACGCCACTGCCACCAGTGCCGCCTGCCAGCAACGCCCAGCCGAGAAGGACGCACGGGGAGAAAGTGAGCACCAGCAGAGACGGCATCGTGCCTCAAGAAAGCGCTGGCCCTCGCCGCCGACTCGCCCTCTGCCCCCCACCCACCCTTCCTCTTTCCTCCCTACTCTTCTCTCCAAGGTCCCTGCGCCCCCTTGGGCGCTTTAACGAAATAGAATACCCCCTTCACTAATGCGCCAAAAGATAGAGAGGAAGCGTCCTTCTTTGCAATGTCACTAGTTTTCTTAAAAAAAGAAAAAAAAGAAAAAAGAAAAGTTTACCGGGTGTAAACCTGTGCGTCTGTAATATACATATATATATATTTGTTTATATTCGCCCTCCCTTTATACATATACTATTTTGCTTAGAGGTGGCTTCTTATTTGGGCGTTGCTAAGGTTGCTTTTGAAAGCGTTTTTGTAAAAGAAAAAAAAAGTTAGACTTGTCCAAGTGTTTGTAATTGACGACGCATCTCCCTCGCGTTTGATCTCATTGATTCGCGCCGGTTCCTGGATCCATAGCCCGCGTTTAAATAGCGTGGCTTCGGCTGAGCGTGTTACCACACATGGCGCGCCGAGGCCGGGCTTGTATTTCCAGCGGGTGGGGTGGGTAGGGGTGGGAAGAAGTGGGGCTGGGCTGGGGGAGTCTCTCATTAACATTCTTACATCAGGGCTCCTCCCCGCACCCCTTCCCTACACATCGCGCCCCTGTCCCTAACCACCACTCCCCGCCGGCCCTCGGCCTTTTCCTTAAAGCTGAAATCGCCCACGTCTGCACGGGCAGGAGCCCCCACCACGCCGCGTGCCTCTGCGATCCCCGCCTCTCCCTTGCCAGCTCCAGCCCCTGGCTTTAAAAAAGGAAATGTGCTTTAAAGTAGAGAAATGCGCGCGCGCACGCACACGTACACACACAAACCGTGCAAAAAAAAGAAAACAACAACAACAACAGGACTGGGGGAAACGGGTGGTTCTAGAAATTGTGGTTTCCGTGCGATAATCCTTAGGTGCCGCTTGCTCTCACCTTTCTGGTTCCGGCCACATTCCCTCCCGACGCACCGACGCTGGGCGAGCACCTGACCTTCCTGGTCCCTCGGCGCAAGGTCAGGGAACAAGCACCAAGGTCCCAGTGCAGATGGCTCCATCGCGGACCTGGTGTGCCCGGCTGGCCCGGGCGTCACCCACACCCCGCCTTCCTCAGCCCCGCGCCAGCCCCCTCCCGCTGGGCCACGCAGGTTCGCGCTGGAATCGCAGCGGTGCCGGGGTCACAGTGTCCCAGCTCATGGACCCTCCGTCAGCTCACTGAGAGCAGGAAAGTGAAACTTGTTGCTCCCAAAGGCGAGCGAACAGTTCAACTTCTGGAGGTGTCACAAAGCTTGGAAAGCATCCCCAAAGCGTCCTCGGGCTTTGTTTGCTAAACCAGGTACCTAAATAAAGGGACTGCTTTTCCCAAAACGTTCCCGGTAGGTCCCCCGTGTACGACACACGCTCCCCTCCAACCTGAGCGCTCAAAGATCCGACCGCTCCTCATCTGGAGCGCTCCAGGCACTGTGCCGGGGTTCCGCGACGCCAAGAAAGGTCCTGCCTCGGAGACCCAGTCCTATCACTGGCCACAGCCACAACAGCAGTGGAGACCGGAGGGAAGCGGCTCTGAAGAGGTCCGTGACCAGAGGAGCATCGCGGGAGTCCGCCGTGCGGCTGGGCAGGTCAAAACGGAACTGGACCTTCTTCTGCAAGTCTTTTGCAATGTGAACGTGCTACACTAGGAGGAAGAATTCTGACAATTAAGTCCCGCACATTTAAATACATTGAAAATGTGTTAAAATGGTCTTTCATTTAACTAGGCGTCAGTGTCCACAAATTTCTTTTAGTCTCAGACCAACGCCCTCTGTCGGCAGAAACTTGCACCCGACTCAACCCCGGTGCGGCAGTCCCAGACGCTGCGTTTTTCACTCGGAGGCCTTAACGCGCTCTGGTTCTCACTTGCGAAGGGTAAAAAGGCAAACTGGGGTTTCTGGAGATATGGCAACTTCTGGCGTCAGCGCTCGCCGCCCTTAACAGCACTCTCATCACTCTTTCTGGAAACGTCAATGTGATTATGGGTAATGTTTCAGCTTCTGGGTCATTTAGGTTTGAGATTATGCACTGTGATCCTGAAATCTTCACTGTTAAGTAGGAGCTTCTAATTCCTGCGAGAATTTCCATTTATTTAATTAGCGCCACTAACCAGGAGCAAAAGAGACATCTATATAAAATTTAATTCCACAAACAGGTAATCCACACACACTGGAAAATGAGATTTAGTGCTTCACAGCAATTAAATCTTTCCTGAATTTGCAGAACGGCAGGCGTTTATGGCAGCATAGATTTAAAAAAAAAAAAAAAAGAACAACAACAACAAAACAGGAGCTAAATCATGAATTCCAAGGCTCTTAATGGATTTCAAAACTGGTTGCCAGGAGACATCAAGGAACCAGGGTTTCCTGTTACTCCGAGGTATGCCCTGTGTCTGGGGAACACCAGCCAATGGCGATATGATTCTGCTGTGTGTGGTGTGGGTTTATGCGGAGAGTCTGGGGTTTCAGTGGCACCAGTGTGAACGCCTGTCCCATCCCAGATGCAACCCAACCTCGCCCGCAGTTCAACAGCAGGGCAGTGCGCCTAAGTTAGGGTGAGTGCCCGTAGCCTCTCCGCAGCTTTTGGACAAGAGCTCTCCGCTTGCAGTTTGTCACACTTAAGAGCACCAACAAGACCAAGCTGCGGAAGGGAAGAGACCCCAAACCATGCAGCGGAACGAATAAAAAAAAAAATGCCAGTGTTATGCTTTTGCTGAGGCTCAAAACACCCCTTACGAATTCCAAGGAGCAACAATTAAGATTTTTTAAAAAACCTTTTCAAATGAAAAGAGTCACAAGATTATAGGAGGACCCACCAAGTAATGTAAGTGTATGGATTTCAGTGTTATGGGTTTGTTTACTTTTCATCAAATTAGAATTTTTGCAACCAACTGAAAGTCTGTGTAAATATGCAGTTCTAAATCTTCAGGCCAGAAGACTTAAATCACCCAGCCTGACACCCCTTACTCTCTAGATGAATTAAGGCCCAAACAGTATACATTATATACTTAAATACCTCTTCATCCCCTGAGAATATTTTTAAATTGGATTGGATTCAAAACAAACCATGGACCACCAGTTACATCATGTAAAAGTGTTAGGAACAAAGTTAATTCCTACTCTAAGTAATAACATTCTTTATATCAATTTTATATATATATAGCTAAGTTTTGAGGCTAATACAGCACAATAAACCCAAAAATAATGTTTTATAGTAGAATTTTACAGCACTTTAGTCACAAAATGAACCAAAAGAAAAAAAAAAGGAAAAAATAGAAATAACTCATTTCTTTGACTCAATTTTAAAATATTATTTCTTTCAATTCTGTAAAACACTGAAATGGGGAAAAAATAAGTATTTTAACGTTCAAACGAGTGGTAACCTTTTTACTAGGTGCTTCCTTTCTGGCTTCAGTTGTTGAATGAAACCAAAGGAAAGTTATTGGAAAATGCTGCAAAATGAAAGAAAATTAGCCATTTGAAAGAAAGACGATGTTAGCCCTAAACAGGATATTTCCAAAACTAATAGACTTTTTATGAGGTTTAGAAATGTTTTACTTAAGATCCACAAACCATGTTTCGTTGTTTTGGTTTTTTTTGTTTGTTTGTTTGTTTTTTTTTAAAGCTACTACAATAAGGTGGCAAGTTTTCTATAAAGTATTCAACGGTTCGTTTTTCAGCTCTACGAAATGAAATTACTGTCTATATGTTATTTCTCACTACCAGGAATGACAGCATTAATATAGGGAAACTAACATGTGATTCTTTGAAGTGTATTAGAAATTCTATCAGAAGTAAGTTTTCTCCACTAACCATAACAGTCTCTGCAACTCTTCTCCCTTGGCATCCTGGCTGCAACCTCTAAAGTAAGAACCTATCTAGATTTTCAAAGGGCCTTTTCTCCCTTGTTGAGCCAGTCCTAAAGCTGTACTCAAGAATACCCCTGTGAAGCCTGTGGCCCACAATAAAATACCTTCTGAGGCCAGAATTGTTGAAAACACACTCCCCCCTAGAGGCAGAAAAGATGAAAGAACATTACAAATAATTCAAGAACATTTCTATAATGAGTGTTGAGATTTCATTCTTTACATACAGTTGCTGTTTTAGAGGGAACTATTCAAGAAGTGGGGAAAAAAAATCAATGGATGCCAAAAAATTAAAGTAAAACTTTGCCTCTGGGTTCTCACTTTCCTTGGCAGGAACTTCATTACTTACCCTTTTCTTCTATTATACAAATCTATTATTTTAATTTTCCAGCACTATAAATAATATTAATTTTATATTTTTTCTAATTAAATTTATGATTCAATTTCATCAGAAGCTGCAGCTAAATGTGACCTTAAGGGGTTCTTTTGAAAACACACAGTTGTTTCTCTATTATAATCCTCTTAGATTTCTATCAACTACAATCTTTTTTTCACTTCTTTGAAGATGTTCTGAGGCAAAGTGACATTTAGAAAGACTTCTGAAAAATGTATAGTCTGTGATTTAACCTGAATACTGGCATGAGATTTGCAAGCTACATGAAGAATTCTCATATCATTGATTTATAGACAAGTTACTTTATGTAGCTTATTATATTCACAAAAACAAATGTATGAGGGGACTTCAAAAAGTTCATGTAAAATGCAATTAAAAGATAAAATTTAAAATATGAACTTTATTTCTTAACATAAGATTCATCAAGTTCAAGACACTCTTCTGAGTGGTGATGTCAACCATGTAGTTTATCCCTAAAAAACCAAGGGTCCTGGAAACTTAACCATGTCAATGTAATCTTTATTAACTGGGAAAAAAAAAAAAAAAACAATGAGTGCCCTTTACAGATTTATTTAAGATCAGGAAACAAAGAGAAGTCAGAAGCCAAATCAGGACTGTGAGGTAGATACCTAATGATTTCCCATCAAAACTCTCACAGAATCACCTTTGTTTGATGAGAGGAATGAGGAGTATTGTTGTGGTGGGGAACAAGTCTCTGGTGAAGTTTCCCAGACATTTCTTTGCAAAGTTTTACCTAACTTTGTCAAAACACTTTCATAATAAATAAAAATAATCATTCTTTGATCCTCCAGAAAGTCAACAAGCAAAATGCCTTAAGCATTCCAAGAAACCGTTGCCATAACCTTGGCTCTTGACCACTTCCACCTCTTGGCAGCTACTGCTTTCATTGTGTTTGTCTTCAGGATCATGTTGGTAAAGCAGTGTTTCATCCCCTGTGTTGAAATGACAACACAGGGGCCATTCTTGCATTGACATAAGGAAATAACTGAGACTGAGTAATTTATAAAGAAAACATGTTTAATTGGCTCATGATTCTGCAGGATGTACAAGAAGCATGGCACCAGAATCTTCTCAGCTTCCAATGAGGACCTCGGCAAGCTTACAAGAATGGCAGAAGGTGAATGGGGAGTAGGCACCTCACATGCTGAGAGAGAGTGCAGGGCTGGCAGGGAGGTGCCACACACTTAAACAACCAGATCTCATGAGAATTCACTTACTATTGCCAAGAACAGCACCAAGTCATGAGGAATACTCCCCCATGACCCAAACATCTCCCACCAGGCCCTGGCACTGACAGTGAGGATTACAATTCAGCATGAGATTTGGCAGGGACAGTTCTCCAAATAAACACTTTGGGATCTTTCATTTGTTTAAAATTTCCATTGAAAGTTCTGCTTTTGTCTTCAACTAATCTGGCTGCAACAGTTTTGGCACCCATGGACTGGAATATTTGCTGAACTTTAATTTTTCCATCGGAAATGTGTAAGCTGAACCAATTGAGGTATCTATGGTGTCGATTATTGTTTCTGCTGTTAATCGCTGGTCTTCCTCATTGATGTGGTTTGGATCTGTGTCCTTGCCCAAATCTCATGTTGAATTGTAATCCCCAATATTTAAAAGGGGCTTGGTGGGAGGTGATTGGGTCATGGGGGCAGTTTCTCATCCCCCTTGGTGCTGCCATGGTGATAGAGTTCTCATAAAATCTAATTGTTTAAAAGTGTGTAGCATCTCCCCCTCCCCATCCCTCCTCCTCCTGCTCCAGCCATGTAAGACATGCCTCCTTCCCCTTTGCCTTCTGCCGTGATTGTAAGTTTCCTGAGGTCTCCCCAGAAGCTGAGCAGACGGCCATCATCTTGCTTCCTGTACAGCCTGCAGAACTCTGAACCAATTAAACCTCTTTTTTGAATATAAATTACCCAATCAGGTATTTCTTTATAGCAGTGTGAGAATGGACTAATACAGACATGAACAAGGTCGGCTGGTTTGTTTTTTCTCAAAACTTGATGTGTATGGCCTGCCACTGTGGGCTTCATTATCAACATCATCTTGTCCCTTCTCACAATGAGTTATCTATTTATACACTTCTGATTTCCTTAAGGCATGGTCCCCACAAGCTTTTTGTAAAGCACCAATTACTTCACCATTTTTCAGCCCAAGCTTCACTGTAAATTTAATGTTTCTCCTTGCTTCAATTTCAGCATAATTCATTTTGCTCTGATAGTGCCTCAAATTGAATCCTATTAAGACATGTCATAAAAAGTTAGTATAAGTTTGTTAAAAAATAATTTTGAAATCTATGCATAGTTTTTTCATAATGCACATATTCCACAAACTTTTTGAAGACCCCTTATATGCACTTCAACTTCATGCATACCAATACTGACTATATTTAATGAACTTATTCAGTTGTACGCTGCCTTCTTCCAAAAAGGATTTGAGAAAGCACACAAATATATAAAATCAAATTTTAGAAAACTTTCCTGCACTGGCTTGGGAGTGCAGGAAATGGGCACTGGGCCATGTGCAAATGCCAGTGCACGTTGCAGAGCCACTGGGTCTTACTCTCTTGTAATAGCCTCAGAAATGATCTCCTCTCCCATCTCAGTTTCCATAACATTGCTCAGATTTGTGATCACACCAAACTGTATTTCCATTTGCAGGAAAATATGTCTGGGTTGGGATCCAGTCTCTAGGGTAGTATACTGTGTTAAGATCATGCATTTAGAAGCCTCATAAACATGTCTATGCATTATCACCTAACCTGTTTAACCTTCACTTTCTCAATTTTCTCACTTCTAAAATAGAGATATCAATTGGGAGACAGAGCAAGCTGGCTAAATAGAAGCTCCATCAGTTGTCCTCCCCACAGAAACACCAAATTGAACAACTACACACACACACACACACACACACAGAACCAAAAGAACACTTCATAAGAACCAAAAACCAGATGATAAATCACAGTACCTGATTTTCATTTCATATCACTGAAATGGGTACTAAAAAGGGTAGGAAAGACAGCCTTGAATTGCCAATGCTACCCTTCCCCATTCCCCCATCCCCCAGCAGCAGCCACGTGGTGTGGAGACAGAATCTGTGCACTTGAGAGACAGAGTGCAGTGACTGTGGGACTTTGCACTGGGACTCAGTGCTGCCCTTTAACAGCAGAAAGTAACACTGAGCAGAACTCAGCCAGTGCCTATGGAGGGAGCATTTACACTAGCCCTAACCAGAGGGGAATCATCCATCCTAGTGGTTGGAACCTGAGATACAACAAGCCTTGCCACAGTGGGCTAAAGTGCTCTGGGTTCTAGATAGACTTGAAAGGCAGTCTAGGCCACAGGGATTGCAATTTGTGGGCAAGTCCTGGTGCTGTGCTAGGTGTGGAGCCTGTGGACATGGGGGGCACATGACCTAGAGAGACACCAGCCAGGGTGGCCAAAGCAGTGCTTGCACCCCACTGTCTCCCAACCCCAGGCAGTGCAGCTTGCAGCTCCATGAGAGACTCCTTCCTTCCACTTGAGGAGAAGAAATGGATTCATCGCCTGCAGACTAAAGAGCCTTTGGGCCCTGAATAGTCAGCAGTAATAGCCAGGAAGTATTTGCTGTGGGCCTTTGGTGAAACCCAGGGCTATGCTGGCTTTAGGTGTGACCCAGCACATTGCCAGCCATGGTGGCTATTGGGGGACACTCCTTCTGCTTGAGAAAAGGAAAGGGAATAATAAAGGGGACTTTGTCTCCTTAAGTACCAGCTTAAGTACCAACTCGGCCACAGTGGCATAGAACACTAAACGGGCTTTTGGAGTCCCCAATTCCAGGCCTTGGCTCTTGGAAATGGAGACCCCAAGATGCCATTGGATGGCATTTATGGACATTTCCTGGGCCAGAGGGGAGCCCAGTGCCCTGAAGGGAGACTTCCAGGCCTGGCAGCATTTATGACAAGCTAACTGAAGAGTCCTTGGGCCATGAGTGAACATCAGCAGTAGCCAGGAAGTCACTCATCATAATCCTGAAGTAGTGATGACCACAGAGAGAGATTCCTTTGCTTATGGAAAGGGAAGGGAATAGTGGCACAAAATTTGTCATGTGGCTTAGGTACCAGCTCAGCCGCTGTAGACTACAGCACCAGGTAGATCCTAAGGTTTCCAACTTTAGGCTCTGGCTCCTGGATAGCATCTCTGAATCCACCTGGGGACAGGGGGAGCTCACCATCCTGAAGAGAAGAACACAAGCCTGGCTGGCTTTTCCACCTGCTAATTGTGGAGCCCTAGGGCCTTGAGTGAACCTAACTGGTAACAAGGCAGTGGTTACTACAGACCTTGGGCAATACCCACTGCTGTGCTGGCTTCAGGTCTGACCCAGCACAGTCCCAGTAGTGGTGGCCACCACAGGGGTGCTTATGTCAGCCCTCCCCAGCTTCAGGCAGCTCAGCACAGAGAGAGAGAGACTCCATGTGTTTGGCAGAAAATAAATGGAAGAGAAGAGTCTCTGCCTGGTAATCCAGAGTACCCTTTCATATCTCATCCAAGACCACCAGTACCTCTATAAGTCTGCAAAAGCCACAGCGTGACTGAGCTTGGGATACCCCCTAATGCAGATACAGAGGCAGTGACCGAAAACTTAGATTACCATACCCAAGTCCCTTTGAATACCTGGAAAGCCTTCCCAGGAAGGATGTCTATAAACAAGCCCAGACTGCAAAGACTACAATAGAAACCTAACTTTTCAATGCCCAAACACTGACAAACACCCACAAGTATCAAGATCATCTAGGAAAACATGACCTCACCAAATGAACTAAATAAGGCAACAAGGATCAGTCCTGGGGAGACAAAGATACGTGATCGTTCAAACAGAGAATTCAAAATAGCTGTTTTGAGGAAGCGCAATGAAATCCAAGATAACACAGGGAAGGAATTCACAGTCCTATAAGATAAATTCAACAAAGAGATTGAAATAATTTAAAAGAATCAAGGAGAAATTCTGGAGTTGAAAATGCAATTGACCTACTCAAAAATGCATCAGAATCTCTTAATAGCAGAAGTGATCATGCAGAAGAAATAATTAGTGAACATGAGGACAGGATATTTGAAAATACATAGTCAGAGGAAACAAAAGAAAAAATAATTTTAAAAAAACAGCCAGCAGACACATGAAAAAATGCTCATCATCACTGACCATCAGACAAATGCAAATCAAAACCACAATGAGATATCATCTCACGCCAGTTAGAATGGCAATCATTAAAAAGTCAGGAAATAGATGCTGGAGAGGATGTGGAGA
>NW_016809462.1:298015-305965 GCF_001698545.2 Rhinopithecus bieti
AACACTTTTACACTGTTGGTGGGAGTGTAAATTAGTTCAACCATTGTGGAAGACAGTGTGGCAATTCCTCAAGGATATAGAACTAGAAATACCATTTGACCCAGCCATCCCATTACTGGGTATATACCCAAAGGATTATAAATCATGCTGCTATAAAGACACATGCACACGTATGTTTATTGTGGCACTATTAACAATAGCAAAGACTTGGAACCAACCCAAATGTCCATCAGTGATAGACTAGATTAAGAAAATGTGGCACATATACACCATGGAATGCTATACAGCCATAAAAAAGGATGAGTTCATGTCTTTAGCAGGGACATGGATGAAGCTGGAAAGCATCATTCTCAGCAACCTATCACAAGGACAGAAAACCAAACACAACATGTTCTCACTCATATGTGGGAACTGAACAATGAGAACACATGGACACAGGGCGAGGAACATCACACACTGGGGCCTGTTGGGAGGTGGGGGGCTGGGGGAGGGAACAGCATTAGGAGAAATACCTAATATAAATGATGACTTGATGGGTGCAGCAAACCAACATGGCACATGTATACCTATGTAACAAACTTGCATGTTGTGCACATGTACCCTAGAACTTAAAGTATAATTTAAAAAAGAAAAAATAATTTAAAAGAAAACAATGAAGCACATCTACCAGATCTAGAAAATAGCCTTAAAGGGGCAAATTCAAGAGTAACTGGCCTTAAAGAGGAGGTAGAGAGAGTGATGCGGCAGAAAGTTTATTCAAAGGGATAACAGAGAACTTTCCAAACCTAGAAAAAGATATCAATATTTGAGTATAAGAAGGTTATAGAACACCAAGCAGATTTAACCCAAAAAAGAACTTGAGACATTTAATTATGAAACTCCTAATGGTCAAAGATAAAGAAAGGATCCTAAAAGCAGCAAGAGAAAAAGAAACGAATAACATGCAATGGAGCTTCAATACATCTGGCAGCAAACTTCTCAGTAGGAACCTTACAGGCCAGGAGAGAGAGTGGCACAACATATTTAAAGTGCTGAAGGAAAAAACTTTTAAACTAGAATAGTATATCTGGTGAAAATACTCTTCAAACATGAAAGAAAATTAAAGATTTTCCCAGAAGTACAAAAGCTAAGGATTTCATCTATGCCAGACCTGTCCTACAAGAAATGCTCAAAGGAGTGATTCAATCTGAAAGAAAAGGACATTAATGAGTAATAAGAAACCATCTGAAGGTACAAAACTCACTATTACTGTGTAATAGTAGGTACACAGAAAAGCACAGAATATTATAACATTGTAATTGTGGTGTGTAAACTACTCATAAATTGAGTAGAATGACAACAACATAAACTAATCAAAAATAATAACTACAAGAACTTTTCAAGACATACACAATACAAGAAAATATAAATACAAATGACAAAAAGTTAAAAAGCAGGAGGATGAGGTTAAAGTGCAGAGTTTTTGCAAACACCGCATGTTCTCACTGATAAGTGGGAGTTGAACAATAAGAACACATGGACACAGGGAGGGGAACAGCACACACTGGAACCAGTCAGGGGGTTAGGGGATGAGTGGAGGGACAGCATTAGGACAAATAGCTAATGCACGCGGGGCTTAAAACCTAGATGATGGGTTGATTTGATAGGTGCAGCAAACCACCATGACACACGTATACCTATGTAACAAACCTACATGTTCCGCACTTGTATCCCGGAACTTAAAGTAAAATAAAATAATAAAAAATACAAAATGAAGTGCAGAGTTTTGTTCATTTGCTTTTGCTTGTCTGTTAGTTTGTTTATGCAATCAGTGTTAAGTTGCCATCAGTCTAAAATAAGTGGGTTATATTATTTGCAAGCGTCATAGTAACCTCAAATAAAAAACATACAACACATATATAAAAAATAAAAAGCAAGAAATTAAAACATACCATAGGAGAAAATCACCCTCACTAAAAGGAACACAAAAAAGAATGAAAGAAGAGAAGACCACAAAAATAACCAGAAAACTAATAACAAACTGGCAGGAGTTAAGTCCTTACTTATCAATAATAACATCAAATGTAAATGGACTAAACTCTCCAATCAAAAGACACAAACTGGCTGAATGGATTTAAAAAGACAAGATCTGACCATCTGTTGTGTACAAGAAACACACTTTGCTTACAAAGACACACATAGACTGAAAATAAAGGGATGGAAAAGATATTCCATGCAAATAGAAACTGAAACAGGGCAGGAGTAGCTATACTTAGACAAAATATATTTTAAGATAAAACTACAAAAGAGACAAACAAGATCATTATATAATGATAAAAGGGTCAAGTCAGCAAGAGGATGTAACAATTGCAAATATATGCACACAAATCTGGAGAACCCAGATGTATAAAGCAAAGATTCCTAGAACTAAAGAGAGAGACAGATCCCAATACAATAATAGATGGAGACTTCAACATCCCACTTTCAGCCTTTGACAAATCTTCCAGACAGAATATTAACAAAGAAACGTTGAACTTAACCTGCACTATAGACCAAATGGACCTAACAGATATTTACAGAACATTTCATCCAACGACTGCAAAATATTCATTCTTCTCCTCAGCACATGAATCATTCTCAAAGAAAGACCATATGTTAAGCCACAAAAAAAGTCTCTAGAAATTCAAAAAAAAATGAAATTATATCAAGTATCTTCTCTGACCACAATGGAGTAAAACTTGAAATCAAAAGGGGAATTTTGAAAACTATATGAACACATGAAAATTAAACAATATGCTCCTTAATGATCTGTGAGTTAATGAAGAAATTAAGAAGGAAAGTTTAAAATCTCTTCAAACAAAGGATAATGGAACACAACATACCAAAACCTACGGGATACAGTGAAAGCAGTACTAAGAGGAAAGTCTATAGCTATAAGCCCCTACATCAAAAAAAGTAGAAAAACTTCAATTAAACAACCTAATAATATATCTTAAGGAACTAGAAAAGGAAGAGCAAATCAACCCCAAAATTGGTAGAAGAAAAGAAATAATAAAGATCAGAGCACAAATAAATGAAACAGAAACAAAGAAAACAATACAAAAGATGAACAAAATGAAAAGTTGGTGTTTTGAAAAGATAAAGAAAATCGACAAACCTTTATCAAGACTAAAAAAAGAATGAGAATACCTGCATAAATAAAATCAGAGATGAAAAAGGAAACATCACAACCAATACCATAGAAATTCAAAGAATCATTAGAGGCTACTATAAGCAGCCATGTGCCAATAAATTGGAAAACCTAGAAGAAATGGATACATTCCTAGACACATACTATCACCAAGATTGAACCATGAAGAAATCCAAAACCTGAACAGACCAATAACAAGTAACAAGATTGAATCCATAATAAAAAGTATCTCAGCAGAGAAAAGCCCAGAACCAAATGATTTCACTGTTGGATTTACCAGACATTTAAAGAAGAACTAATACCAATTATACTCAAACTACTCCAAAAAATCAAGAAGGAAAGAATACTTCCAAACTCACTCTATGCAGCCAATGTTACCCCTGACATCAAAACCAGAAAAAGACATATCAAAAAAAAGAGAAAACTACAGGCCAATATCTCTGATGAACATTGGTGCAAAAATCCTCAATATAAGAATAGCAAACCAAATTCAATAACACATTAAAAGGGTCATTTATTGTAACCAAGTAGGATTTATTCCAGGGAAGCAAGGATGGTTCAACATATGCAAATCAATCAATGTAATACATCATACCAACAAAATGAAGGAAAAAAACCATATGATCATTTCAACTGATGCTGAAAACACATTGAATATAATTAAACATCCCTTCACAATTTAAAAGCCCTCAAAATCTGGGTATAGAAGGAACATATGTCAACACAATAAAAACCATATATGACAAACCCACAGCTAGTATCATGCTGAATAGGGAAAAACTGAAAGCCTTTCCTGTAAGATATGGAACATGACAAGGATGCCCACTGTCACCACTGTTATTCAACATAGCGCTGGAAGTCTTAGCCAGAGCAATCAGACAAGAGAAAGAAATAAAAGGCATTCAAACTGGAATGGAAGAAGTCATATTATTCTTGTTTGCAGATGACATGATCTTATATTTGGAAAAATGTAAAGACTCCACAAAAGATATTATAACTGGTAAATTCTGTAAAGTTACAAGATACAAAATCAACATACAAAAATCAGTAGCATTTCTATATGCCAACAGTGAATAATCTTAAAAAGAAATCAAGGGAGTAATCCCACTTTCAACAGCTAAAAATAAAATAAAATACCTAGGAATTAACCAAAGAAGTGAAAGATTTCTTCAATGAAAACTATAAAACACTGATGAAAGAAATTGAAGAGGACACAACAAAATGGAAAGATATTCCATGTTCATGGATTGGAAGAATCAATATTGTTAAATGTCCATAATACCAAAAACAATCTACATATTCAATGTAATCTCTATCAAAATACCAATGACATTCTTCACAGAACTAGAAAAAACAGTTCTAAAATTTATATGGAACCACAAAAGACTCAGAATAGCCAAAGCTATCCTAAGCAAAAAGAAAAAAAAAACTGGAAGAATCACATTACCTAATTTTAAGTTATACTGCAAAGCTATAGTAACCAAAACAGCATGGTACTAGCATAAAAACAGACAGAGACCAATGTAACAGAATAGAGAACCCAGAAACAAATCCATACATCTACAGTGAACTCATTTTTGAAAAAGGAGTCAAGAACATCCATTAGGGAAAAGACAGCCTTTTCAATAAATGGTGCTGGGAAAAGTGGATATCCATATGCAGAATAATGAAACTAAAACCCTATCTCTCATTATATACAAAAATCAAATCTAAGACCTCGAACTATGAAACTACTACAAGAAAACATGGGAAACTATCCAGGACATTAGTATGGGCAAAGATTTCTTGAGCAATACCCGACAAGCACAAGCACCAAAGCAAAAAATGAACAAATTGGATCACATCAAGTTGAAAAGCTTCTACATAGCCAAGGAAACAACCAACAAAGTGAAGGCAGCCCATAAAACGGGAGAAAAAAATTTCAAACTATCCATCTGACAAGGGATTAATATCTAGAATGTGTAAGGAGCTCAAACAACTCTATAGGAAAATATCTAATCGTGTAATTTTAAAATGGGCAGAAGATCTGAATAGACATTTCTCAAAAGAAGGCATACAAATGGCAAACAACTATGTGAAAAGGTGCTCAACATCATTGATCACCAGAGAAACGCAAATCAAAACTACAATGAGATATCATCTTACCCCAGTTAAAATGGCTTTTACTCAAAAGCCAGACAGTAACAAATGCTGGTGAGTAAGTGAAGAAAATAGAACTCTTGTACACTGTTGGTGGGAATGTAAACTAGAATAACCACTATGGAGAAGAAGTTGGAGGTTCCTCAAAAACTAAAAATAGAGGGCTGGGCGCAATGGCTCACGCCTGTAATCCCAGCATTTTGGGAGGCCGAGGCGGACAGATCATGAGGTCAGGAGATTCAGACCATTCTGGCTAATGCGGTGAAACCCCATCTCTACTAAAAATACAAAACGTTAGCCGGGCGTGGTGGTGGGCACCTGTAGTCCTAGCTACTCGAGAGGCTGGGGCAGGAGAATGGCGTGAATCCGGGAGGCGGAGCTTGCAGTGAACCGAGATCCTGCCACCGCACTCCAGCCTGGGCGACAGAGAGAGACTCCATCTTAAAAAAAAAAAAAAGAAAAAGAAAAGAAAACTAAAAATAGAGCTACCATACAATCCAGCAACCCCTCCTGGGCATATGCCCAAAAGAAAGGAAATTAGTGCATTGAAGAGATATCTGCATTCCCATGTTCATCACAGCACTATTCACAATAGCGAAGATTTAGAAGTAATCCAAGTGTCCATCAACAGACTAATGGATAAAGAAAATGTAGTTTATATGCACAGTGGATTACTATTCAGCCATAATAAAGAATGAGATCATGTCATTTGCAACAACATGGATGGAACTGGAAACCATTATGTTAAATGAGCTAAGCCAGGCACGGAAAGACAAACTTCATATATTCTCACTTATTTGTTGGAGCTAAAAGTTAAAATAATTGAACTCATGGAGACAGAGAATAGAATGACGATTACTGGAGACTGAGAAGGACAGTGCGGGGAGGGAGGAAATAGGAATGGTTAATGGGGTAAAAAAAATATACTTAAATAGAATGAATAAGATATAGTATTTTATAGCACCACAGGGTGGCTATAGTCAACAATAATTTGTCATCACTTTAAAATAACTAAAACTGTATAATTGGATTGTGTGTAATAAAACAAAGAGATAAATGCATGAGGTGATGGATATCCCATTCACCCTGATGTGATTACTACACATTGTATGCCTGTATCAAAATATTTCATATACCCTATAAACATATATACCTACTCTGTAGCTACAAAAATTAAAATTAAACAAATAAAATAAATAAAATGCAGATATCATCCTGGTGTTGTAGCAATAAGGTTGAGAAAAAGCAGATGCGAAGCACTTAGTAAACAGTAGAAAATTAATAAATGGCAGCTCTTTTTATTACATTCCCTTCAGTGCCTGGTAAAAAGTTTTACACCAAGTAAGTGTTCAATAAATGCTTATGGAATGAGCAAATGAATTCAAAACTCTAGACAATATTGTTATGTTGTAACTTGTTTGGAATTATCTACGGCCTGATCACAACAGATCTTACTGTATAATGTTTGCTTGTTAACCGTGGCTTCCCTGGGGGAACCCTTTTAGTAGTCACCTTGATATTGGCCCTGGTATCCCAACTTTCCAAGTAAGCTTGAGACCAGCACTTGTTCAATATTCTTTCTCTTACATAATGGGACAAAGATAGCAGAACTCATGTTTGCTACGCCACAGGTGCCCTTAACAGCTTTCAGTATCCTCCAGAAACTCAGGCTGCCTCCAGCTGGAGAGAACTAGAGGGAGCAAGAGAAGACAGGAAGCTATCAGGGGTGACAAGAAAAGAAAGGGTGAAAATAAAAGTGGCTATGCAAGGGGCAAGACTTTGAGGATGAAGGACAGCCAGAAGCAGATTGTATGAAGGCACAAAGAGGATTGCATTGGGGGGAGTGTATGTAACTTTTGGATCATGGGTGTTATTATAAATAATGAGAGAAGAGTAGAATGTACTAATGTACTCAATACTCAGCTTATAAAAATGTCCAGCCCAGGGCTTAATGCTCTTACTAAACTCAAGAAACCTTTGAAACATCTACAGTATGTCAAGGACTATGGTGCTCTATGGCTTGAACCTTTTGTATCAGACATTCATTCCTTTTGTTTGAGGATGTGATTTGGCCCAAGTTATATTTAAATCTGTGTGATAGCCAATCGTGTTACAGCAGGCAAATATGCTATATTCAAAAGTAACATTATCAGTACAAAAATATACCAAATTTCTTTTTTTTATTATTATTATACTTTAAATTCTAGGGTACATGTGCACAACATGCAGGTTTGATGTTACATATGTATACTTGTGCCATGTTGGTGTGCTGCACCCATCAACTCGTCAGCACCCATCAACTCGTCATTTATATCAGGTATAACTCCCAATGCCATCCTTCCCCCTTCCCCCCTCCCCATAATAGGCCCTGGTGTGTGATGTTCCCCTTCCTGTGTCCAAGTGATCTCATTGTTCAGTTCCCACCTATGAGTGAGAACATGTGGTGTTTGGTTTTCTGTTCTTGAGATAGTTTGCTGAGAATGATGGTTTCCAGCTGCATCCATGTCCCTACAAAGGACATGAACTCATCCTTTTTTATGGCTGCATAGTATTCCATGGTGTATATGTGCCACATTTTCTTAATCCAGTCTGTCACTGATGGACATTTGGGTTGATTCCAAGTCTTTGCTATTGTGAATAGT
>NW_016809462.1:307521-404092 GCF_001698545.2 Rhinopithecus bieti
ATTGATTTGCATATGTTGAACCAGCCTTGCATCCCAGGGATGAAGCCCACTTGATCATGGTGGATAAACTTTTTGATGTGCTGCTGGATTCAGTTTGCCAGTATTTTATTGAGGATTTTTGCATCGATGTTCATCAGGGGTATTGGTCTAAAATTCTCTTTTTTTGTTGTGTCTCTGCCAGGCTTTGGTATCAGGATGATGTTGGCCTCATAAAATGAGTTAGGGAGGATTCCGTCTTTTTCTATTGATTGGAATAGTTTCAGAAGGAATGGTACTATCTCCTCCTTGTACCTCTGGTAGAATTCAGCTGTGAATTCATTTGATCCTGGACTTTTTTTGGTTGGTAGGCTTTAATTATTGCCTCAATTTCAGAGCCTGTTATTGATCTATTCAGGGATTCAACTTCTTCCTGGTTTAGTCTTGGGAGGGTGTATGTGTCCTGGAATTTATCCATTTCTTCTAGATTTTCTGGTTTATTTGCATAGAGGTGTTTATAGTATTCTCTGATGGTAGTTTGTATTTCTGTGGGGTCGGTTATCACCATGATTTTCTAAAAGGATGATACCTATAAGTAAAAAGAGTCATCTCATGTAGCAAAATAATTTTTTTTCTATTAAGCTCTACTCTTCAGAATGGTCCAGGTAGTTTCCTATCACTCAGACAGCAGCAACAGTTTTCTGCTCTAAACAGAGCTAACACCAAGAGAACAGTCTTGTTCTTAACTTTTGAGCATCTAAGCAGGTATTTGTAGATCCGTAGTAGAGTCAATAATCTAACAACCAAAATGCTTTTGATATACAAACACCGGGATCCTGAAAGAGAAAATTTATTTTTATCCTAAAATATCGGCTTTACATATCAAAAAAAAATGCTGCAAGGCAGGGGTCTATCCATAAATAAATTGGGGAAATAATGCTGAAAATGTAGGAGTATCCAAAAGAGGATAAAAAATTTACCAGAGAGATCTAGATGGGGTATAAGTGGTGCATAGATGCTTCCTGGCTCTGAGTCCTGGGGTCACGGGGTAGCCCGTACTGAAATCGCATGTAGGTTTGAGAAAACAAAAAGATCAGGAGGGTCATTGCCTGGCTTCCCGGTTATATTCAGAGAGACTGCACACTCAAAAAGAAGCCTCCCATCCAAACTGGTACCTGATGAGCAGAGCAGCCATGGCCACGGGAGGTGCGCAGGGAGATGGCCATGAGGGAGCCTTGCAGAGGCCTGCCCATCACTATGAGATGCAGGTGACACTGAATGTGTTCTATACCCCCAGGAGAGAAGCAGAAACAGCCAGAAGGGCTGGAAGACCAGCAGAAGCCTCACAGAATGACAGGCAGATGCTGGCAATGGCTGAAGAAGGACTGTGTGTCAGAGACAACCCTGGGAGCCAGAGAGTAGGTAAAGATGCAGGGGATGCAGAGAGGTAAAGAACAAGACCAGGCCAACCCAGTTCTATGGAGCAGAGGCCAGCAAGGGCAGAAGGCCGGAACGGCTGGAACATCCCTCCCCAGGGCCAGGTTCCGTAGACAGCACATCCCTCTGCCATGCCGCCACCACAAAGAAGGTTTATTCTTCCAAGAAGGGAAGGAGATAAAGGGACATGATCATTAACTGGTAGGATTTAACTCCTGGAATAACTGTGTCACAGAATTCTGAGACAATCGTGTTACTCTAAATCAACAAAATCAATTTTCCCACTTCCACTTGAGCTAAATTCATTGAGAGGGTATTAAATTGTTTCCCATGCCTCATTTTGAGCCTGTTACTCTCAAAATAAAGGAAGGTTGACTGACAATCTATTAGCAGAATGCCAAGAAGATGTCTATTTCTGCTGACATCAAATATTAGGCAAACTGAAGATACACACTGTCTAAGCACCCACAGATAGGATAGCGGACAGCTTGTTAATGTTCACTTGAGGTCACCTGCAGCTGATCATTAACCTAATTCAAAAACATTCCCCAAAATTAAATGAGCTAGAACTTTCCTTAGGGAAGGGGGCTGAGAGTGCAAGAGATGCAACTCAGGACTAGTATTTTTAACCATGTGATTACAAAATATTAAAAACAAATATAGATACTCCTTCAAGCCAACTTTAAATCATCCCATTGCTTTTTTGTTATGGAGTCTTTAGGCTTAGCATCTATAAAACACCTTCAATGAATAGCAAACTATTGAGAAACAACAAAAAGAAACAAAACAAAATATTCTCCTGGAATCCCTCTTCACACCTATAAGGACATCAATATTAACTCAATATTAACTTTTTTTCTTGTTCAGTCCCTACCTCACCCTGACATGCTTGCTCTGTTATAAAGTCAGACTACATTTATCTGGTTTCGATGAAGGAATGTGCAAATTGATCTCCTGATTCTTTTCTAAGATCCCCATCTCACCCCCAGTGTGAACAAAAAAAGCCTAGAGGTCCAGAGATTCTAAAATCAAGTTTCTCCTCAACCCTACCCTGAATGGGAAACAATTTTTATGGGGTCCTCCATATTCTACCCATGCAGTTATCAGAGAGTTTTCAAATCAGTAGCCAGTGCTGTTGTAATGCCATGGACCAGCCCTCTTGTGGGATAATCAAGCGTTGAAAATTTGAAATTATAAAACATAGTGAATTCGTCAGCCTTTCTATCTTTCCTTACTTCAGATTATCTATCCTCTGTGTCATTCAAGAGTTACTGCAGAAAATTGAAACCACCATAGTTATTTCAAACAGAAAGGACTTTAATACGAAGATTTAGATGCTTAAAAATAATTGGAAGTTGTTTTGTATTAAAATACTAAACTCCCTTTCTACCCCTCCCAAACTTTCTTACATGACTCCTATTTTCTTAAAGTTCATTTTATACATTATTTTAGCATAAAACTTCTGTTTATTACTTCTACTGGCATTTATTTGTTCAGTGCTCATGAACTGAGCTCCTGTTTTGCATCAGGCACTGTGCCAGGAGTAGGAATGTGTTTCCATGCCAGCAAATTCTAACAGGTGGGGATGGGTGCCAAATTTCCAGAGTTAATATTATACCAGTCCCAGAAAATGTGTTTAATTTTTATTATATTTCCCAGTCTGCACCAAATTAACTTAATTATAATTATAGGTGTAGCCCATTTTTAAAAAACAGAAATGAAAGTTATATGGTGATTATATTGTTTAAAATGAACTATTTACACTACAGCTTTTGAAAAAATGATTGGAAAAGACTGGAGGAGCAGAATTGGAGATCTCGGCTAGACTTTTAGCCTCAAGGTCACACCACCATGGTTGCAATTTCAAGATCAGGAACCTACTGCCACAACATCCAGCCCTACTGCCAATGTCACAGCTGTCCCTTCCTCTCCAAGATGGTGGCTGAATTGTAAAACATGACTATAGGTCCTTCGAAAACTCATGCCCACATCAGCTGCCACTGCCACAAGGACAAAGGTCTTCCTCCCTTCTGCTTTCCAAATGTCTCAAGAGGAAGTAAGATGCATCAAGTACCCTAACAGCAAGGGAATCTGGAGAGTTTCATTTTTAGCCTTCCCAAACACTGTGATGTAAGAGGAACACAGAAGGGAACGAAATGGGTGACAAATCTCAATACATTATATCAAGCCCACTCCCAACTAAGAATAATTCATAACTTGATAAAACTATGTAGATGCTGTGAACCTTTCGATGAGCAGAATGATAAGATGCCATTGATATATAAGTAATATGCCTCTTTCCTGCACCTCACTTTATTCCTGACCCTTACACAAATCTGGCCCTCACCCCTTTCCTAACCTTCATCCCATTCCAAACTCTCACCCATTTCTGACCTTGACTTCATCTTTAACCTCACCTTCACTTCACTCTTAAATACTTATCTGTTCTCTGAATTTCACCTAATCACTGTCCCTCGTTCTTTCCCTGAGTCCCACTTTAACCCCCACTGTCTTGGTCCATTTAGTGTTTCTATAAAGAAATACCTGAGGCTGGGTAATTTTTGTAAGAAACGGGATCTCACTGTCACCCAAACTGGAGTATGGTGGCATGATCATAGCTCGTTGTAGCTGCAAACTCCTGGGCCCAAGAGATCCTCCCACCTCAGCCTCCCCAGTAACTCCAGTAACTGGGGTTATAGTCACACACTGCTGTAGCTAATTTTTTTTTTTTTTTTTTTTTTGAGATGGAGTCTTGCTCTGTCACCCAGGCTGGAGTGCAGTGGCGTGATCTTGGCTCACTGCAAGCCCCGCCTCCTGGGTTCACACCATTCTCCTGCCTCAGCCTCCCAAGTAGCTGGGACTACAGGTGTCTGCCACCACGCCCAGCTAATTTTTTTGTATTTTTAGTAGAGACGGGGTTTCACCATGTTAGCCAGGATGGTCTCGATCTCCTGACCTCATGATCCGCCCGCCTCGGCCTCCAAAAGTGCTAAGATTACAGGCGTGAGCCACGGCGCCCAGCCGCTGGCTAATTTTTTTTTAAGAGATAAGGGATCTTGCTATGTTGCCCAGGCTAGTCTCGAACTCCTGAGCTCAAGCAATCCTCCCACCTCAGCCTCCCATATATCTGGGATTACAAGCACAAGCCACTACATGGCTGGGTAATTTATAAAGAAAAGAGGTTTATTGGCTTATAGTTCTGCAAAGTGTACAAGAAGCATAGTGCCACCATCTGCATCTGGCGAAGGCCTAAGGCTGCTTCCATGCTTGTCTGCAGTGGAAGGAAGCTGGTGTGTGCAGAGAGAGATGTTCTCTGGTGAGGAGGCACCATGCCAAGAGCAAGAAAGAAAGGAAGGAGGTGCCAGACTCTTTTAAACAAGCACCTCTCAAGGCACCTTACAAAGTGAGAACTCACTCATTGCTGTGAGGATGGCACCAAGACATTCAAGAGGGATCTGTCCCCAGGCCCAAACACTTCCCACTAGACTCCACTTCTAAGATTGGAGATTGAATTTAATGATAGACTGGATAAAGAAAATGTGGCATATATATACCATGGAATACTAGGCAGCCATAAAAATAGATGAATTTATGTCCTTTGCAGGAACATGGATGAAGCTGGAGACCATCATTCTCAGCAAACTATCACAGGAACAGAAAACCAACCACATGTTCTCACTCATAAGTGGGAGTTGAACAATGAGAACATATGGACATATGGAGGCGAACATCACACGCCAGGGCCTGTCGGGGGTGGGAGGCTAGGGGAGGAGTAGTATTAGCAGAAATACCTAATGTAGGTGACGGGTTGATAGGTACAGCAAATCACCAGGGCACATGTATACCTTTGTAACAAAACTGCACATTCTGCACTTGTACCCCAGAATTTAAAATATAATTAAAAATTTTAAAATTAAAAAAAATTATTTAAAGAAGTTAAGCCAGATATTTCCCAATCATATAGAAATAAGTTAAACAGATCTTTTCCCAATCTCATTTTTGTTCTTGATCTGTAATTGGTGGAATAAGAATACTAAAAAAACTTCTGTGAATTTATCAAGCAACTTTATGAAATATAAAAGTTAACAATTATTGTTTCCATCAAAAAAAAAAAAAAAACCCCATGAGGTTTGGAGGACAAACATATACAAACTACAGCATTCCACCCCCAGCCTCTCACATCTTGTCCTTCTTACACTGCAAAATACAATCATTTCATCCCAATAGTCCCCAAAAGTCTTAACTTGTTCCAGCAACAATTCAAAAATCCAAAGTCTAGTCTGAGACTTAAGGCAAGTTTCTTACAGTTTGTGAGCCTGTGAAATCAAAAACAAGTTATTTATTTCCAAGACAGAATAGCTGCATGGGTACTAGGTAAACATTCTCATTCCAAAGGGGAGAAATCAGCTGAAAGAAAGGGGTAACAGCTTAGACATTAAATCTTAAAGCTCCAAAATAATCTCCCTTGACTCCATCTTCCCCATCCTAAGAACACTTGTGCAAGGGGTGGACTCCTGAGGCCTCTGGCAGCCCTGTTCCCATGTTTTGCCCATTGCAGCTCACGTGGCTGTCCTCATGGGCTGGAGTTCAATGTCCGTGGCTTTATCAGGCTAAAGGCGCACACTGATGGTAGCTCCATAATTCTGGGGTCTCAAGGACAGCAGCCATTCTCCCAGGGCTTCACTAGATAGTGCTCTACTGGAACACTCTTTGGGGGCTCCAACCCCACATTTCTGCTCAGCATTGCTTTAGTAAATGTTCTCTTCAGGAACTCTACCCCTGTGGCAGACATCTCCCTTGGCACCCAGGCTTCCCATATATCCTCTGAAATCTAGGTGGAGCTGCCACACCTCTACCACTCTTGCATTCTGCACATCTGCAGACTTAATGTCACAAAGTCATCAAGGCTTACTACCTGTACCCTCCCAAGCAGCTGCCCAAGCAATACCTGGGGCCCTTTGAGCCTTGACTGGAGTCAGAGGGGCCAATATGCAGGGAACAGCATCTTGAGGTGGCACAGGGCAATGGTGCTGGGGCCTGACCCCTGAAATCTTTCTGTCCTCCTAGGCCTCTGGGCCTGTGATAGGAGGGGCTGCCTCAAATATTTCTAAAATGCCATAGGAGACTTTTTCCCTTTTAGCCATGCAAATCTCTCTAGCAAATGGCATCTCAGCTGTACCTTCAGATTCCTCCCATGAAAATGCTCTTTCCTTCTCTAACACTTGGCTAGGCTGCTAATTTTCCAAATGTTTATGCTCTCCTTCCCTTTTAATTATAAATTCCAACTTTAGGTCACTCCTTTGCTCTCACATCTGATAATAAGCTGTTAAAAGCAGCCATGCCACTTCTTGAATGCTTCACTGCTTACAAATTTCTTCCACCAGATACCTCAGTTCATCACTCTCCAGTTCAGCTTTCCACAAGTTGCGGGGCATGGACACAATGCAGCCAAGTTCTTTGCTAAGGGGAAAAAAGGGTGACCTTTGCTCCAGTTCTCAATAAGTTCCTCATTTCCATCTGAGACCTCATCAGCACAACCTTTACTGTCTATATTTCTGTCAGCATTTTGGTCACAACTAAACTTCTCTAAGAAGTTCCAAACTTTCCCTCACTTTTTTGTCTTCTCCTGAGCCCTCCAAAATCTCCCAACCCAGTTCCAAAGCTGCTTCCACATTTTCAGGTACCTCTATAGCAACACTCCACTCCTCAGTACATATTTTCTGTCTTAGCTCATTTAGTGTTACTGTAAAGGAATACCTGAGGCTGGGCAATTTATAAGGAAAAGAGGTTTATTTGCCTCCCAGTTCTGCAGACTGTACAAAAAGCATGGTGTCAGCATCTGCTTCTGGTGAGGGCTTCAACCTGCTTCTACTCATGGTGGAAGGCAAAAAGGAGCTGGTGTGTGCAAAGAACATATGGTGAGAGAGGAAACAAAAGTCAGGGGGAGGTGCCAACCCCAGCGGCTAAATTCTGGGAAGATTGTTCTTCAAGAGACAATTGTATTTCCTGCAACCTGACCTCCCAAAACTATCTTGGCTTATGTTTCAATTTTTGAGCCTTGTATCCAGCATCCTGCCAATTCTATGAGGCCCTAGTATTCCTTTTCTGGCTAAGATGCCTGAGTAGGTTTCCCTGGCTTGCAACCAAGAGTACCATTCAAAACAGAAACTGGCACCATCAGATGTGTTGTAGGCAATAGACCCTAAGGAAAACGTGAGAAAACTGGGGTTATCTAGATTAACTGGGGCAGAATGAGTCAAAGTCTCATTCATATTCAAATGATAGGAATCTGGAAGTTCATAGTATATAGTAGCAAGATGGCCAATAAATTATCACCGACGGACATCTGAAATAACATGCCCATGTGAAGCAAAACTTTTTGATACTGTCTTCCTACTTCCAAAGAAGAATATAAAAGATGTGAGAAATTCAACATGTAGAGATGGGATAGCTGCTTCTAACAGCACTGAACTTCTCTTTAAAAATAGAATGACAAGGCCAGGTGCAGTGGCTCACGCCTGTAATCCCAGCACTTTGGGAGGCTGAGGTGGGCAAATAACTTGAGGTCAGGAGTTCAAGACCAGCCTGGCCAACATGGTGAAACCCCGTCTCTACTAAAAATACAAAAATTAGCCAGGTGTAATGGTGCATGCCTATAATCCCAGCTACTCGGGAGGCTGAGACACGAGGATCGCTTGAACCCAGGAGGTGGAGGTTGCAGTGAGCTGAGATCATGCCACTTTACTCCAGCCTGGCAACAGAGCAAGACTCCATCCGCTCCCCTCCAACCCAAAAAAAAATAGAATGACAAGTTCAAATCCTTGTCTTTCTCACTCAGACATAAACTAAAACAAAGAGATTCTTAATTCTCCTGGCTTCTTAATTCTGAAGTAGCCAGAAGGAAAGCAAAGTTTGGGCCTGCTGGTTTCTGATTTGCAGCTGTAGTTGAAAATAATGCCTTTTAAAGTCTGCTATATGAAAGATAGGAATTGATTCGTAAAGAGCAGCAATCTGAGAATATGAATAGGGGCATATGAGAGGATTTGTAGCACTTGGAGCCCCTCAAACTCTCCACGCCCACTGAGCCTTTCTTGATTCCAGGCCACTTCTTTCTACATTTAGGGTCAGATCCTGGATTTCCCAAAAGGCTCCATTAAAAAGCCAAATTTTGAAGAGGCTGACTTAAACACAAAAGAAATATAGTACTTTACTAATTTACATTAGCAAAAACCTCAGGAATGTGTACGAGAGTACATTCTAAGGATTTTCAATTAAACAAGAAAACTTTTAGATTTCATTTTAAGTGGGATTAAATTTAATGGTATGGGTACTGGGGTGGTCAATTTTATATGTCAACATGGCTGGGCCATCATTCCCAGTTATTCAATCAAAACTAATCCAAGTGTTGCTGTAAAAGTATTTTGTGATGTAATGAAAATCCATAATCAGTTGACTAAGTAAAGGAGATTATTTTAGATAATGTAGATAATCCTAGATGATCTGAGTGGGCTTGATTAAGTCAGTCGAAAGGCCTTAAAAGCAGAACTGAGGTTTTCCTAAGGAAGAAGAAATCCCACCTGTGGATAGTAACCAAACCTCTTACCCATAAATTCCAGCCTGCCATTCTTGATGAGCAGCCCTATGGAATTTGGACTTACCTTGTCAGCCTCCACAATCATATAAGCTAATTCCATGTAATATATCTCTTATATCTTTTATTTCTTTGGTTGAACCCTGACTAATACAGATACCCTTGCCCAAGAATCTGGATTCAATGTGCCAGCTCAAGCACTTCTTAGTGGTTCTAACAGTTCCACTGGTGTAATGCAGAAAAATGCGTTCTAAGTGAACTCATCATATCCCTAGCCTTCAGATCACACCTATGGTAAGGCCCATTATAACGGGCTGCTTAAGCTGTGCAGAGCTGGAAATGGGCAGCTGCTGTGCTATTGCCTGTCTTGAGGTGGCCCTGAAACACAACAGTGAGGGGCACTATTCACAATGAGCAGAACTTTAGGCCATACACCTGTTCACCAACTTTATGTGGAAAGAGAAGTGGCTTAAGGTAAGAACATACACTGTTATCCATCCCTAGTGAATAGGAACTGTTTCTGATCCTCCTTTGTGACAAGAATGGCCACAATCCATGTACTTACAGCCTTGTTCATTTGCTAGCGAAGATATCTACATCTGACACAGCGGCTGCATTGGGAGATACTACCTGGTTGAGTTTTGGTAAGCTGTAATCTTCCAGGGAGTTTATGTAGTGGCCAAATCTGTGAATTAAATGGGGATATTAGGGAAACCATGACCCCTGCATCCTTTAGGATACCAATCCATGCTGTTTCCTATGACAATGTAATACTCTTTTGGCTAGAGCAGTGAGCAATGGACAAAGACTTTCAGGGATTTCCCCACTATGGTGTTCTTAGCCCTCAAGCCAGAGAGCCTCAGGATCTAGTGCCATGTACATTCTCCCAGCTGCTGCTAGTACATGTTGGTGAAATCCTCTAATTCCTTCAGGGTTGAGTCTCTATCCTTCCTTAGCAGACCCAGCACCTCCACAGCCGAGTTATATTATGATTAAACCCTAATTAATAGGCTGGAAGCCAGGATATGAGATAGGGGTATATCCTGCAGGAGTTTCATATCGTCTTTTGCATGGAAGAGGCTTCTACATTGTCTTCAAGCAAGGATGGAACACAGGTCCTTTAACAGCAAGTGGTTTGCTTTTTCTGTAGCTTACAAGGTTCAGAGGGATGTGGTGATTCAAGATTTTCTAATGCATTGACCCAGATGTCCCCATCCCATGTCATAGGGTACCACTCCTTCCAGTCAGGACCCTAACCTTGGTGTCACAGACTTTGTAATACTGAGAATTCAACCTCATCTGGAGTCATATTATTCTTATAATTACACACTAGGCCCAACCCTCAGGTTGGGCGTGAGTGGGCAAGACTAATTCCTGCTGATTAAGCCCCCATTTCATGGATGGAGGTCATACTATTATCCATGGCATAAGTGAGGCCCAAGGAACTCGAATGTTACCAACAGTGTGGGGGATAGACAGCTCAGGCAAATGTAAATAACTCCTGCCTTCTAGGCCCTTCTGTTTCATGGGTGCAAGTCACACTGGCACCCATGGATGGCATCCCATCTGGGTCACCATGACTCAGGGATGGAAAGATGGAAGAGAAAGGGGGATGCCCTTTTCTCTCTCCCTTACACAACCCGGGTTTTTGCTGAGAGAATGGAACTCAGGGACACCTATTTCCCTCTCTCTTTCAGATGGATAACCAACCATCTTCACCATCTTCAGTCTGTACTCCTCTGGAGTGTATCCTGAGTCATTGGGATTGCTTTGACCCTCAAACTCTGGGGGAAAAAATGTCTCATAGCCCTTTGCACAAAGGTTTAGCCAAATTATGATTTGCAGGAAGGACTGGCTTGGCCTCAGGAGGGAATCATTCATTTCAACACCATCCTGCAGTTGGATCTTTCCTGTAAATGCAAGGGCAAATGGTCTGAGGCCCCATACGTGCAGGTTTTCTTTACCTTGCAGGGTAATCCAGACCTTTGCCAACATTGTAGGATTGATCCAGGCCTCCTGTTTGCTATCTCAGGAGAGGCTGCAAGGGACAATCCCAGAGAACAAAAGAAACAAACCCCAGAGGCACGTCCAGCAGGGAAGCTAACTCCCTTTGGTCCTGCTCCTCCAGGTCCACCTCATCCTCCCTATCCAGTTCCTCTTCATTCTCCCTATCCAGTCCCTCTCTCTCTCATTCTCTCTTGCCCCCTCCCAGAAATCTTCACTCTAGACAGGCCTCATGTCTCACTCCTGCCCCTACAACAGATGCCTAGTGAATATGGTCCCAGTAAGGTCCAGGTCCTCTTCTCTCTACAAGACTTAAGGCAAATTAAGAGGGACCTTGGCAAGTTTTCAGATGACCTTGACAGGTATATAGAGGCTTCCCAGAATTTAACCCAAGTATTTGAACTCTCCTGGAAAGACATTATGTTACTTTTGAATCAAACCCTGACTGACGCTGAGAAGCAGGCCACTCTGCAAGTGGCAAAGAGATTTGGGGATGAGCTTGTATCTCATATAGTGTCAGGGAAAGGTATAAGCCTTATCCAATCGGAAGGGAAGCAGTACCATTGGATGACCCTAGATGGGATCCCAGTGATGGAATGGGAGAATGGAAGAGGAAACACTTTCAGGTGTGTATAATGGAGGGCTTAGGAAGGACCAGAACTAAGCCTCTCAACTACTCCAAACTCTCCATGAGAGACCAGGGATTTTGATGAGAATCCCACTGCCTTCCTGGAAAGGGTAAGAGAGGCCTTAGTAAAGCACAGCTCTGTATCTCCTAATTCAGTCGAGAGACAACTAATTTTAAAGGATACATTTTATTACTCAAGCAGCCCTTGATATCAGTAGGAAGCTGCAGAAACAAGTCATGGGAACAGACAGCACTTTAGAGAACCTCCTGAAAGTGACCACCTTGGTCTTTTATAACAGAGATAGGGAGGAAGCCTGGGAGAGAGAAAAGAGACACAAGATAAAGGCAGAGGCTTTAATGGCTGCCTTTTAAGCCCACAAACTCCAGAATCCTCGAGATGCATCTGCTAACTGTTACAAATGTGGTAAGCCAGACCATTTTAAAAAGGGCTGACCCCACAGCATAAGGAAGCCACTTTGACCTTGTCCAATCTGCAGTGGGGATCACTGGAAGGTGGACTGTCCCCAGAGAAGCAGGTCAGGTCACCAGGTCCGCAGCCAATCTGCCAATGGTCCAGCAGGACTGACGGGTCCTGGGGCTCCTCTTCCTGGCTCTGGTGGTCCAGACCACCATTACCACACAGGAGCCCCAGGTAATTCTGGAAATTTAAGGGAGGAAAGTAGACCTCCTTCTGGACACCAGAGCTGGTCTCTCAGTTCTCTCCAATCCGGGCTCCTCCTCTCTTAGAATGTCCATGAGGGGTTTCTCAGGAAAGTCTTTAACCCAATATTTTCCCCAAGATGCAACCCCTTTGTTTTAGTTGGGGAGACCTCTTGTTCACCTATGCCTTTCTAATTATGCCTGAAAGCCCAACTTTTCTGCTGGGCACAGATATACTGGCCTATATGGGGACCACCATCCTGATGGCCCCAGGACAAACTCTTTTTCTCTGCCTAGTGGAGACCAACATTAACCCAGAAGTTTGGGCAATTCAAGGGAAAACTGGCCAAGCCATAACCACTATATCAGTCAGGATCCAGCTTAAGAATCCCACCTCCTTTTCTAACCAGAGACAATATCCCCTGAAACCAGAGGTTAGGAAAGGACTAGAAGCCATCATTGATAACTTGAAGATGCAGGGCCTCCTCAAACCCTGCAACAGCCTTTGTAATACCCTGATACTGGGGGAACAAAAACACAAATGGGAAATGGAGACTGGTCCAGGACCTCTGTCTCGTTAATGAGGCTGTGGTTCCAATTCACCTGGTGGTTCCTAATCAGTATACCCTGCCGGCTCAAATACCTGAGGGAACTAAATGGTTCAGAGTCCTGGACCTAAAGTATGCCTTTTTCTGTATAACATTATACCATGACTCCCAGTATTTGTTTGCATTTGAGGAACCCTCTAACTAAACCACCCAACTAACCTGGGCAGTGTTACCTCAGAGATTCCAAGACAGCCCCCACCTGTTTGGGCAGGCATTGTCCAAAGACCTCTCTGAGTTCCTTTATCCTCAGGTTAAGTTTTACAATACATAGATGACATTCTCCTCTGCTCCTCACCTGAGGAAATCTCTCAGGAGAGCAATAAGGCTCTTCTTAGTTTTCTGGCTAACAGAGGATATAAGATTTCAAAATCTAAAGCTCAGCTCTGTCAGACTACAGGGAAGTACCTAGGTTTGGTGTTGTCAAAGGAGACCAGAGCATTGGATGAAGGATGGGTTAAGCCCATCTCCTCCTTTCCCCTCCCCAAAACCCTCAAGCAACTGAAGGGATTCTTTGGCATTACAAGATTCTGCAGACTATGGATACCTGAGTACAGTAAAATAGCTCGTCCCTTATATCAACTAATAAAAGAGACTCGGGAAGCTGAAACTCACTCCCTAATTTGGGAACCAGACAGTAAAAAGGGTTTTGACCAACTAAACCAAGCCTTGCTTAAGGCACCAGCCCTTAGTCTTCCCATATGGAAGATGTTTAAACTTTACATGTCAGAAAGGAAAGGAATGGCCCTGGGAGTTCTAACTGAGGCCTGAGGTCCAGCCCAGCAATCTGTAGGCTACTTAAGTAAGGAGTTTGATTTGGGAGCTAGAATATGGCTGGCCTGTCTCCAGGTAATTGCAATGGTAGCTGGTACCAGAAGCTACTAAGTTAACCATGGGAAATAATTTAACCATTTATACCCCCTCATAATGTGGCAGGACTGCTATTTTCTAAGGGGATTTTCTGGCTAATGGACAACTGCCCCCTTAGATATAAAGCTCTTCTTTTAAAGGGATCTGCAGTCCAATTAAGAACCTGTCCCGGCCAGGCGTGGTGGCTCATCCCTGTAATCCCAACACTTTGGGAGACCAAAGCAGGTGGATTGCCTGAGCCCAGGAGTTCATGACCAGCCTGGGCAATGCAGTGAAACCCCATCTCTACTAAAATACAAGAAATTAGCCAGGTATAGTGGCATGCTTCTGTAATCCCAGCTACTTGGGAAGTTGAGCCAGGAAAATTGCTTGAACCCAAGAGGCAGAAGTTGCAGTGAGCTGAGCTTGCACCACTACACTCCAGCCTGGGTGACAGAGTGAACTCCATCTCAAAAAGAAAAAAAAAAGAACCTGTCCCTCCCTAAACCCAGCCACCTTCCTCCCGGGGGAAACTGGGGAGCTTGAACATGATTGCAAACAAATAGTAGTACAAACCTATGTGGCCAGAGAGGACCTCAAGGAAACGCACTTAGAGAACCCATACTGGAGTCTCTTTATGGATGGAAGTTCTTTTGTAGAACAAGGGATCCATAAAGCAGGGTATGCAATAGTTACCCTGAATAATGTGGTTGAGAGCACATCTCTCTCCTCGGGCACAAGTGCAAAACTAGCTGAGCTAATTACCTTCATGAGTGCGTTTGAATTAAGCAAAGGGAACTCAGTTAACACTTATATTGATTCTAAGTATGTTATCCTAGTCCTCCATGTCCATGCCACTATCTGGAAAAAGAGGAACTTCCTCACACCTAACGGGACTCCCATTAAATACCATCAGGAAATTAATAGACTATTATCCTCAGTTTTCCTTCCATGGAAGTGTCAATAATGCATTGTAAAGGCCACCAAAAAGGGATGGATAAAATAGCTGAGGGAAATAGATTGGCAGACAAAGCAGCTAAATAGGCAGTGAGAGGGCCCCAGATTTCTGATCCACTTGAAGCCCCTCTGATCTGGGAACACTCCTTCAGAGCACTAAAACTTCAATATTATCCTATGGAAATAGAATGGCCACCTCTCAGGGATACATCTTTCAGTCCTCAGGATGGCTACAATCAGAGAATAGCAAGCTTCATCTACCAGCTATCAGCCAATGAAAAGTTCTTAAAATCCTTCACCAAGCCTTCCACTTAGGTAAGGATAAAGCCTATCAATTAGCCCAGATATTGTTCTCAGGTAAAAATCTGCTCCAAACAGTCAAACAGGTCGTTAATGCTTGCAAAATTTGCCTTAAAAGTAATCCCCTCAATTGACGGCTTCTGCCCCCTGGAAACACAGAGAACAAGAGGTTACCTGGGGGAAGACAGGCAAATTGATTTCACCCATATGCCAAAGACAAGAGGTACCCAGTACCTCCTGGTGTGGGTGGATACCTTCACTAACTGTTTAGAAGAATTTCCATGTCAGAGAAGCCTCTAAGGTGATAAAAGTAATAATTAATGAGATAATCCCTCACTTTGAACCCCCTAAGAATCTCCAGAGTGATAATGGTGCCTTGTTCAAGGCCGCTGTCACCCAGGGAGTCTCAAATGCACTAGGCATACAATACCATCTTCATTGTGCTTGGAAACCACAATCCTTGGGAAAGGTAGAAAAGACAAATGATATTATCAAAAGGCACTTCAGAAAACTGTCTCAGTAGACTCATCTCCCCTGGACTACCCTTCTTCCCATAGTCATACTACATGTTAGAGACACCCTGTCAAAGCTAAGTTTGAGTCCCTTTGAAATGATGTATGGACAGCATTTTCTCACCAATGAGTTCTTGCTAACCTGAGAAACCTCCGATTTGATTAAACATAACTTCTTTAGCCCATTTTCAACAGGAACTGAAACAATTGTCAGAGGCCCAATCCCATGAACTGGGGCCACCTCTATTCAACCCAGGGTACCTAGTACTGGTAAAGGTACTTCCTTCCTTTTCTCCCTCTATAGGCCCAGATTGGGAGGGGCCTTATACTGTACTCCTTTCTACTTCTACAACAGTAAAGGTGATGGAATAGTTTCTTGGATTCGTTATACTTGAGTAAAGTCCTGGGAAGCTGACAGAATTACCTCTGTTGACCCAGAAGAGCATCCAAAATACCAGCGTGAAGAAATTGGGGACCTCAAGCTAAAACTTACAAAAGGTAAGTGTAAATAATTGACCTTCCATGGATATCCCCTTTATAGTCTTGCCTATGCTTGCTGTTCTTACGTTCATTCTGTTCTTCACCACGAGACATCCTTTAATCCTGAATGCCCATGGGAATATGTACTCCTATAAACAGTTACCTTTCTTCTAAAGCTTAACTGCTCCCATACAAGGTTTAATTTCATTCACCGGGATGAAACAAATTGAGGCACAATAATGTTTTCAGAATGATTAGTATATAGGTCACTTCTTATTTCTGTAATCTTTGGCACTAGATTCTTTCCTTTTAACGCCTCTTTGTATAATACACATACTTAATCCATGCATACTGCACTTGTAAAACTTGTTTCTTCTTGCCTAGAGACCATTAAACCTCAAACAGTCATGCAACCGGAGCCTCAGATGATGAATCCCTTTTACTGGGGACCCTTAGGTAGACCTCTGAGGGAAATCTGACTGCTGTTTTCCCCAAAACAACATCCTCTGTCAGCAGGAAGTAGCTAAGATCAGTCATCACTCCTATTCTAAAAGAGGCAGTTGGATGTGCCTCTTTAGAGGGGGTAATGATAGAGGCAGGAGGCAAAAAAAACTCTAGGCAGACAAGGGCATGTCCCAGGCAAAACCCCACCTTCAAGTTAAAAAGCCTGAAGCCCACGGCCCAAAGTGAGAACTTCTATTTCTGTTTGCCTTCTCTCCCGATTGGTTCTTTCTGAATAATGTCATTTTAACAATCGAATTTGTCTTTCTCAAAACTACCTATGGCCTGCCTCAACCCTGTCCTGTGCCTCTGAAGACCTCAGACTCAGTCAGTAGAGAAAGAGAAGCAGCTTGACTGGAGAGAGGCAACGTAACTTCAGAGGGACAACTGGACTTTGGAGGAGAGACGACTTAACTTCAAAAAAGAGCCGGCCAGAGATGGCCAGACTTTAGGAAAGATTACCTGCTCTTCCCATCCCCTCTCCAGCTTCCCTCTCTGCTGACAGCCTTCTCCAATGCTAAATAAATTGATCTACCTCCACCTTCCCTCAAGTGTCCATGCAACCTCATTCTTCTTGGATGCTGGACAAGAGCCTGGGACCCATCAAGTGTAGATACCCAAAAAAGCTGTCACACCAGCCCTTTGCTCTTGCTAGTGGAGGGCAGCCATTCCACACTATGAGGCAAGGGGCCACTGAGCTCGTAACACACCACTGTCCACAGATGGTGAAGCTAAGGGAGCATTGTAACACCCCCTCTGGGGTTTCAGGGGTTGAAGGCACCCCCACATGGGTGCCACCACAGAGCCTACATGGAGCCTGTTCCTGCTGGTGTCCAAAGCAGCTGGCCAGATCCCACACTCACTCGCTCACACACTCCCTCCCACAAGAAGTTGAGCACGGTGCTTCAAAAAGCTTATCCACCACAATCAAGTCAACTTATCCACGGGATGCAAGGCTGATTCAACATACACAAATCAATAAATGTAATCCATCACATAGACAGAACCAATAACAAAAACCACATGATTATCTCAATAGATGCAGAAAAGGCCTTTGATAAAATTCAACATCCTTTCATGCTAAAAACTCTCAATAAACTAGGTACTGATGAAACATATCTCAAAATAATAAGAGCTACTTATGACAGACCCATAGCCAATACCATACTGAATGGGCAAAAGCTGAAAGCATTCCCTTTGAAAACCAGCGCAAGACAATGCCCTCTCTCACCACTCCTATTCAACACAGTGTAGGAAGTTCTGGCCAGGGCAATCAGGCAAGAGAAACAAATAAAGGGTATCCAAATAGGAAGAGAGGAAGTCAAATTGTCTCTGTTTCCAGATTACATGATTGTATATTTAGAAAACCCCATCATCTCAGACCAAAATCTCCTCAAGCAACTTCAAAAAAGTCTCAGGATACAAAATCAATGTGCAAAAATCACAAGTATTCCTATAAACCAACAATAGACAATCAGAGAGCCAAATCATAAGTGAACTCCCATTCACAATTGCTACAAAAAGAATAAAACACCTAGGAATACAACTTACAAGGGATGTGAAGGACCTCTTCAAGGAGAACTACAAACCACTGCTCAGGGAAATAAGAGAGGACACAAACAAATGGAAAAACGTTCCATGCTCATGGATAGGAAGAATCAATATTGTGAAAATGGCCATACTGCCCAAAGTAACTTATAGATTCAACACTATTCCCATCAAGCTACCAGGGACTTTCTTCACAGAATTAGAAAGAACTTTAAATTTCATATGGAACCAAAAAAGAACCTATATAGCCAAGACAATCCTAAGCAAAAAGAACAAATCTGGAGGCATCATGTTACCTGACTTCAAACTGCACTACAAGGCTACAGTAACCAAAACGCCATGGTACTGGTACCAAAACAGATATATAGACCAATGGAACAGAACAGAGACCTCAGAAATAACACCACATATCTAGAACCATCTGATCTTTAACAAACCTAACAAAAACAAGTAATGGGGAAAGGATTCCCTCTTTAATAAATGGTTCTGGGAAAACTGGCCAGCCATATGCAGAAAACAGAAACTGGACCCTTTCCTTATGCCTTATACAAAAATTAACTCGAGATGGATTAAAAACTTAAATGTAAAACCCAAAACCATAAAAACCCTAGAAGAAAACCTAGGCAATNACAAGTAATGGGGAAAGGATTCCCTCTTTAATAAATGGTTCTGGGAAAACTGGCCAGCCATATGCAGAAAACAGAAACTGGACCCTTTCCTTATGCCTTATACAAAATTAACTCGAGATGGATTAAAACTTAAATGTAAAACCCAAAACCATAAAACCCTAGAAGAAAACCTAGGCAATACCATGAGGACATAGGCATGGCAAAGACTTTGTGACTAAAACACCAAAAGCAAATTCAACAAAAGCCAAAATTGACAAATGGGATCTAATTAAACTAAAGAGTTTCTGCACAGCAAAAGAAACTATCATCAGAGTGAAGAGGCAACCTACAGAATGGGAGAAAATTTTTGTAAGCTACCCATCCAACAAAGGTCAAATCTATAAGGAACTTAAACAAATTTACAAGAATAAAACAAACAACCCCATCAAGAAGTGGGCAAAGGACATAAACAGATGCTTCTCAAAAGAAGACATTTATATGGCTAACAAACATATGAAAAAAAGCTCATCATCACTGGTCATCAGAGAAATGCAAATCAAAACCAAAATGAGATGCCATCTACACCAGTTAGAATGGCGATTATTAAAATGTCAGGAAATAACAGATGCTGGTGAGGCTATGAAGAAAGAGAAACACTTTTACACTGTTGGTGGGAGTGTAAATTAGTTCAACCATTGTGGAAGACAGTGTGGCAATTCCTCAAGGATCTAGAACCATAAACACTGTTTGACCCAGCAATCCCCTTACTGAGTACATACCCAAAGGATTATAAATCATTCTACTATAAAGACACATGCACATGTATGTTTATTGCTGCACCATTTACAATAGCAAAGACTTAGAACCAACCCAAATGCTCATCAATGATAGATTGGATAAAGAAAATGTGGCAAATAAACACCATAGAATACTATGCAGACATAAAAAAGAATGAGCTCATGTCATTTGCAGGGACATGGATGAACCTGGAAGCCATCATTTCAGCAAACTAACACAGGAACAGAAAACCAAACACCACATGTTCTCACTCATGCGTGGGAGCTGAACAATGAGAACACATGGAGGAGAACATTCACACACTGGGGACTGTCAGAGGGTGGGGGGCAAGGGGAGGGAGAGCATTAGGACAAATATCTAATGCATGCACTGCTTTATACCTAGATGATGGGTTGATGGATGCAGCTAACCACCATGGCACATACCTATGTAACAAACCTGCACATTCTGCACATGTATCCCAGAACTTAAAGTAAAATAAAAAGAAAAAAAGAAGTTGAGTGTGATGAGTCAAGTAAATGGGGCACCCTCATCACAAGTCTGATGAAGGGGTGGAGAAAATCTCCTGCATCACCAGGGGTTCAAGACCAGCCTGGGCAGCATAGCAAGACCCCAGCTTTAAAAAATAAATTAATTACATTTGAAAAAAGACAGGGGAGACCATCAGAACCCCTGGAACACTGGCAATATCTGGCTCAGATCTCCATGAATCAAAGGTTTTCTGTCAAATCAGTGGGTAAAGACACTGGCTAGACATAAAGGGACCATGGCATGGTGAAGTTTCCTAAGCCCAATCACAGCCTGATATGGTTTGGCTTGTTAATTGCCAAATGTTAATCGCCAAAACAATGGGGAAGATGTCAGAGACCTTTGTGGAAGCCACTCCTATTACAGGCCCAGAGACCTAGGAGGAAAAAATAACTTCATGGTCAGGGCCAAGGAACCCCCCACTCCCCACTCTGTGCAGCCCAGGGACTTGATGTCCTGTGTCCCAGATGCTCTAGCTGCAGGTAAAAGGGGCCAAGGTATGGCTAGGGCTGTGGCTCCAAAGGGTGCAAGCCCCAAGCCCTGGCAACTTGCACATAGTGTTAAGCCTACAAGTGTACAGAAGTCAAGAATTGAGGTTTGGGAACCTTCACCTAGATTTCAGAGGATGTATGGAAACACCTGGATGTCCAGGCAGAGGCGTGCTGCGAGGACGGAGCCCTCATGGAAAACCTCTTCTAGGGCAGTGTGGAAGGGAAATGTGGGGTTGAAGTCTCTACACAGAGTCCACACTGGGGCACTGCCTAGTGCAGCTGTGAGAAGAGGGCCACTGGCCTCCAGAATCCAGAATGGTAGACCCACCGACAGATTGCATTATGTGCCTGGAAAAGCCACTGGCACTCAATGCCAGCCCATCAAAACAGTCAGGAGGGGGGCTGTACCCTGTAAAGCCACAAAGGCATAGCTGCCCAAGACCACGGGCATTAAGTGTGACCTGGATGTGAGACATGGAGTCAAAGGAGATCATTTTGGAGCTTTAAGATTTGACTGCCCTGCTGGATTTCAGACTTGCATGGGGCCTGTAGCCCCTTTGTTTTGGTCAATTTCTCTCATTTGGAATGGCCATATTTACCCAATGACTGTACCCCCATTGTATCTAGGAAGTAACTAACTTGCTTTTGATTTTACAGGCTCATGGGTGGAAGGGACTTGCTTTGTCTCAGATGAGACTTTGGATTATGGACTTTTCAGTTAATGCTGATATAAGACTTTGGGGGACTGTTGGGAAGTCATGACTGATTTTGAAATGTGAGAATATAAAACTTGGGAAGGTCCAGGGGTGGAATTATATGGTTTGGCTGCATCCCCACCCAAATCTCATGTTGAATTGTAGCTCCTGTAATTCCCATGTGTTTTGAGTGGGACCCAGTAGGAGATAATTGAATCATGGGGGCAGTTTCCCCCACACTGTTCTGGTAGTGAGCAAATCTCATGATATCTGGTTATTTCATAAGGGGTTTCTCCTTTTGCTTTGCTCTCATTCTCTCTTGTCTGTGCCATGTAAGACATCCCTTTCACCTTCCACCATGATTGTGAAGCCCCCCAGCCACATGGAACTGTGAGTTCATTAAACCTCTTTTTTTTTTTTTTTTTTTTTTCAGATGGAGTCTCACTCTGTAACCCAGGCTGGAGTACAGTGGCACAATCTCAGCTCACTGCAATTTCTGCTTCCCTGGTTCAAGCAATTCTCCTGCCTCAGCCTCCCAAGAAGCTGGGTTTACAGGCACCCACCATCATGCCTGGCTAATTTTTGCATTTTTAGTAGAGACAGGGTTTCACCTTGTTGGCCAGGCTGATCTCAAACTCCTGACCTCAGGTGATCCACCCACCTTGGCCTCCCAAAGTGCTGGGATTACAGGCGTGAGCTACTGTGCCCAGCCTAAACCTCTTCTGCTTTATAAATTTCCCAATATCAGGTATGTCTTTTTCAGCAGCATGCAGACTAATACACAGCCTCCTGATTTGGTACAGATATGAGGGTTCTAATCTCTACTCATGTTTCCATCTCACTCTGTCCACTATATATAGTTTACACAATTTCCATTTTTTCTGTCTGCTTACTCCACTATTACATTTAGGGTGGGTTTGCTGATGACTTTACATTGTGGTCCATCAGCTGTGGATTATTATGTTGGATCATCATTCACTTAGAGAAATAATGGACTCTATCAAGAAATCCTGATCCAGAAGCTAGTACCATAACTGATATGGTTTGGCTGTGTCCCCACCCAAATTTCATCTTGAATTGTAGTTCCCATAATCCCCACATGTCATGGGAGGGATCTGGGGGGTAATTGAGTCATGGGGATGGGTTTTGCTTGTGCTATTCTCATGATAGTGAATAAGTCTCATGAAAACTGATGGTTTTATAAAGAGCAGTTCCCCTGCACATGCTGTCTTGCCTGCTGCCATGTAAGATGTGCCTTTGCTCCTGCTTCACCTTTTCCCATGATTGGGAGGCCTTCCTGGCCATGTGGAACTGTGAGTCCATTAAACCTTTCTTTCTTTATAATTTACCCAGTCTCAGGTATTTCTTCACAGCAGTATGAAAATAAACTAATACAATAATCAATGTGATTTTGAATATTCTTCCTTAGGGAAAAGGGAGAGTGCATTGTTAGTTACATGAAGAATTTTATGTTAGGCAGATGAATTTTTGATCTGGGTATATAGTATGTGTATGCATGAAAACTGAGATGTCAAAGTGATGGCTGCGATGAATATTGGTCAGGGTTATTCCCAGACTGCTTCCTTCCCAAATACAGGTGGCATTCAGTGCTCTGCCTCCCTCTGTGGAAATCAGGTCAATGAGAGCCTCCCTCTCTCCCCAGGCCCTGGCAGTCAGCATAGAGGCTGCTGACCTGTTCTTACTGGCATCCAGGAATCTAGACAGAGGGGCACACCTGGGTAGCTGAGATTATTAGGAAGACATGTAGATGTTAGAGAGGCAGCAATGGGGCTGGGATCATTGACCTGTGAGTGGCTGGACTGGTTTTCTCAGTCCTGGTCCTAATCTCAACTGGAACTAGCCCTGGCCCTGGAGACGAGGCTATGAGTGCCCCAGCCCTATCATGGGGCCTTCCCCTTCTGCGTGCTGCAGCCCACGGTCAAATGCCAGAACCTGCATCTCTTTGATTGGAGGGTTCCTCAAAGCAGCAGACCACCCTGCCTGTGCTGATGGCAGCCAGGAGAGCTGGACAATGAGACCTCAGGCTAGCACCAACAGAAGTCAGTGTATAACTACCAAGTGTCTGTGCTGCTTGAGTGACATAATTTTCAGACTCGTGTTCCCATAGTTTGCCTCTTCCAATGCATTTCAGGAGCCCATGGTGATAGCTCTGATTACACACCCTACATTAGCTTCTTCTTCCCACGTTACTTCTTCACTCTCCTAACCACTGTTTCTTGCAGCTCAAATAAACTATCTGCACCTGAATTGCTTTCTCAGGTCCTACCTCTGAGGGGAACTAAATGAAACAAGTTCTCTTCAGCAAAAAGGAATTTCGCTGGAAGTATATTGGAGGCTCAAAGAATTGAGGAAAATGAAAGCTCACAACCAGGCCTGGGAAATAGAACATCCAAAGTCCTGCCCTGGAAGACCCAGTCCCCATGTCACTGTTTCCTTCACGGAAAAGCCAAAGCCCAAGGTATGTGTCCGGTTTTCAGAGTCCAAGTTGCAACCTCCCTATGGATGTCACTATAGGCTGGAAGAGAGAAAAGGATCCCTTTGGATTCCAAGGTAGGAGGTGGGTGCCATCTCCCAACAAGACTGCGTGCTATGGGAAACACTTGCAGCTTAGGCTGGGGTGCTCTTATAAAGAAGGGCTGGACTCCTGCAAGACAAAAATAGAGACACATGACCCCTCCAACCCAAAAAAAAAATCCCAAAACTAATGGCTTTTTTATTTTATTGTATTCTCCAGGATCACTGTTAAGGAAGATTATTCACTGGCACTTGTTAAAGTATGATAAGGCAGATTTTATTCAGGACCATTGCAATGAGTGTAAGGAAGAATGCAATGGGCTTTGCAGTGTGGAAGAGAGATTGGGCTCACCTCCAAATGCAGCATGGACAAGTGGGAATGTATGGCCAAGGAGCAGGGCGGAGGTCAGGGATTGAAAATTACTAAGAAGAAATATCAGGGGTAGGGGATTCTGGCGAAACTGACCTAACAGGATTCTTGCTAAAGACAGGCCAGGGTGATCAGACAGCACCTGGGGAATGGTGGAGGACGCGGAACCTGATAAGATATCAAGGGTGATCAGACATCAAGGCAGGTAACTGATTTAACAGGGTTCTTTGCTAAAACTGGATTTTGCAAGGAAGTGTACAGACAGGCCTAGGAGAAGGTTTGGAGTCTTACTAAAGTTTGGATGAGCAAAGAATCTTTGTCACCATAAAGAGGATATAAAGCCACCAGCTGTTTTCTGCTGATGCCACCAAAATGACAATCACACCCTCTGCCCTCTGCTTACCAAAATGTCTGCAGCATTCAGGCTTCATGGGAGCCAAAATGTTATGTTCCTTCTCAATCTGATACTGGTTTAATAGTTAATTTCTCTGACTTTGTAAACTCCATTGCGATCTTCTTCCTACACTTGCAAAATACATCATCTTTGTCTTGTACTAGACACTCTGTTTCCCCCTTCCCCCAGTTTATTTATATTATTTTTAAATCATACTTTACTTTTCTCTTAGTTTTCCTACTCCTACAAGATCACAAGGGTACAGAATTGAGATCTAAGAAGGCAATATAGCATAATAAGTTAACTACTACTTCTTGAGCTCTTACTTGCTAAGTACAAGGAACTGTTAAATACTATGCATGCATTATCTCATTTAATCTTCATAATAACTCTCTGAAGAAAGCATTATTATCAGCTTCATTTTAGAGATGATTAAACTGAATCTTTGAAAAAATTTAATAATTCATCTACAGGCACACAGGTAGTAGGTAGCAGGGCTGAGACTTTAACCCAGTTACTTAACTCTAAAGTTCACATTCCTAGGAAGTATTTATTCCACAGGCAAAACAAGAAATTTGGATTCAATCAGAACTAGGATTAAACTGCCACTCCCATATTGAAGACCACCACAAAATGGGGGGCTCCCTGACTTCATAACTTGCTGAATACTCTCTACCTTCTTTGTTTTGAAAATTCGTTGTCAAAGTTTTTCATTTTAACCATTTATGTTTTTTTGGTTTTTTTTTTTTTTGAGACAGAGTCTCGCTCTGTTGCCCAGACTGGAGTGCAATGGCACGATCTCTGCTCACTGCAGCCTCCACCTCCTGGGTTCAAACAATTCTCCTGCCTCAGCCTCCTGAGTAGCTGCGATTACAGGTGTGTGCCACTATACCCAGCTAATTTTTGTCTTTTTAGTAGAGATGAGATCTCACTATTTTGGCCAGACTGGTCTTAAACCCCTAACCTCAGGTGATCCGCCCACCTCAGCCTGCCATTTCTCTTTTATTTCATTTCTTTGTTATAAAATATAAGTGCCTACTTTTAACGTATATTAAAACCTGTTTGGTACTACTAATAAATTAAGAAAAGTCTCAGCTGGGCGCAGTGGCTCACGCCTATAATCCCGGCACTTTGGGAGGCCGAGGCGGGTGGATCACATGAGGTCAGGAGTTTGAGGCCAGCCTGGTCAACATGGTGAAACCCTGTCTCTACTAATAATACAAAAATTAGCCAGGTGTGGTGGCACATGCCTGTAATATCAGCTACTCGGGAGGCCGAGGCAGGAGAATCACTTGAACCCAGGAGGTGGAGGTTGCAGTGAGCTGAGATCATGCCGTTGCACTCCAGCCTGAGAAACAAGAGTGAAACTCCATCTCAAAAAAAAGAAAGAAAGAAAAGTCCCAACTGGTGGAGTTTTCTATTTGAAACCCTAAAGGTGGGTTTGAAGTAGTCCTAGAAAGAACCCCAAGTACATTATTAACATTTCACAATGGAAAGAATTCAGCCAGTCCAATCCTTTCATTTCACAGATGAAAGAGGGCCCGGAAAGTTAAGTGAAGGCTCCTTATCACCAAAGGAAGTCAAGCGCTGGAGTGCAGTGGTGCAATCTTGGCTCACTACAACCTCCCGGGTTCAAGCAATTCTCCTGCCTCAGCATCCTGAGGAGCTGGGATTGCAAGCTTGCACCACCACGCCCGGCTAATTTTTGTATTTTTAGTAGAGATGGTTTCACCATGTCGGCCAAGCTGGTCTCAAACTCCTGACCTCAGGTGATTCGCCCTCCTTGGCCTTTCAAAGTGCTGGGATTACAGGAGTGACCCACCATGCCTGGCAGAAAATAATTTTTAATACTCTCTTAGTCGCTTGGGTTCTATTTGTTTGATTTATCCTTTCCTAGAGAATAACTCATTTTCTTAGAAGTCCCTGTGTTTCATAGTCTCATTGTGAGCATACGCTCCTCTATATCTCAACGGGAGTTATTTTTAAGCTGCCAGAGCTACAGAGATCAAACAGAGGCTTTGGTTGACACATCTTTTACACATCTAGTTACTGGGCTTTGGGGAAAGATTCACATTGTGTAAAATTTACATTGGAGTGGCTGTAGACATATTTTCCTCATATAAAATCCAGAAGGCCTCTGGTTTCATGCAGCTATTCAAAGATGGTAAAGCAAAATAACGGACTGCTTTATTCTTTTGAACAAGAAAAAACCATGCAGACAGTTAAAAATCAAGACAAATAAACACAAATCGCAATACCTAAAGGGCTTTCTGTATTATGTAAGCAACTTTGTGCACACAATGCACAGAGCCCCAAGGCTGGAGCAATCCTTAAACCTCAGCTGCATACCAGCCCCGCATGGATGTCGCTATGCGCTGGGCAAACGTGCTGAGACTAGCATGGAATTGGGACCCCAGGCAGCTTTAGAATGTTTAGGATTAAGGAGAGAAAGAGGGTGTTCTAAAATGTACCCAGGGCCAGGGCTCATGTCTGTAATCCCAGCACTTTGGGAGGCCAAGACAGGAGGATCACTTTAGGCCAAGAGTTTAAGACCAGCCTGGGCAATATAACAAGACCTCATCTGTACAAAAAATTAAATTAAATTAAAATATTAGCTGGGTGTGGTGGCATATCCCTATAGTTCTAGCTACTCAGAGGCTGAGGTAGGAGGATCGCTTGTGCCCAGGAGTTCGAGGCTACAGTGAGCTATAATGGTATCACTACACCCCAGTGTGGATGACAGAGTGAGACCCTGTCTCCAATAAAATAAAATAAAATAATAAAATGAAATAAAAGTACCTGAGATTTGTTTTAATCAGGTGTGGTAATGTGACAGATACAGAGACAAATGCCTTTGAAAGAAGACATTATTACTTACATTTTCCAAGATAAGAGGGGTATGCCATGCAAGGCAGCGTCACACAGGGAAACACTGAGGTCCTCAGAAGGCAAGAGCAAAGGAGAAAACATGGCCCAGAGCTATTACTGTCACTTCCCTGGAAAGGAATGAATGAGGCAAAGTAGTCAGGTCTGAGCAAGTGTAGGATTGGATAGTACATGTGACACATGTTTTTTCCTTGAAAATGTTTCCCTTCCCTCTGTGCCATGCTCCCCACTTTCTGCCTTCTCGGGGCTTCTCACTCTCTGGGTAAGTAGGCCTTGGGCCTAGCTGGACCTTGGGTAGTGGCCCCTCTGCCACAATCACTGCCTGGGTCTGAGGCTGAGCTTGCAGCCTCTGAAGCCTGACCTGGCTTGGAGCTTGTCTGTGGCACCGAGGGGTGGAAGCCAGGCTCACAGGTCACCGGCAAAGCCTGAAGACACTGGCCCAAGGGGAGCGGGGGCTGCTGCTCGACTCTGGAGGATCTCAGAATTCCCTTCTTGCTAGGACTGAGCTGCAGAACAGCCATACTTCACTTTTCCCAGTGTTTTTCTTTTTGAAACAGGGCCCTGCTCTGTCGCCCAGACTGGAGTGCAGCAATGCAGTCATGACTCACTGCAGCCTCGACCTCCCAACCATAGATGATCCTCCCACTTCAGCCTCTCCAGTAGCTGGGACCACAGGCATGCACTACCATGGCAGGCTAATTGTTGAAAAAAAGTTTTGTAGACACAGGGTCTCATCATTTTGCCCTCTCTGGTCTTGACCTACTGGGCTCAAGCGATCCTTCTGCCTTGGTCTCCCAAAGTACTGGGATTAAAGGCGTGAGCCACTGTGCCTGGCCACATGTTTCCAAATTATAAGCAGCTAGGATGACCCTAGTTCTCATCGGCTCCTAACACACTTTTAAGGGTACATTTTTATTGACTCTAGGTACCACAGACGAGCTCCAAGCCAGGTCAGTCTTCGGAGGCCAAAAGCTCAGTCTCAGGCTCAGGCACTAATTGTGGCAGAGGGGCCACTACCCACGGTCCAGCTAGGCCCAAGACCTAGTTACCCAGGCAGTGAGAAGCCCCAAGAAGGCAGAAAGTGGGGAGCATAGCAGAGAGGGAAGGGAAACATTTTCAGGGAAAAAAACACGTGTCACACGTCTTTAGAAGCAAATCAGGTTTCATGTAACCGGGTGTCCTTATGGGTGTCCAAAAGTAGCCCAGGGCTGTAGCACAGGCTTAACAGTGATTTTTGTGTTCAGCCGTGAGTCACACTACCTGCCCCCATGAAGCTGGGCATTGGTGAGGTCCAAGTTGTCCTTGAGTAATTAAAACCTATGTTGCAAAAAAGAAGTGTGTTATGAGGGCCAGGCTTGGTGGCTCATGCCTGTGTAATCCCAACGTTTGGGATGCCGAAGTGGGCAGATCACCTGAGGTCAGGAGTTCGAGACCAACCTGGCAAACATGGTGAAAGCCCATCTTTACAAAAGTACAAAATTAGCCAGGTGTGGTGGTGCATGCCGGTAACCCCAGCTACTCAGGAGGCTGAGGTAGAACAATCGCTTGAACTGACAGGTGGAGGTTGCAGTGAGCCAAGATCGCACCACTGCACTCCAGCCTGGGCAACAGAGCAAGACTCCATCTCAAAAAAAAAAAAAAGAAGTGCATTATGAGGGTAGATCTCATGTTGAGTGTTCTTACTGCAATAAAATACAATTTCTAAAACAAGAGAGGAAATATTTTCAGTAAAGAACTTCATCTGCTAAAAAAAAAAAAAACAAAGCCTAGAAGAATATGCACCAAAATAGGATCCATAGTTGTACAGGTTGTGGGACTGTAGATGATTTATTGTCTTCTTTCTTCTTATTTGTGTTTTTAAAGTTTCTGTAATAAGTATTGTATTGTTTTATTAAAATGAGAAAATAAAAATATCATTTGCTTTCATTTTACTAGAGTCTCTTTCCCCTAAGATATTTTCTTCTACTGTCAGTTTTGCCCAAAGCTCAAGTGGCCAGGCAGCTGGGACCATAGCCCGGACCTGCTGTGCAGCCATTTCTTATTTCAGGCCCCATTCAAAACTGGTACCCTATGGGGTTGCCCACTAAATGAGTCAAAGCAACCCAAATGGGGTATAAGTACCCCCAAATTCCAAAGAGGCTCACCAAGCTCTGGGTCTCATTCTGAGCAAGGCAAGGTACAACAACCTCTCTTTCAATTTAGAAGAAATATCCCCATATGCCCAGATCACTGGACTCTAGAAACACATCAAGATGGCAAGGCCCTAAGCTTTCCTGGGGTTTATTTTTCTTCCTGTGGCATACATATGTCTTGCTATGGCAGCAAAGAAGTTTGCTACTTCCTGATCATGAAGGTGATTAGCATAATTTTATCAACTATGGGATATCAAAATGATCAAGAATCCTCCAAACCATATTACAATAAAGAGCAGAACTGGCTTAGCCCTAAGACTAAGCATTGGACCAGGATGTATATTCCAAATGCAGTACTTTGGAAAGTACAATCTATCACACCATGGCTGAGTCCAGATTTTGATCAGCCAATTTAGCACACTATTAATTTGACTCCTAGGAACTAAAGCCAACACATTAAATCCAGAATCCTGAATGAGTCCTCCTACATTAATAAATGTAAACAAAAGAGCTTTCAACTATATTCTTTTTGGTTTAACACCTTTAGAATCCACACTCACGTATGCTCCCCAAACTCCCATCAACACTGAGCAGCGTCATAACTCTGTGCGTAGGCTCTCTCCCCAACCACCAGGCTTTGTACCTCTCCATCTGGGCTCTGTTGGGTTTTAACTCTTGTTATAGGCCTAGAGGTGATGAGTGGTACCATTAGCAAGGGAGGCAACGGCCAGGTGTTCCCATTTAAAAGACTTCTTGCAGAGAACGGTTTGTTTCTGGGCTAGTAAGAGAGTTAAGAGGAATTTACAGTTCCCAAGTTCTCAGCTTTGTCCATATCTGCCCAAATGTCCTCATCCCATGGCTCATGTCTAAATCAAGCCCAGCAGAGTCTCTACCCTAGGGTAAGAAGTATAGCAGGTTTTAGCCTTTAATTGGTGTTGAAATATTTTCCCCTTGACCCCTTAGCTGTATCAATCTTGCAATTACAAAAGATGTAGGATTCCCTCAAAGCTGCCTTGGGGCCTTCTCATTCCCTGTGTGTATTCTTAATTTTGCATTCATAGCTTTGCATTCCTCTTGTACCATCTAGGCTTGTCAAAAGAAGCCAGGTGACTCTACAATCTTTACAAACACCACTACATCACTATAGCCACTATGTCCCATAACCACTGGACATTCCCACACCTCTTCCTCCATCTGCACTTCATGGCTTGATACCTTGCAGTGATGACTTGAGTAATCATGAGAACACCACGTGCCATGAATTACCCACATCCTATTGTCCCCTTGCCCCTGTGAAGGAAATAACCTCTCTGTTCTTGAACATATATGCAACCCAATTCCAAAATCCTGCTTTGAGACTCTGTTTTCGGAGCATAAATTGAACCAACATAAATAGTAACAGGGTGCTGTCCCTCAGTTCAATAGTCCCACGTAGCACACCAGAAATAAAACAGATGACAACTATTCCTTGCATTTTACATATGCTGGATTTTCCATTCTGTATCCATGGCAACCAAGGTACAAAACTCAGTCTCAGTTTCCATTTTTAAAATCAAACTACAATGATCATTTTGTGAAATTTTGGTAGTCTTTGATGAATATTGTGGAGTCAACCAAAAGGATCATATTATATAACTTTTCACCCTAAAATCTCCACTCTGTCATTCCTTGGCTTCCAAACACTGTCTTTCCCCCTACTTTGCCAGCAGGAATTTCTCTTCTTTTTCTACTCCAACTCAGCTATTGATTAAGCGCTCCCTTGGGGATCTTGCGTTCCAGTTGAAGCAGAATATCAATATACTTCTTCCAAACAAATTCAACATTTTTCCAAGAAAAATATGAGTGATTTATATTTCTTTTCCATCCTCAGCATATAGCTCAATGACTGTCAAACATCAAAATTGTAATAACACAATACTTTATATTTGTAATGTGTGCTATGTGACTTATGTAATCATTTAATCTTCACAACAATGCCATGAGGTATATACCATTATTATCCTCAATATTACAATATTACAATAAATCATGACAAAGCTGAGGCTTAGAGGGTCCAAGTAACATACTCAACGTTATACTTAGCTGGTGAGACAGCCAGCTCTATTTGATCCTAAAGCCATAGGCACCATAGCTCTTCCAATAGTGTTGATAGAATACAGCCAGATGAGGAGCCCCAATAATGGCTACACATATTTTTTAATTCTTATGACTTCAGTTTCATGTATTTGGGTGACCCCAAACAAAATTCTCTAGCATTGTCACTAAGCCTTTTGCCAGATGTCTACTTTTATAATTCTGCCAATGGCTGCATGTAACAGAAACCAACTCTGGCTAAATTAACCAAAAATAACAGGATTTGCTGAAAGGTAAATGGTGGCCACAGAACTAAAGCAACCACTGACCAACCAGTCTTGAGAAGGACAGAATCCAGTCAAAACCAGAGAATGACTTTGCAGGAACTCAGGGGCAGCCTCTTGGGGCCGCCACCGTTGGGATGAATCAGCTTCAACTATTTTCAGTTCTTGTGTCACTCTGCTTCAAGCCTCAAATTCCAGAGAGAGTCTGGCTGACATCATTTGGATCATTTGGATCCCCTGTCCAGCCCTTGGCCAGGGCAGAGGGGATAAGGGGGATGGGGTGCTGTGATTGACAGTTCCACCAAGACTGCACTCCAGAAGGAAACACAGAAGGGCACTAACCAAAAAGGTCTCATGGGCGCCGGGCAGACAAACACAAGATGTCTGCTACAGTGGCTTTAACACATCCGTGATGGGAGGAGCAAGGTTTATCCTTTGAAAACATTCAAAAAGATGCACTATAGAGGCAATTCCTAAAGAAACTGTCCAAAATGCTCAGCGCACTGTTTCTCAAAAGGATCGCTTTTGTTTAGTTAACAAAGGATCAATGTGAAGTTGTGTCAAAAGGACCACTTTTAATTTAAAAAATAAAAAGGTTTAAAAGAAAAGCTCTCACGGACCATCTAGAGTTGTCTTAAAATACTTCTGATTGCAAGATGACTTAGGTTTGTACCAACATAAAACCAGGGGTAATTGATCCTTGGATTTATAGTACTTATAAAATTATAAATCCACGATAAATTTTAATGCAATTCAAATGAAATGACAAACCACTATAATTCAAATTACCTATATAAGTTTAACTTGACAGATGATACTTTTCTGAAACTGATCTGCTGCTCCCAATGTGAATATAGTACAACTGCTACATTGCAAGTATTTTGGAGTTCAGCACTGCTACGCTATTGCATATGTTGTCATGACTCAATTCTCCCACCACTTCATCCTTCAATCTACTAGAAAACCTGGGGATAAGCAGAGCCAAGTCCTTTCTTGGCCTTCCATTTGGTGTGAAAAATAGCTCTGCTCTTTTCTTTCCTTTTCTTTTTTTTTTTTTTTTTGTTTGTTTTTTTTTGTTTGTTTGTTTTTCTTTTTGAGATGGAGTCTCACTCTGTCACCCAGGCTGGAGTGCAGTGGCATGATCTTGGCTCACTTCAGCCTCTGCTTCCTGGGTTCAAGTGATTCTCCTGCCTCAGCCTCCCGAGTAGCTGGGGTTACAGGTGCCCACCACCATGTCTGGCTAATTTTTGTATTTTTAGTAGAGATGGGGTTTCACCATGTTGGCCAAGTTGGTCTCGAACTCCTGACCTCAAGTGACCCACTTGCCTCAGCCTCCCAAAGTGCTGGGATTACAGGCGTGAGCCACCGTGCCCAGCCTCTGCTCTTTTCTTATTAGCCCATGATACAGTAGTACTATTTGACGGTGAATTGGAATCACAAATGCAAACAGGGGCATAAAAATCCTTTCCAGTGCTCAGTTATGAGATGGTCACCCAGATGATCTATAACATGCTGATATTAAATTTTTTAAGATTTCTTTTAAAATATAAATGTAGATTTTAAACATTCTTATGGAGAACTCATGGTTATCAGAGATGATATCCTTGGAATCCAAAGGATCATGACATCCAGTCTGAGAAACAGTGGTTTAGAGCAATTACATCATTCTTAGAATCAACGCGTGGCCTCCTAAGATGAACCGTTCAAAGGGTATTATTACCATTATTCACTTCCATAAATTCCTAGATATATATTTGGTATAAAATTTCCATATGTATTCTGATAGACCTTATACCCTTGCTATTTACATACTGTCATTTCTTTAAAAATATCTTACAGCCTCTTGATAATTGCTATTAAGTAGGTGAAACCTCCAATTTCTATGAATACATTAACTTATTTAGCTTCACTCTCAAATGGTATCCAAACATGTAAATTGAGTTCGTAGGGTAGATGTTGGGATTCAGACCATTTCTCTAGTTGTAAAATATGCACCATATAAATATAAACAAGTTAATAAAATTAATTGCTAATAATTATCTAGCTATTCCTCTGAGTAAAGGCATATATGGGGAAGTTTACTTTCTACTGATTGTAAAATGCAGTATTTGATTTTGAAACATTTTGATCCGTAAAGGCTAAGTGACATTCTGATTTATTTAAAAGATGAACTCAACATAACCAAATTGCACATGCATTGACTTTCTAAATAAATTCTAAAATTATTCTAAATTTTATGGCTGAGTTAGATAAAGAATTATGACAGCTAAAATAAAGGAAAAGAACTGATGGTTGAAAAGAAATGCTTTCATATATGAAATAAAGATAACTCTGAAAGAATGTTTAAATTTTGCATGTATTTTCTAAAATAATCTCAAAAGTTTAATATTAGCATATTATGAATTATCTGGGTGTCCATGTATATTATGATGACAGAGATTTTATTTTGCTGGTAGAATCAATATCTGATTATTATTATTATCAATCAATAATTTATAGTTATTCCTTGTTTACAAGTATATTGGAAATATGAATAAACAGCACTGAGAATATTTCAGGAGAGAATAGTCCTCATGTCACCGGCATACGAAAAAGCAGTCTTGTGTATGCTAGTTCAACAGGTCAAAATTATTCCCATTAAGTAGATTAAAAGAACGAGTAAATATACTTGCTTTATGAAAAGTGGTTCCCAATGTTTAGTTTCATTTTACACAAACTGTAATTATCCTTAACTTCTACAGTCAGATATTCAAAGAATTTGCCTTTAACAGTAATACATTTAGGATAAAATGTCCTTCCAACATTGTATATCTTTGTATGAAAACTTCCCTGATGAAGTTGGTCATACTCAAAGAATGTAGGGTTGCGCAAGTTAAAGTGTTTGCACAGTTCAAAGTGAGGGAAGAGTTGGGTGATAACACAAAAATTTTTATAGAGATTTCTGCATCATTTCTCACTTTTCTATCTCACCTTTTATAGTGTCTCGTGAAAAAATTAGAAAATGTTGGAAATATCAAGAATTAGTGTTAAGGTGGGGGTGAAGGGAGTGTCTTAGAGAAAGCAAAGCATCAAGCATGTCATGGTCTTCCTTTTCTAACTCGATAGAGGATGATAAGACTCACCTGCAGGAGCTGGAGGACTGGGTTTCTTTTTCTAGCTCTTTAATTTACTCTGGCATTTTGGCAAGTCATGTGACCTCTCAGGCCTGCCTTCTCGTGAAAATGAAGGTGTTAGTCATTCTCAAAAGGAACAATATTTTCTCCTTTCCCAGGGGCATTTGGAAATGTGTAGGGTGTTTTTGATCATCAAAAAAAAAAACTAAGAGAACTGAGAATTGCTAAATGCCCTGTGAATAGAGGACAGTCCCATACAACAAAGAATTGTCCCATCTGAAAACCAACATAGCACTATTAGGAAACTAAACTAGAGTATCTCTAAAGTTCTTTTCACTTTGACACTCGTTTCTTGGGGTTTTAGGGGGGGTTCATTTGTTTGTTTGTTTTGAAACAGGGTCTCGCTCTGTAGTTTAGCCTCTAAACTAGAGCATCTCTAAAGTTCTTTTCACTTTGACATTAGTTTCTTGGGGCTTTGAGGAGGGGTTCATTTGTTTGTTTGTTTGTTTCGAGACAGGATCTTACTCTGTAGCCCAGGCCAGAGTGCAGTGGCGCGATCTCGGCTCATTGTAGCCTCTGCCTCCAGGGCTCAAGCCATTCTCCCACCTCAGCCTCCCGAGTAGCTGGGACTACAGGTGAGCACCACCACGCCCTGCTAATTTTTGCAAAGACAAGGTCTTCCCATGTTGCCCAGACTGGTCTTGAACTCCCAGGCTCAAGTGATCCTCCCACCTCAGCCTCCCAAAGTGCTGGGATTACAGGTGTGAGCCACCGTGCCCAGCCACTTTGACATTTCATCATTGTATGTCATTGTTTCTTTACAACAATTTTGGATGAACCAGATAACAAAATGCTGTGAGGCAGCGTGGCGCACATGACAATGCTTATCAAAATGAAGAACCATGGAGTAAAGAACTGGCTTTGTTTGATCGGAATGGAGTGCTCAAGGCAAGACGAAAGAGGCTCATATGGGCTATCTCACTCAGTCCACACAGCAACCTGATGTAGAGTGTCCTATGTTTCCTATTTTACAGATGATTACATCTACCACAGCTTCAGGGTTTGTTTGTTTGTTTGTTTGTTTGTTTGTTTGTTTGTTTTCCATTCTAGGTGATGAGAATAAAACTTCATTGTGTGTGTGTGTGTGTGTTTCTGAAATTGTGGAAAAGAAATACAACATAGAGAACACATTAAAATATTGCACCTTGGCCAGGCGTGGTGGCTCACGCCTGTAATCCCAGCATTTTGGGAGGCCAAGGCGGGTGGATCACGAGGTCGGGAGATCGAGATCATCCTGGCTAACCCAGTGAAACCCCGTCTCTACTAAAAATAAAAAAAAAATTTTTTTTAATTAGCCTGGTGTGGTGGCGGGCGACTGTAGTCCCAGCTACTCGGGAAGTTGAGGCAGGAGAATGGCGTGAACCCAGGATGTGGAGCTTGCAGTGAGCCGAGATCGCACCACTGTACTCCAGCCTGGGCGACAGAGCGAGACACCATCAAAAAAAAAAAAAAACCACGCCTTGTTCTTGTTCTAGGTCTGTTCCCATCTGTCTTAAGGCTGCGTGGCCCAGGGCACCCCATCACGGCAGGAGGTTTCTGGCAGGCAGCCTGGCCTACATAACCTGAGGCTTCAGGAAAAGGAGAAAGCTCTTCCAGCTCAGGCTGAGGCCCACCTCCTATGTCCCAACCTCCTCCTCCAAATCTAGCCTCTTTTCAGGATAGCTAGTGGCTGGACTCTCCACTCCCTTCAGGGAAAACTCCTCCCTCCACCCACAGGACTGTAGAATTGTTCTTATTCCCCAAAGACATCAGAACACATTTCTTTGTTCCTATATTTGCCAAGAGGGTTACTCTGTCTTTAAAACACCATGTGTGGTCGGTCATAATCCCATCCAGTTCCCTTTGCTCCAAGCAGAGCTCCTTGGCCCAGTCTGCCCTCCAGCAAAAGGAAAGAAAAGACTGTGACCTGCGTGTGTCTCCAGACTCTTGAGGTCTGCCCTGCTAATCTGGGAACGAGGACACCCATTGCTCCAGTGTCCAGTGACATACAGAACAGCATGGCCTGGATCTGGACCTAGAAAAACCTCTGCTGAAGAAAAGATGACACACGGTGACTGCAGCAATGGCCCCTGTGGGCACAGTCAGACACATCGCCTAGCTCACACCTGTCCATTCCAGAAGAGGGTCTTTGCTCCATGTTTTATTACTAGAAGCCAGTGGTGACTAGTTCCCACACACAAAGGGACAAGCCACTCAACAGATTCAAGTCAGCAGACTGGAATCAACACTTTTTCCAGTTTTAGCTCAGCAGGTGTTCAAATGCTGTGGGGCATAATATCAGTCAAGATCACTTGCTACAACTCAACATTCCTTGGAGGTCATCACTTGCCTGTGATGTGCCAGGTGGAATGCCAAGTCTTAAAAAACAAGGCTGGACGAGGTGGCTCAGACCTGTAATCCCAGCACTTTGGGAGGCCAAGGTGGGAGGATCACCTGAGGTCAGGAGGTTGAGACCAGCCTGGCCAACATGGTGAAACCCCATCTCTACTAAAACTACAAAAATTAGCTGGGTGTGGTGGCGCGTGCCTATAACCCCAGCTACTCGGGAGGCTGCGGCAGGGGAATTGCTTGAACCCAGGAGGTGGAGGTTGTGGTGAGCCAAGATCATGCCACTGCACTCTAGCCTGGGCAGCAGAATGAGACTCTGTCTCAAAAAAAAAAAAAGTAATTATAAAAAGCTCCAGACTCAGGGATAAGCATGTCTAGAAACTCTCTCACAAGTTCCTAATAAACAAATTCTAGCAAAAAAATCTTCACTGCTATCCATCTCTTTAGCAAGCCTGAGAATTCTGATACCAGTAAACCCAAGTCATTCCTGAGAGGTATATTTAGAAAAGGAAGAATGTGGTGGAAATGGGATAGTCGAAAATGGAAAATGAAGGTAAATCATGGAGCGCTTCTGCAGTGACACCCAGGAAGATGAAGGAAGCTGAGAGGAGCCTACGTCCTGGGGATTGCACAGAAGGAAGGAACTGAGGCATAAATAGGAGGGTCTGGCAGCCAGGGCTGAGCAGTGACACAGAGATGCCCCAGGCAGGACAGCAATTTAGCACAGTTTCAAATTAACGCTATTTTTTCAAATGGCTCAACATTTGTTTATTGGGGTTAGGGTTTTTATTATGAAAAAGTACACATAAGATGGGCACAGTGGCTAATGCCTGTAATCCCAGCACTTTGGGAGGCCGACACAGGAAGGTCGTTTGAGCCCAGGAGTTCAACACCAGACTGGAAAACATAGGGAGACCCCATGTCTACAAAAATAAAAATAATTAGCTGGGTGTGGTGGAACGAACCTGTAGTCCCAGCTACTAAGAAGGCTGAGATGGGAGGATCACTTGAGCCTGGGAGGTTGAGGCTGTAGTGAGCGATGATCACACCACTGCACCCCAGCCTGAGTGACAGAATGAGACCTTGTCTCTTGTTTTCGTTTTGTTTTTTGTTTTTTGTTTGAGACAGGGTCTGGCTCTGTCACTCAGGCTGGAGTACAGTGGCATGATCTCAGCTCACTGCTCAAGCCATCCTCCCACCTCAGCCTCCCAAGTAGCTGGGACTACAGGTACATGCCACCGCTCCTGGCTAATTTTTGTATTTTTTGTACAGACAGGGTCTGTCCATGTTGGCCAGGCTGGTCTCAAACTCCTGAGCTCAAGCGACCTGCCTGCCTCAGCCTCCCAAAGTGCTGAGATTATAGGAGTGAGCCACCACACCTGGCCAAGACCCTGTCTCTAAAAATAAAAGTACCTGTAACTCTTCTTCTTCCCCTTCCCTTCTCTTTTCTTCTCAAACCATTCAGACCTAAAGCTACACGGAACAAGACAGGCATCTTCACCAGGAGACGAAAGAGCCCTGATGGCCCAGAGCAGGGTGCCAAGCCCAACAAGAACAGCATTCACACGTGGGGGCAGGCCGGGGGATGCGTCAAAGCCCCAGCAGGAAGCAGAGGGCACCCCTGCAGGGAGGTACCAGGTTGGACACTGGGGCAAGGGTAAGAAGGAGGTCTTTGTGGAAGGGCCCAGCAAGGGGTGTCAGTACCCTTGGAGCAAGGGGTGCACCTATGCAGGGGAAGGCACGGCAGACTGGTTATATGCAGAGGGGTTGATCAAAGGACTAAAATGAAGATAATGCGAGCCAGGTTTCTCGTGCAGAAGAGAGGTACAAATATGTAAAGGAACAAATAAGCCCTATGGTTGTGGATTGGAATTGGAGGTATTGGTGTGAAATCCTGGTTTTCAATAAATATAGGTAGATATAACCAATGTAAATATGTGTTTATTTATATACATGCACATACATTAAATCAAGAGAAACTATTCACTAAAAGTGCCTCAGAGCAGCAATACCCCAACAGCAATGAGCACACCTAACACCCAAGTCTTGAATTTTATTTATTTATTTATTTATTTATTTATTTATTTATTTATTTGTTTGTTTATTTATTTATTTATTTGAGACAGTCTTGCTCTGTTGCCCAGGCTGGGGCACAGTGGTGTGATCTCAGCTCACTGCAACCTCCACCTCCCAGGTTCAAGTGATTCTCATGCCTCAGACTCCTGAGTAGCTGGGATTACAGGCGCATACCACCAACCCTAGCTAAATTTTGTATTTTTAGTACAGATGGGGTTTCACTATGTTGGCCAGGCTGGTCTCAAACTCCTGGCCTCAAGTGATCCACCTGACTTGGCCTCCCAAAGTGCTGGGATTACAGGCATGAGCCACTGCTCCCGGTCTCCAAATCTTAAATCCTAAATACCATTCTCCACTAAAAGCAACCAGGGCTCTGGTGGGAGATGAGACAGGGAGAGAAAAAGGTGGGTATGGCTATAAAAGGGCAACAGGAGGGATCCGTGTAGAGAGAGAAAATTCTGTGCCTTGGCTGTGTCCGTGTCAATATCCTGGTTGCGATGTTGCACTATAATTTTACAAGATGTTACTACTGGAGTTAACTGGGTAACATGAAATCTCTATTTCTCACAACTGCATGCAAATCTAGTGATCTCCAAATAAAAAGTTGAATTAAAAAAAGAAGGAACAAGGGAGTTCTTGAGGAATGACTGATTTCAGCGCTGGTGCAGGAAAAGTATAAGATAAGCCTGGAACATTTTGTGCTGGAAAGCAAGAAATCCTCAAAGAGTGAGGGGACATGTCAAAAGGATGCACGAGCCAGTCTGAATGGGGAGCTGAAAGAGGGACGCTGGCTATGGAAACCAAGGGTAGTAGCAATAGGTTATAACCCAAATACAGGCGCCCATATTCATATGGATAAAACAATCAATGAATTATAAGTTTAATGAAGTACAGGATATTTACATAACTTTTAAGTCTCTCCCCACAAAATGCTTATTAAATAAAAGAGAAATTTCTCAGGGGGTTTAAAAAAAAAAAAGTCATGTAAGTTGGCTTACGCCTGTGATCCTAGCACTTTGGAAAGCAGAGACAGGAGGACCGGCCACGTATGTACGTTAATACACATACACATATTCAGGGTTCTTTCACCTTCTGGTCTATGTATATGTATATGTATATGAATACACACACATTTACAACCAACTCAGGCAATGTAGGAGACCCTTTCTCTACAAAAAAGAGAAAATAAAAAATTAGCCAGGCATGGTGGCTCACGCCTATAGTCCTAGCTTCTCGGGAGGCTGAAGCAGGAGGATTACTTGAGCCCAGGAGTGTAAGGCTACAGTGAACTATAACAGCACCACTGCTCTCCAGCCTGGGCAACAGAGCAAGACCCTGTCTCCAGAAATAAAAATTTTTTAAAAGGAAAAATGTTATCTATACTATTCTTACAACTTTTCTGTTTGTGATTAAACATTACGTATATGTCATGTAGAAACACCAGTTCAATTCTACCAATTGAAATAGTCAATGCTCTGAAAAAATTCAATCAAGTATTTCCAGCTTTGCTGGTAGCTCTTTCCTTTTGGTATTTTCTAATCCTAGCCAATTATTGGAAGGCATATTAAATAATAAAGTAAATCATTTATAAGGAAGTTGCCTGTGCCACACTTCACTCAGTTTCAGAATTCCAGTTGCCTGGGACTGGATGAGACTGCATGAGGAAGCGCTGCAAAAATATTTAGGAGTCAGGGCTGGGCACGGTGGCTCACGCCTATAATCCCAGACCTTTGGGAGGCCGAGGGGGACAGATCACTTGAAGTCAGGAGTTTGAGACCAGCCTGGGCAACTGGTGAAACCCTATCTCTACTTAAAATAGAAAAAATTTAGCCAGGCATGGTAGTGCATGTCTGTAATCCCAGCTACTCGGGAGGTTGAGGTGGGAGGATCACTTGAATCCAGGAGGAAGAGGTTGCAGTGAGCTGAGATTATGCCACTGCACTCCAACCTGGGTGACAGAGCGAGACTCCATATCTATATCTATATCTATATCTATATCTATATCTATATCTATATATCTATATCTTACATATATATATTGTTGCTCAGGTTGGTCTCAAACTCCTGGGCTCAAACAATCCTCCTGCCTTGGCCTCCCAAAATGCTGGGATTACAGGCCCAAGCCACCATGCCCAGACTCAAGTTATTTTGTCCTACTCAAGGCTGTTTTCTATCTGCACAACCAACTGACCTCTGCACCTCTGTATTCCTGTTGCCTGAGCACCCTATGGATTACCACCCTGAGCAGACACCTGCTTTCACCTCCACTGCCCAGGGTCTGTTGGGTTGGGAGCATCATATTTGAAATCATGGGCGAGTGTGAGAAATGACTGTCAACAGACTCATTTGAAGACCCCATTTGAAGAGACACACGAACCTAGAGGAAGTAAAATGCCTCTTACTGTATATGTTATCTCCTCTAAGCCAAACAAATCTGCATGCATATTAGTGCAAATGCAGAGGAGAGAAATCCCACAACATTTCAGGCAAGGGGTTGCAAATTTAAATTGTTTGTGTCGTACTCATATTACTCTTTTAAGATTTGTAAAATGTTATGAATAATCCTTCTCAGAGCCACGTAGGCTCAGGCAGGTTGTGCTCTGCAGTGGGGCACCTGTCCAATTGGGGCTGTAATCACCCGGAGAAAGAGGTGCCTTTTAAATTTCAAACAGAGAAGTTGTATGGCCTAATAGCCTCCCTGAATGTATTATCTTTATTGCTTTAACTTTGTGAACAACAAAACAAATTGTATGACTTTTATTTGTTCCCTTCTAATTGCACTCCCTCAACTCCATAAAGTCATGTTTTTCATCTACAAATTTTCTTACTCTACAAGGCGTCAGGAACTTCATCCTTGCAATTTTGGAAGACTAAAAAATAAATTCAATATGATACTTGCAGAGTAAGTAGACAAAGAATGAGGGGACTATAAAAGAAGGGACAGGGCATTGGATTAAATTTCTAAATGGCAATTACTTTTAAATTTGCCGGAAACATGTTGTATAAGGCAGAAATGTAGAGCTGGTGAAGTTGGATTCTCATATCATTATTTGGATAAAGTTCGATTCACTATTCAATATTGCCATAGTGAAGAGATATAATTCTGTATTCATTACAAAATGTTTAACTAACATATTTTTCCATCTAGCTCCATAGAGAAAATTAACATCTGTTGCATAAGTCTCTGGAGGAAAAAATAAATATATTCTGAAATGCTGACTTTATCCTACTAAAGCAAGTTCATGCTGGACTTAGAGAGGTTTGTGGTAAGAATTAGTGTTGGTACAAAATCCCTATTCCTTTTTCAAGTGGGATTTTGCATAAAAAGAAAATGAGGCCAGGTACGCAGTGGCTCATGCCTGTACTCCCAGCACTTTGGGAGGCTGAGACAGGCAGATCACAAGGTCAGGAGTTCAAGACCAGCCTGGCCAGCATGATGAAACCCCGTCTCTACTAAAAATACAAAAAATTAGCTGGGCATGGTGGTACACACCTGTAGTCTCACCTACTCAGGAGGCTGAGGCAGGAGAATTAATTGCTTGAACCCAGCAGGCAGAGGTTGCAATGAGCCGAGATAGCACCACTGCACTCCAGCCTGGGTGACAGAACGAGACTCTGTCTCAAAAAAAAAGAAAAAGAAAAAAGAAAATGAGAGAATGCATTCTCACTGACTGTGCTAGTTTAAAAAGACAAGTAAGCAAATTACTAATTTACCAATTACTTAATTATTAAAGAGCTTAAACTTTGGATACTAAATCAGTTAAGTCAAAATACAGTGTTGAAAAATTATAAATCATTAATTGGCTCTGTATATAGTCTACTCTACAATGAGCGTAGTTGAAATTCCTTTTAACATTTCATTATTTTTAAGTGTTGCTTTTAAAATAGTTCAAATAGCTACAGTCTTTTATTTAGATTTTAAATGAATTATTGCTTTATTATTAAATATTTCAAACTATACAGAGAATATAGAGAACACTGTAATAAACACATGATGCCTACCATTTAGCCATAACAAATATTTTCATTTTGCCATATTCAATTCAGTTTTTTTGTTAAAGAAATGAAATTGGTCAGACGCAGTGGCTCATGCCTGTAATCACAGCACTTTGGGAGGTGGAGGCAGGTGGATCACCTGAGGTCAGGAGTTCGAGACCAGCCTGGCCAACATAGTGAAACCCTGAAACCCTGTCTCTATTAAAAGTGCAAAAGATTAGCTGGGCATGGTGGCACGTGCCTGTAGTCCCAGCTACTTCAGAGGCTGAGGCAGGAGAATCTCTTGGACCCAGGAAGCAGAGGTTGCAGTGAGCCAAGATTGTGCCACTGCACTCCAGTCTGGGTGACAGAGCAAGATTCTTTCTCAAAAATAAATAAATAAATAAAATTTAAATTTACCAATGGGGCTATTGTCCTCTGTGTGGCCTTCTCCAATCCCATTCTGTCCCTCCTGTCCAGTGGGGCCCAGTACTCTGAAGTGGGGGTCTTTTCATCCCAGGCATATTTTACACTTTTACCCCATATGCATAACCATAGACAATACGATTTTATAACTTAGGGTTTTTTTCACTTAACATTATATTCCCGGTATTTTTTCATATCAATATACATACTTCTAATTCATTTATGGTGATTACTATAGGTTTATCAGTCACTTCTTTGTCCATTCTGCTACTGAGGGAAGTTTTAGTTGTCTGTGATTTTTCACCAATACAAACAAGACTGTGATCATGCTTATTTCCTGGAGCACAGGCGTGAGTTTTTCCAAAGAGAGCTATCGGTCCCATTTGCTTTTCCATAAAATCTGCTTAAGTATAATAGCTACATAGGACTAGTTCGCAACTGGAAGCTGCTGAGAGATTCTTGCCTACATAAAGGAAAAGGTAATGGTGGGGGTCTGTCTGGGTGAGTAGGCCTTACTAAATGCAACAGCTCTTCCAGAAGTCCACCTCGCTCAGGAACAGCACGTACCTTCTATCCCTATCCTCCTCCACAAAGAGTAAGTAGCACTAGGGCACACAAGCTCCCATCCCGGTGGTACCTCTGCAGGTGCTTATAAAATCTGGAACAGGCCAATGGAAACTATAGAAATGTGTGCACTGGGAAACGAGGTTTAAAGGTGAACGTGACAACTTTGGTGGGCTGATTAATGAACCCCAAAAGATGTCCACACCCTAATCCTTGACACCTGTGAATATGTTTCCTCACATGGCAGAAGGGACTTTGCAGGTATAATCAAGTCAAGGACTTAGAGATGAGGCGATTATCCTGCATTATGGGGGAGGGGGCAGTCCAATGTAATCTTAAGGTTCTTTACAAGAGGGAATCAGGGAGTCAGGTCAGAGAGAGACTGGAAGATACTGTGCTGCTGCCTTCACAGATGGAGGAAGGCACCACAAGCCAAGGAATGCAGATGCCTCTAGAAGCTGGAAAGAGCAGAGAAAGGGTCTGGGTACAGTGGCTCACACCTGTAATCCCAGCACTTTGGGAAGCCGAGGCAGGAGGATCACTTGAGCCCAGGAGTTCAAGACAAGCCTGGGCAACACAGCGAGAGCCTGTCAAAAAAAAAAAAAAAAAAAAAAAAGGTGGAAAGGGTGTCCAGGAGGAACAGAGCCTTCCCAGCTCCTTGATGTGAGCCCGGTGAGACCCATTTTTGACTTCTGATCTCTAGAACTGTGAGGTAATAAATGTGCACTGTTTTGAGCCACTGGTGTGTGGTGATTTGTTACAGCAGTAGTAGACACTACAACAGTGAAGGTGGGTGAGAATCCACCTCATGGATCATCACAGAAGAGGAGGCAGCATTCCTCACCAGTCCTGCACATGGAGCTGGCTAATGTGAAGCAAAAGGCCGAGGAAACAAAGACAGGCCTGAGGAGGACTGCCCCTCCGAACTGAAGCTGTCAGCATGGCGAGTACCCAGGCATGCCCCTCTTTGGGGTTCAGCAACCCATTCCTGCAAGTGGTCACTGCTGACTTTAGGATATGTGGGTATAGCTTATGGAAGTAAGTCAACGTGTTGTTCGTGTTACATTTCTCTTCTAGGACTTGGAGGAAATTGAAATTCTCTCTGGCATCACGTGGCTCCATAGACAACGCCTAACTTAATTTGGTCACACTTGTTTCCTTATCTTGGAATCTAAGGCACTGTTCTGTCTCCCTGTTCTGCCTCTGAGGATGGCTCCCAAACCTCTACCCTGCTGGGATCCTGCACTCCAGCCCAAGTGGGTCCGTCCAGACCTTGCTGTGGGCTGGCCTGTCTGCCTGGTTGGACCCCTGCCCACACCGTCTCACTCAGATTGGACCTCTGATGTTGACCCTGGCCTGTTCCATGAACATGTCTATGCTTTATGATAAATTTGGATCTTGCCACCCCATTCCCTGATCTTGTTTTGTTTGTCTGCCAGCTTGACCTGACCTGTCAGACCCAGACCTTGACCTGGTTGTCTTTTTTTAACTGTGGGACTTGTTTTACAAAGCAGCCTTCCTAGCTAGTTCTTCTGCCTGCTTAATTAAGCATTTGCACATTAAAATCTTTCTCTTCTGCAACCCGAATAGAAGAGTAGCCACGATGAATCAACAGCCTGTTGCAATGCCAGGAACCGTGCTGGCAGCTCCACACGCATATCCCATTGGTTTCTAAAATCTCCAGGTGTGTCACAGTTCAGAATATCAGTGTCCCTGGCCACCTCTTCTGGAAAACATAGCTTCTTTCTTTCAAAGAAGTGCTCCCTATCACCGCATTATGACCATGCTGATATAATGGAAGTGGCCATCATAATTCACCACTCTCCTGGCCACAATAGTGGTATGTGAGCTGAGCTGATGAGAACGCCCCACCCGCCCCTCCACCCTGGTGACTGGCTCAAGATTGGGCACGTGACCTCAAGTCAGGAGCTAATCATAGCTCTTCTCCAGAATGTTTGTTTTGAGATGGAGTCTCCCTCCATCATCCAGGCTGGAGGAGCACAGTGGCATGATCTCAGCTCACCGCAACCTCCGCCTCCAGGATCAAGCAATTCTCCCACCTCAGCCTCCTGAGTAGCCAAGACTACAGGCGCACGCCACCATGCCCAGCTATTTTTTTGTTGTTGTTGTTGTTGTTTGTTGTTTGTTTGTTTTGTTTTGTTGTTTTTAGTGGAGGCTGGTCTCTAACTCCTGACCTCAAAAGATCCACCTACTTTGGCCTCCCAAAGTGCTGGGATTACAGGCATGAGCCACTGCTCCCGGCCCAGAATGTTTTTAATAGGAATTGGAAGAGGAGCCCTTTCCCAGGAAGGAAGTAGGGGGGTCAGCTGAGAGGTGGGAGCCAGGTCTCTGTCTCATGGAGAAAGTTGGTTGAAGAGAATTAAATAGACCCAAGGACACAAGAGTCATGCAGGAAAAATAAACTTTGACAGCATTTAAGTCCCTGGAGAAGCACAAAGTCAGTGGTTCCAAGTGTGGGCTCAGAGTCAGACTGCCTAGGTAACCTTATGAAACTGAACCTCTTTGAACCTGAGTTTCCTCTTCTGTAAAAGATAATAATAGTACTTAACTCATGGAGCTGTAGTGAGGATTGAATGAATTAATGCATGAGAAGCATGCTGAACAGTGCCTGGCACATGGTTGTCTCACAATAAATATTAGCTATTATCAGCTGCTCCAGTTGTCCAGGAGGCTCTCTCTACCCTCGTCCTGCCTTTGATTTGGTGACCGGAGCAAAGGTTTTCTCTTTTTGCCTAAGCTAGTGTTTGGTCTCATTACTTGCAACCTAGGTCCAGAGGAATGTAGGATTTCCCTAAATTCATCAATTTCATGAGTGGCTCTATGAAAAAAAAAAACAAAATGTCCACAGGTAAGTTTGGGAAACTCTTGGATAGTCATTGCATTTTAATCTATATGTTGTTTCTTCTTTGAGAGTCACATTGTATTCTAATATCTTAAAGCCTCCAAGTGACCCTATGGTTAAAAAGTTGAACTTCATTTATTCAACTGTGATTTCCTTTTTTCTTGTGATCTTTTTTTTCCTATTCTGCAAAACTAACATTTCACAGAACACGCTTTGGTGTGTTGAACAGAAAATCCAGATAAGAAAACTGAAGAATCTGCTGAGCCTCAAGCTGAACCCAGAGCTGTTTAATCTAAAATGGAGGCTCTCTGACACATGTACATATACATACCACAATGACCATTAATCGTTGGAAAGGCAAGTGCTAGACACACTGATCTGGAGTTGGCCTTTCCACCGCAAGTGCTTTTTCCCCAGAGAGCACAGTTTTAAGTACTTGCCTTTGCAGATTCACAAATAGCATGCAAAATTAAGTAGCAGAATTAAGGTTTTCAAAACAATTTTCCCTGGTGGTCTAGTGGTTAGGAAAATAAACATTTAAATATAAAAGAAACAATTTTGAAGAAAATTATCAGACATGCAATGGCCTCTTTGGTGAAAAATGACAAGAAAGAGAGCTTTTCTTTTCTGGCAGGAAGAGCCCATTGTGGAAGAAATGCTAGCTTGGGAGCTAGCATTTGGGGATGTTTTCATTCTAATTCACACTGTCAGACACCTTTGTCTTCATTTGTAAGACGGCCAAAGTATTGCACAAGTCACTCACATGTCCCTCTGAGCCAAATTCTAACTTCTGATTATCCAAAGCTATGGGCCTTGAACTGTAGGTCAAATATGGGCGAGGGATATCATTATTACTACTACTATTATTATTGTTGTTGTTGATTGATTGATACTGATTATTGGGACCTTAGAATTGTCAGAGGGGACTTTTAGACCAAGGGAAAAACCTAGTTCCCTCTGGCAGCCTTACAATGTAAATTAGACTGAGTTGTATAACAGTTTTAGGTATCTGATATGGGACTTGCCAAATTTCATGGCTTCAGACACACGGAATGCACATCTCTGTTCCAGGGAGGCTAAATATTTTTCCAAATCAGTAGATAAAACAAACTCCCTGACCTCAACTTACTTCCTGGCGCCTGGAGTCCTGAGTAGCTGATGAAGAGTGTCTGTCTGCTATCAAGTGACAGAACACATTCAGACTGGCTCCTACACCCAGGACCATGTGGTACCTGATCCTGTCTCCATCTTCCGAGCTAAGATTTTGGCCACAACCTGAAGATCTAAGTCCAGAGGGCAGTGGGCCAGGGTTAGATACCATGAAATGCCATTGAATCAGCCTTGAAGGGCAACTGTGGCTTCTTAGTGCATGAGGCAATGTGCTGCAGCCAGAGGCCGGTGAAAGCAATGATCACAGACCCGGGGCAAATCACATCGCTAACGTCATCTCTGAAATGGAGAGATGGCTACATCACTGACTTAAGTAAATACTATGCACAGACTTGAGACCTTACACAGCCGACCAAGCAGGGAGCTAATCCATCAAAGGGAACCTGAAGCTTCTGACCTATGAGCTTGTTGAGTGGACGCCTTCACTATTAGACAGTGGCATCTACTGACTGTTACACACTGCCACCTTGCAGATCAAATAAGAATTAGCTAAGCCTGAGGACTCAAAGAATTGTTAAATGGGAGATGGGAGGATTCCCATGGATAGTTTAGTAAGACCTGGAATAAATTAATAGCAGAAGAGAGATCGCTGAGATTGGAATGTGTTTTAGAGTGTTATACACACTTAATCAAAATTAATTTCATAACATCACAAAGTCCTCTGAGTCTTTCCAGGAGAGGTGCTGTAGATTCATTAGGCATCGTGTTAGAACTTTTCTGTAATCATCAGGCCATTCTGACACATTCACCTTGAGGTTTTCCCTTTCCAGGCAATCCCATCTGCCTTTTAGACTCATGTGCTTGCACTGATGTAAACATGCATGCTTTTCTCCCCTTTCTCTCCTCTCCTTGCCTCATCCCCTGCAAATAAGCCACGTTTAATCAAGAAGTACGGGTTTCCATTTCTTCTTTTTATTGAGTCATCTAAATAACTTGTTTTCTGGCTATTTCCTGCAGAAGCCAGGAATCCACACAGCCATATTTTCCCCTTCACGTACAATTTCATATAGCTGTAAACCACCCAGCAGCTCAGGTCCTGCAAGACACACAACCCCAATTCATTCCTAACTGCACAGCCGCCTTTCTCCCTACCAAAGCCACTAAGCTAAACCACCTGCTGTGGGCTCCTTCAAGGAACTGTTCATCCCAGCAGAGGTCCTTTCCATAAACCCTCTGAAACCAGGAAAGCATGGCCTGCCTCTCCTGTATCCCTCAGGACCTCTCTGGTGCACTATGCTCACAGGTGCACCTTGACAAATGCTTACTGTGTGAAGGAATGAGGCAGAGGCTTGTTTTAATTCCAAGACATCAATGAATTGAGATTTTGCTCACAGCTATCATCAGGCTCAAATACACCAAACTGGACCCATGCAAATTAAACACTCAAAGAAAAACTGAGTCTGTCTTCCTGGCTTTTCCTGTCATCATTGTTCTTATACTGTATATGAAAAGATGTGTCATATATCTCCAAGATTAACATCCTCTCCCTATAAAACAATGTTATCTGTTCGATCAGGCTTTTCTCCAGCTGTCTTCCTGGCCTATTCTTTCGTATCCTATCCCCTCCCCACTCGCTGCCTTTCCCGCGCCTTCCCATTGCCTCGGCCTTGCCCAGGGTCTCCTCTATCGTGTTTCTGTAGTTTTCTCTTTCAGAGAGTGGATCAAGGGAATGTCCAAAGCGGATCCTGAGCACTGAGAGTCAGGAACTGGATTGGAAACCAGCATTGTCTCCCCAGACCTCAGACTGAGGACCTGCTATAAAGAGTGACAGCAGGAGGCTAAGAATTATAGCTTCAGTTGCTTTAGAAAAATTAATGAGATCTTGTTTTTTGGGGCAAGTTTCTCTTTCATTAACTAAAACATTTTCTATCGATTTTATTTGGTAGATAAAATGCAAGTATGAAAACATAATTTCTTAAAATGCCACAAAGATTGAATGTTCATAATGTCTAAATGTAAATATTTTTAGATCTTTCATTATTGCTTGCAACTATGGGTGAGCCTATAGGGGTTTTAGGATAGATTTTCATGTTGTCTAATGTTGTTTAGTACTTCGGAAAAATAGGTTATCCAAGCAAGTTCTGATGTTTTTCAGTCTCATCCCTTTTGATGTCATTATTGGAGGCACTGGATGTCTGTGAAGTGGGAAGAATGATGCAAGAGGGAATAGGCTGATGTTGAAAGGAAAGATCACCCAGGGCCCGGATAAAAAGGTGACACGTGAACTACATTTTCCACAAACAGGGCCTAACATGCTTAATCTCAAACGCTGGAAAAACACACGTGACTCACTCCTTAGCCACATCCATGGTACAAGGTCGTGATGACTCCTGGGAAGGGGCTGTCCTGTTACTAAATGTCCAGGGACATTCTGGCAAGTTTGTCATGCTGCAGTTCTGCCTCCGTGGCCAACTATGGCCTCCTCTGAGAGGGGCGGGTGGTCACAGCTGGTGTAACACGCTAGAGGGAGAACGGGAACTAGGGAGAAGGAGCTCTGGCATTCTCTTGGGCTAGAACTTGGCAGGTTCAGGTATCTTCAACATCACAGGAACTGGGGAGAGAGGAAGCTCTCACCAGTGAACCATAAACAGGGAAGATTTGTCCAAAGGCTACTGTGCTCCCTAGTGCCATCAGTAAGTCTCTGCCTTTGGTCATTCCATAGCTTTGAGGAAAGCCTCTCCTGAATAACGGAGCCTTGGCTGGACTGGGCTCTAGGGCATGAGTGAAAGACCCATGCTTCTCTGTTTAAGCCAGCTTTATTCAAAAGGAAATGATAGTCCCCACTCCCATCCCTACTCCACCCAGGGTGGAGGCAGTGGCAGGACTACACATGAGATCCTCCACAGGACAGCGAGCCTTGGGGGACCAACACCAGGGCTATGAGATTCAGCTGCTCCTCCCCGCAGGACATTGTCTTACTAACATTAACTTTGAAGGACCTGGTTATTATTTTTTATAACATTGGGGGTGGGAGATAATTACTTACAGACACTACTGTTTCCTAAATGAAATCTAGTAAGTAATATGTAAATAAAAGAAAGCAATTCCCCAGCCCCTGGAGCAATCTTGCCCTGTGCTGAGGTGCTCATTAAAACTTAAAATATCCATGGACTAATGCAAGTTCTCCCAAAGACTGACCACCCAGGGGAAAAAGGCATCTCAACAAACTCAGTGATGGTTTGAACAAAACAGAGCACATGCTCCAAGGTTCCAAGAGGGAAGACACCCCACGATGGAAAGATGGTAGCATGTTTGTGGTTTAACAGCATTTCCTTTTGCAGAAAACATCAGCATTCTGAAAGAGAATTTAATTATTGTATTTGTAAACCCCTCAGTGGTATCTTACAGTATTACTCAATAAGCTACATATTCCATTTTTTATCCTATGACTTATTTTTTATGTTTTGTTTTGTTTTGTTTTGTTTTTTTTTGAGATGGAGTCTCGCTCCATCACCCAGGCTGGAGTGCAATGGTGCTATCTCGGCTCACTGCAACCTCCACCTCCCAGGTTCAAGCGATTCTCCTGCCTCAGCCTCCTGAGCAGCTGGGACTACAGTGCCACCATGCCTGGCTAATGTTTGTCTTATGAGTAGAAACAGGGTTTCGCCATGTTGTTCAGGCTGATCTCAAACTCCTGACCTCAGGTGCTGTAATGACTTTTAAATGCTTAATATGTTGCATGAAACACACTAGGCCCTCAGTCATCATCAAATTGAATCAAACTTTAAAAGAAAATATCAACAATAGTATTTCTGAATTTCAAACTTGCTGAGGGCAAGAATGAGAATGGTGAACTTATCCCCATATGCCAACCCAAGAGAATTGAATAGAGAGTATGCAGTAGCCACTCAAGAAATGTTGAAATTAATTTCATGCAACGAAATTTAACAAAACAAAAACCCTGCCTTTTTAAACATCTGGTGAAAACCGTAAGTTTCTTTCTCATTTGGATGTAGTTTGCCCATGCTTGCCTCAGTTTGACTCCGGTTTCTCAAACTGTTGTTTTTTTTTTTTTCTTTTTTTTATACAACATTCCTGACATTGTGTCAAAAATACATTACCAAATAGCAGCCTTAAGACAATCGGCAGAACATCTGAATCATAAGTAAGATATAATTCTGGAATTCGAGATGCAAATAGGCCACTTTTTCTTGAAGTATCTGAACCAAAAACACAGAGTAAGTATAATAAAACAACACAAGGCCAGGTGCGGTGGTTCACACCTGTAATCCCAGCACTTTGGGAGGCCGAGGCGGACAGATCACCTGAGGTGAGGAGTCTGAGACCAGCCTGGCCAACATGGTGAAACCCCATCTCTACTAAAAATACAAAAATTAGCCGGGCATGTGGCAGGCGCCCGTAATCCCAGCCACTCTGGAGGCTGAGGCAAGAGAATTGCTTGAACTCGGGAAGCAGAGGTTGCAGTGAGCCAAGATTGTGCCATTGCACCCCAGCCTGAATGACAGAGTGGGACTCTGTCTCAAAATAATAATAGTAATAACAATACTAAAAACACAGGAGGTTACAGAGACTTGAACTATAAGATATGGCGAATGTTTGCAGTGTTGAATTAATAAAACAGATACTTTCTGTACAATGACCTTTACTTCTGATAAGTTGAAAACTGTTTCTAGCCTTTATAGGTCAGAACAATGGATTGGATATGTAATAACTTTTATCACCTAACAAAAGGATGGTTATTCATTAAGATAATCAACATCTCTGTAACTAACTAAATCATTTTCCCCTCATCCATTCCTTTTATTGAAATGTTTGTGTTTTTATTTCAAGATGTATTCCTATGCTATGATTTGGGGGTCTTACAATGAAAATTTCGGGAGCAACAACCGTCTGTGCACTGGAGCACGGAAACAGTTCTCCTCTTCCTTACCTGTGGAAGAATAACAGCACAACCATGAAATGATGACACGCTGAAATGTAAGACAACTGGGGAAATCTCTGCACCTAATTCAGGCTCCTTCATATTTGGGGGCCTATCCCTACCACTGCTCTCTATCCAGCCTGTGTGCAGTTTGAAAATTTCTTGACTTTGACTCCTAAAAGAAACAACGAAAAGGGTTTTTGGTTTGTTTGTTTGTTTGACCCCTACCACAATCTACTTGGTCTGCCCATTTCTGGAAGAAACCCAAACCCAGGTTCTATCTTCCTACAGCCAATATTCCTACAATCCCCTCATCTCCGTGGAAGCTGATGCCACAGATGCTGTTTTAGGTGCAATGGTTTGGTCCATCTGCAGAATTTGAACTTCAGCGGCTATATCAGGGCTCCAATGTGGTTAGGTTTTTAGTTTTTTGGTTCTTTTTTATTAGCCTATAAAATGCCAACAGTTTAGAAATTCATTATCAATGTCAAAAGAAAAAAAGGAAAGATCTGGAGTCCCTTGGCATGCATTTCCGAACAGCCGAACAGTAGGTGCCCCCTTAAACCAGGCATGGCCTCTTCAATTTGAGCCAGTCCCTGCCACTCCTACAGCTCTCTGGCCACCACATTCCTTTTCTTTCCCTGTCTGCTTCCTGGAGGCTGATGAGCCCAAGACCTCTTATCTGTACTAATGTTACCGGTGGAGGGTGTCTGGGTTCTTGGTGTCTTGAACAAAGAATTGGACAAGATGCACAAACAAAGCAAGGAAAGAATGAAGCAACAAAAGCAGAGATTTCTTGAATGAAAGTGCGCCCCACAGAGTGGGAGTGGCCCAAGCACAGGGGCTCAAGAGCCCCATTACAGAATTTTCTGGGGTTTAAATACCCTCTAGAGTTTTCCACTGGTTACTTGGTGTACGCCCTATGTAAATGAAGAGGACGAAATAAAGTTACAAGTCATTTACTCAGTGTATGCCCTATGTAAATGGAGAGGATATTTCCTGTCATAGCTGAAGTGTTTCCATTTGATTTAGTTCTAGGAAGTCAGCATGAATCAGCCTTATGTTCCCTGCCTCCAGACCCCCTTCTCCTGCCTCACATAGACCTTGATTAGTAGATGAAGTGAGCACAGCAATGTCCACCCCACATTTACACAGTTGCTGTCTGGACCTGCCGTGTCCGGTAGGGTAGCCACTAACCATACATGGCCACCGAGTGTGTGAAATGTGGCTATTGTGACCACAAAACAGAATTTTTAATTCAAACGTAAAACCATCACATAAAGTTCTATCGGACGGTTCTGGTCTAGACCATGAGAGATTATAAGATTGAAAGACTTTGTTAACCACACGCAAATGCTGGTCTGTTATTGTTTTCCTTGGGATCAGAATGGGCACCTTCATTTTAGATGCTCTTTGGGGAGCCCCTGAATACCACCAGTACTCCGTATCTTACTGACCAGAGAAGTTGGTGGGGCCAAACAACTCGGAACTCCCCAAACTCCCTTCCTCTCTGTCTACTCCCAATGCCCAGGGCATTGAAAACCACTAGAAGTCATTTACATACTGAAATTTAAGAGGACCCAAAGTAACTAATCTTCAGAGCCTTCCTTCTCTACTTGCCATCTTGCTTTCCAATCACTTGAGATCATGGAGGACACCTGTGGAAAGCATAGAGGGTTCCTGGGAGACGTCTAATACATGGTCCCGTTCTCACCTGTTGGGCTCAACTGCCGATATGTACTCTATGGACTGGCCTAGCAAACAGAGCAAACCCCTGAGAGAAAGAGACAAAAGGAATTTCTAAGAAGAGGGTATGAGTTGATCTTGGGGCTGTTCCTGAGAGAATCGGGGCCCAATTAGGATGCCAGTGGAAGGCAGGGACCCTCAGAGAGCAAAGGCAGAAGAGGGAATAGCCCCAAAGGCACAGCGGAGTGCTTAGGGAGGAGCAGAGATCAAAGGCAGACTCAAAGGCTTCCCAACGCCATGTGAGAAGGGGCTGTGGGTCTCCTTGTGCTTCCATTAAAATGCTTGGAACAGAAGCTCTTTCCCTACTGTCCCCTTCTGCTCCCAAAATACAACCAAAACCTCTCCTCTCAACGTCTTCTGGGTGATTTATAAAACAAATTACAACCAGTGACGACTTGGAGGATGAGTTCCTGAGCACTGGTGAATATGGAAATACGACTGGTTATCCCACATATTGAATTTCTTTGATTAGCCACTTGTCTTACTATATGGTCATAGGCCCACTGAGGAGAAAAGCAAGAATAACTCCTTATATAGCATCTTCTATATATGCTCAGACATAACAAAACATTCACTTCACCTATTCCCTTGGTGATACTGTTACTCATATCATCCCTTTTCTACAGATGAGAAAATTGAAGCTCAGAGAAGCTAAGCAATTTGACAATGGCCCCACTGCCACCGTGTGGCAGAGCCAAGACTCAAATCCAAACTCAAATCCTATGCTTATGTCACGGTCAGGACGTTATAAGAAGACACTATACAAGTAAACAAAGCTATCTATCTTCTTGTGAAAAACGGAGTCATTTCTGAAAGCAAATACCAGGAGTACACAGTGAAGGCGTCTGGATGAATTCTGAAACACGCTAGTGTCTGGAAAGGCAGGTGGGGTCTCCACAATGCCCTGGTGTGGAGACTTGGCATCTGTACTAGCCAGTGAGCACTGCTACTGCACCTGAAGTCCCTGAGAGCTGTTTCCCCGTTCCTGACTTCAGGGAGTCCCTGCAACTGTGAAGCAAAAGCACATGCAGCTTCCTGGATTTCATTCCCAGAGGTTTTCATCTTTCCCTTAAAACATTCCAGAATTCAGATTGATCGAGTTCATCAATGCAGAGAAATGTTCTTTAATACTTGGCTCTCCTCATGGTGCACATCCCCGCACCCTAAGGGGAGCTTTCCCTGTGGACATGCTTGGAAGTGTACCATGGATTACAGTTGATTTTGCTAGGATTTCCATGAAATTTCCTGACTCTAGGACTTGCGAAACATTGGAAATTGAAGTTCTGTTGCCAGAGGAGTTTGTGGAATTTTGTTCTGTGGAAATAGAATTATGGAATTCTAAGGCTAGAAGAAATCTTCCAAGTCCACTCCTACCAAAGGCCGGGCTGAATGCAAACCCTCGCTGACAGATGCTGTGGCTGAAATATGCTTCTCCTTCCCAGCCTGTAGCTTTCACCCCCAGACATGTGTAAGAAGAAAATTCATAAATATTTCCTTTACCCAATTCTCTTCTTCATCTTTTCAGTTTATTATTTATTTTCCTTTTGGAAACAGCAACCATGTTCAGGTTTTCTATTTGGATTTCACCTTGTCCTTGCCAAATCAAGAAAAGCGTATATGAAAAGTAACTACGATGGGACTGAGAAGAAGGGGGGCAGGTAGGCTGGTAAGGACTTGCTTCCTCAGTCTGCGCTGTCTGCTGCAGGGAGGAGGCTCCCACCTCCTCCGAACCCCCAGGTCTGTTGCCCGCCCTAAGACCCAGAGGAAAGAGTGGCCTGAGTCTGCAGCACCCGCCTCTCCCTTTGGATCGACTGATCACACTGTGCTGGCCTCAGCCAGAAGCTGCGAGGAGGGTGGAGCAAAGCAGATGTTGAAAGAGAGGTGGGTCTGGAACAAAATCGTTGCGCATGCCCTCTTCTTTCCTTGGACGCCCGTGTGGTTCAAATGCGCCTGAGACCTCCAAAAAGCAAGCACAAGACTTAGCTGCAAATCACTGTTTTTACCAAAAACTTACGAACAGTAGCAGGGAATTACTCTCGTCTTGGCTGTGCTGTGGGGAATTAAGGGACATAAGAAGGAGCATTGAAGCTGGGGTGGGGGGCAGGGGAATATGACTCCCATAAGGCAAAGGAGACCATGACAGCTGTCATTAATAGGAGGGTGTAGGGAGAAACGCGCCGGCAGTGGAGCAGCCTGCAGGGAGACTTCCTCCTCATGGCCTCCTGGAGAACCTTGGGTGGATTTTTTCCAGGGCACTGGTGGGTTGCCTGACACGTCCTCAAGTGAAAAGAAGAGTCAACCTTTCCTTTTTGGCTCCCAAAGCATAAACTAGGGTGACCCTATGGAGAGTAAACTACAGCTCAATACATAGAGAGTCATTCGAAAAATTACAGACTTCCAAAGATAGAATTGTCTCCTGAAGCCACAGCGACCTCCCATTGTCTCAAATGTTCAAACAGAAAGTCATTCTGCGGGGAAGCGAAGAACAGGTGGAGTGCAGAGGATTTGGGAGCTGTGGAAATACTCTGTGTGACACCATGATGGTGGACATGTGTCATTATACATTTGCCCAAGCCCACAGCACATATGGCACTGCGAGGAACCCCTCGGGGAAACTATGGACTCTGGGTGATTGATGATGGTGCGTCAATCGGTAGGTTCGTCCATTATAACAACTGCTCCACTCTGGTAGGGGATGTGGATAATGGGGGAGGCTGTGTATGTGTCAGGCAGAAAACACATAAGAAATCTCTATCTTCCTCTCAGTTTTGCTGTGAACTTAAAACTCTAAAAAAATTAAGTCTTAAAACAAAAAGTCAATCTGAAAAGCAGGTAAGAGAAGGAATTCCTTGGTCAGTTGTGAGCTTCGATTTGTTGACCTGTGAGTTTCTTACATAAATTAGAGAATACTGGAGCTAGAGAAGTACATCTTAGAATGTAATCCTTCCAGACATGTTGTTCTAAAACTTTGATCTGCTTTCTTTCTAAACAACTAGACTTCCTTCTCTTGAGCTTGCTAAAAGATGTGTCCCCTCCCTACCCTGCTCACCAAACTCTATGATGAACTGGTCAGCCCTGAAGGAAAACCATAAAGAATAAAATGAATGACTTCATATGGGACTGGCCTTAGCATTCATGTCCAGAGCACAGGGGAATCCAATCACCAGGAACTTGTCAACTGACAGCAAAACTTACACTCAGTTTTACGAAAATGTCTAAAAGCTATGTTATACAAGGTTTTGGGCAATAAGTGTATCCTCTGAAAATCTCAAAGTGAGGACGTAGAAAAGTTGGAATTCACATACACTGCTGACCTGACATGGATGTAAAATGGTACAGCAACTTAGAAAACAGTTTGACAGTTCCACAAAATATTAAGCACAGAGTTACTATGACCAACAAGGACCCAACAATTCCACTCCTAAAGTCTTTGAACCACTTACCATTTTCCAAAATTCTTCCATGTATTTGTTTGGTAGCTTGCTGTCTCTGTCATCCACCAAAACTTATCTGTCCAGCAGAAAGGCCACCAGCCACGCTCCAAGTGTTCAGCAGCCACATGTGGCAGTGGCTACTGGATTGGACAGCACAGTACAATCATCACTGTCAGAATGTCCTGTGGGATAGCGCTGCACTGGCATGCAAGCTCCATTCAAGCAGGCTCCTTATTTGTTTTGGTCGCTGCTATTTCTCCAGCATCCAGAACAGTGACTGACCTACAGTAGGCTCAATAAAGGGTAAGTAATGAATGAATGAGTTGAATGAATGAACTGAAGTTGAATGAATGAATGGCACTTAGGTGGACAACACTGGAAAACGAGGTGAAGGAATGCTGGAACAATCCGAACAGGAGTGAAAATGGAAGCAAGAAAATAAAGTATTTGTTTAGGTTCTTCTCCTCATCTCTTTACTCCAATATTTTATAATTTAATCATGATAGTCTTAAGAGAATATTTTAATTATTGGATCTTAGTGTCTTTCCTAGTATTCTCCTATTGGAGAATGTGTTGACTAACATAATTTGACAAATGACATACCATTGTGAAAATGTATAGAATGTTGTGAATTTTTTAGTTTGCCATTAATTTCATTTCCAATTCCACTAGGGAGTACTATTAACATGGTAGAAATTTAGGTTGATGAAGAGCCTTTGACTCCTAGAGAATTTTTTAATGATCATTCATTTTTATCAAACTTCAGAGGTCATTCTTATTTTATAGCTTTTTTCTGTAAATAATACTGAGTTCTAAAATAGAAATTAAAAGATAAAACCATATATTCAATAAACAGGTGACATTTCATTGTTTTCCTACTTGGTTCTTGTTTTTTGTTTTCATTTGGTTTGATTTGTTTATATTGAGTGTTGAGACTGAAAACTTTTACTTAAGGTCTGATTGTAACTTTGCTACCATCTTCTGGCAAAATAATGACCATCTTAGGATCTTTGACTAGAATGAGTTTCCACAATTTTGTTTCTTTCATGTTATAAACTGCTTTCACTTGCATCCTACTGCAGCTAAAGCAAAAGCTATCAAAAGGCAAAGATAGCAGAGGAAAACAAGATCACAGAATCTCTGTTCTCTAATACCAGAAGAAATGCAAAATTTTAAATGTTTGAATACCCAATATACAACAGTGGCAACTAAAACAAAATGGCAGCCGGGGGGGAAAAAGGTAGAAAATTCAGAAGGAAAATTTTTGTTTGTTTGTAGAGATGGGGTTTCACCATGTTGCCTAGGCTGGTCTCAAACTCCTAGGCTCAAGCGATCCCTCCCACCTTGACCTCCCAAAGTACTGGGATTACAGGCATGTGCCCTATGCCTGGCCAGAAGGAAAAATTCTAAGGAAAACCTCAGTGATCCCCCCCATCATAGCCTTGCCAGAGGCAGAAGGCAGAAGTGTTGTCCGGTCTCCTCCAGGGAACTGGGCTGAGTTGAGGGAACAGGTGAAGCCCATCAGGGTGGCTGGCACCCAGCAATGGCTGGGTGGTGAGTGAGTCCCAGCAGGACATGTCAATGGCTCCGAAGAAAATAAAAGCCCAGGACCCCCACCAATGACTGCCCTTGATCCCCAAAGAGCTGATCCTGCCTACTACATCCTCCTCTCCACAAAGAACATGGACTGCGGGTGTACAGAAAATGAAGGTAAAGCAATAACCACCCGTCCGACCATCATTCAGAGAGTTAAGACTAATGGGTCCTAAATGAGATAGGGAGAATGTCCAGGAGAATTTACCCACCCTGTATAAGAGGAACTAGGCTTGGACAGAATTGTCCACATTAAACACGATATGCAGAGAAATGCCACAATGGAATACTAAAGCAATAAATGTGAGCAAGCTATAACCACACACAACAGCATAGACGGACCCCACGCACAACAGCATGGACAGACCTCACGCACAACAGCATGGACGGACCCCACGCACAACAGCATGGACGGACCTCACGCACAAAATGCTGATGAAAGAAGTTCAGTGCAAAAGGATGCATCCTAAAAATTCTATTTAGATACCAAGCCGTGAGAAGTCAGAATCCTGACTCCTCTTGTGGGGGGTAGATGTGAGCAGGGCATGTCTGTCTCTAGTGAACAGCACATTACATCTCTCCCAACTCCTGACAATTTTACCCCAACTGCCTTCTTATTGACATTCCATATTTTTTTTAACTCTTGGTGCATATCAATTCTGTAACAAACTCCTTACATATTGAAAATAATACAATATGGTATCATGCTATCCACAAGTCATTCACTACAAACAAGGCCTCATTGTGCAGCAATCATTCCTCGGAAAGATATTTTTGAGGGTAGTGACGGCAGTTCATCAGTGGAGTCCAGTGGTCTCCCCCCATGAATTTGCTAGATCCTGTCTCTCAAAATTGCTTCATCTGAGGTCCCGTTAGTGACCCCACAGTGAACCAGGGCACACACCAAGGTTGCTTTCACCTTCGTCTAACCAGGAGATATTGCTGTGACTTACCCACTCTGGTCCAAGTTCTTAGTTACAGACAAGACAGTACAATCCAGTTGGTTAAAGTACAAAGAGATTTGTTAGTGGGTACATAGAGCTCACAGAATCAATACAAGGGCTAAAAGGAAGACTGAACTTCCAAGAATGAACCACCAAGGAAGCTGCTACCCCTCACCAACAGGCAATGCAGAATCAGAAAGCGACTGCTCCTGTTAGCCAAGAACACAGAATCAGAAAGCTGCTGCTCCTGTTAGCCAAGAACACAGAATCAGAAAGCTGCTGCAGGCTGGGTGCAGTGGCTCACGCCTGTAATCCCAGCACTTTGGGAGGCCGAGGTGAGCAGATCACCCGAGGTCAGGAGTTCGAGACTAGCCTGGTCAACATAGTGAAACCCCGTCTCTACTAAAAATACAACAATTAGCCGGGCATGGTGGCGCACACCTGTAGTCCCAGCTACTAGGGAGGCTGACACAAGAGAATCGCTTGAACCGGGGAGGTGGAGGTTGCAGTGAGCCGAGACCACGCCACTGCACTCCAGCCTAGGCAAAAGAGCGAGACCCTGTCTCAAAAATGAAAAAAAAAGAAAGAAAGCTGCCACAGACTGCTTGACTCACTGGTGCTATACCCACAGCACCAGCACGTAGGCTATTGACATCAGTGACCTGCCAGCTGCACAGCTGCTTCTTAAACTGTTTGCTCACAGTTTTCTGGAAGACAGTGCTTTCCAAACCTTAAGATGCCTACAAATCACCTGGGGTTCTTGTTAAACTCATAGATTCTGCTTCAGGAAATCTGAGGTAGGGCCTGAGTTCTACATTTCTAATGAGCTCCCAGGTAAGATAGATGCCGCTGCTCTCATTCTTTAACGAACAACACTAGGAGACATCAGCCTAATGAAATCAAGCCCTACAACCCCTTTCACCTCAATCCCACCAGTGTTCCAAGCCCCTGGGGCATCTGCCATTTGGTCTCTCACCCCTCACACTACCCTGGATACCGCTAACCAACCCCTGAAAAACTACACCAGAGAAATCTTACAGACACCACCTTGGCAAAACTATCAAAGTTGTCGCCAGTAATAGGACAAATAAACATCATGTACCTCCTGATAAGATGTACTGAGAAGCCTACATCGCTTCTGTGGTATCTCTGTCAAAAATGCATAACCGGAATTTAATCATCAGCATACATCAGACAACCCAAACTGAGAGACATCCTACAAAATAAATGACACGTACGTTTCCAAAATGTCAAGGTCAAGAAAGAGTAAGTACTTCGATTCAGAGGAAACAGAGACATGACCACACACACACACACACACACACACACACACAATGGGAGATTCTGGATTGGATCTGAGACCAAAAATAAGGCTACTGGTGGGACAGTTGTAAAATCGGTACATTAGATAATCATATCAATGTTAGTTTCCTGCATTTGATAATTGTACTGTGGTTACATAAGATATTAACAATTTGAGTGAAGTACTTACAGAAATCCTTTGTACTGTTTCTACACTTTTCTTTAAAGTCTGAAGTTATTGCAAAACAAAAAGAACTTGGCCAGGTTCGGTGACTCACACATGTAATCCCAGCACTTTGAGAGGCTGAGGCAGGTGGATCGCCTGAGCCCGGGAGTTTGAGGCAGGTGGATCGCCTGAGCCCAGCCTGGCCAACATGGCGAAATCCCATCTCTACTAAAAATACAAAAATTTGCCAAGCATGGTGGCACACACCTGTAATCCCAGCTACTCTGGAGTCTGAGGTAGGAGAATTGCTTAAACCCAGGAGGCAGAGATTATTTGAAGTCCGCTCCAGCAGACTGGACCTACGAAGCCTCCATGCATATAGTATTAGCCTGCACTAACACTAACAAACACTACCGAATGTGTGCTAACACTGCCAGATAACCTTTCTGCATGTCACTGGTAAACTCACAATCCCACTGCTGAAGAAATCAAGTTTGGATTGTGTTTGCAATTGTGCTTTTGGAGATACGTCACTGATGGCATTCCAATTGGCTGTGCTCGGCTAATTGTCAGAGTTGGCTATTTATAAAGGACTGAAGATAAATTCTAGAAAATATAGCCTCACTTTATTTTATATAAAAGTTAAAAATTAATATCCTGGCTGAGCACAGTGGCTCACACCTGTAATCCTAACGCTTTGGAAGGCCAAGGCTGGGGGATTGCTTGAGCCCAGGAGCTCAAAACCAGTGCAGGCAACATAGCAAGACCCCATCTCTACAAAAAGTAAAAACAAAAAAATAGTCATGGTGGCATGCATCTGTAGTCCCAGCTACTTAGGAGGCTGAAGTGGGGGAATCAGTTGAGCCCGGGAGTTCAAGGCTATAATGGGCTATGACCAAACCACTGCACTCCAGTCTGGGTGACAGAGTGAGACCTTGTTTCAAAAACTAAAATAAAACAAAGTATCTTTCCCCACTCCTGCTAACAGTTCCCTGTGAGCTGGTTAATTTACTACATATATTATTAAAACAAAACAGAAACAGTTTAGATACACATTATCCCCTGTGACTGTCATCAACTCAATCTAGATAAGTTTTAACAAGAAACAAGTTCATTTATCACATTAAAAACTAAATATTGGTATATATCATGTTGTCCAAAACTATGTGTAGGTATTTAATGTGGGTATTTCAATGGCTATTTCCACCATTTCACTGTTTAGTTTTGTTTATGCTTACAATGAACATTGTGCAGTTTTTACTTTTTCTTCACATTTGTTGATTTGTTAAAATATTATTCTTTGCTGGCCGGGCGCAGTGGCTCAAGCCTGTAATCCCAGCACTTTGGGAGGCCGAGACGGGCGGATCACAAGGACAGGAGATCAAGACCATCCTGGCTAACACGGTGAAACCCCATCTCTACTAAAAAATACAAAAAACTAGCCGGGCGCGGTGGCAGGCAGCTGTAGTCCCAGCTACTCGGGAGAGGCAGGAGAATGGCCTAAACCCGGGAGCCAGCAGCTTGCAGTGAGCTGAGATCCGGCCACTGCACTCCAGCCTGGGCGACAGAGTGAGACTCCGTCTCAAAAAAATAAAAAAAAAATTATTCTTTGCTAAACCTAATAATAAAACATTAAGACTTGTATTTTATATTTTTAAATGTTTTTCTAATAATTTATTTGTATTTAACAAAAGTAGTGGTCCACAACCCATTGGAAATAACCACAATTTGAGAAGCAATGCAGTCGCCTTTGATATTCCCTAGATGGCCACTAGGTGGTGCCCAAGGATCTTCTTCCCGGCTGGTTGCATGATCTTTGCAATGGCACGCTCGTGATAAGGCGCTTGGCAGTGTACAAGTGATAAGGCGCTTTTCCAGTGTAGACGGGCAGAATTGTCAGACCTTTCCTACCTGTCAAGACCACAGAGAAGGCAACTCACTCTCCTTTGTAGGGGACATCTATAAATAGTTGAAGTTGACTTACACAAATGAAGACATATTTTCATGTTTCACCAATTGTTGGGAGGCTTTCCAAATGAATAAATAGAAGTATCTCTAAACACCAAAGCTGTTACAACCATTGTTGCATCAAGAAGACTATTTGAGAGCCTTTGTTCAATAATAGTGACAGGAGCCAATCACATCCAGGCCAAATTGTAAAGGAAATCTACAAAGTCTTTCCAATGCCCGCATCTCCCAGAATCAGGAGGGCAGTGGAATGGCAGAACAGAATTCTGAAAAATACCTGGCTGATATCAGTCTATAAACGAGACCTCGAGAGGCAATCCTTGCATGCAGTCCTCATAAATATGAGATCCACAGTCAACAGAAAGGCTCTCCCGCACACAATAGCCCAGTACAACACTTCCCGCTGCTCCCTGGGGAGCCACTCACAAGACACTCCTACATTTAAACATACGTTGAATGTTATTAAAAAACGCACACGAAATATATCAAAGCTTTCCATTCAGAGATCTGAGAATCCAAACCCTTATGAGCCCTGCCACAGCTACAACCTATGTGAAAGTTCAGCAGAGCAATTTATTCCTTCAGCCTCACCAGGACAGTGCTAACAAAGACCAGCTTTTCACCAACACATAAATTGTCAAAGCCTTTAGATTTCAATACATTCTTCCCCTGTAAGACTTCTGCACCACTGAGGTAGACAGCAAGAAGAATGCAGACCTGGACCACAAGAATGCAGACCTATGGCCAAGGTCGACATCAAGAATGCAGAGCTGTGTATGGCCAAGGTCGACATCATCCCTTGAAATGACTTGTCAAGGTTTCCAGGCCTGCCACTTGTGACTAGAAGTCTGATTTCCAACTTGTATACCTGCCTTGAGGGTTTGCTCTGGCCATTCTTCAAGTTTGTCAACCCAAGTCCTCAAAAACTTGTAAATCTCCCCATCCAACTCTGACCTTGTTTTGCTTGGGGTTGAACATGCTAGGAATGAATACCCAGTCTGTCAAGGAGAACGCAGTGGAATAGCAGCCACTGGGAATCATCCCTGCGTGGAAATAGGCAATAGCCCTAGTTATTGCCAATAATCTCATGTTCCTGTTGATAATCTTCATTATCTTTGGTAGTGAGACAACACAAAGAGATTATATAGCCTTGGAATAGATACAAGTTTGCCTATTAAATATATTTGCTAGTTGATGATTTTAACAGTTGTTTCTGGTCATTGCCAAGACTTTTTAAGAGGCCTCATGGGGCAAGAAAGACCAAACACATTAAAAATATCCAAGCGAAATTCTTTTGCACAAGGTTTGAAGACATTCATTTGTCTTTGACTTTAATCTACAGAACTAAGTAACAGAGGTTTTTAATCCTAATCCATAATAGTTGTCTCTGCTAATCTTATTTGCCCATTATTAGTCAAGCTCCCAACCTGAAAAAACACTCAAATTATGCCAATTCAAGGAGTAAGATTTATGAAAATATATTATTTACAAAGGTGTGAGTGAAGCCTTAGGAAAACAAAAGGGTAACCCTGAGCTAGCAGTAACACAGGAACTAAACATCCCACAGCTGAAAGTTGTAGGGACTGAGTAGTTACTATAAGCCATAAGAAACTCACATAGAGGAAGTCACCTCGAGAGGAGTGGTGTAAGAAACACAGCCAACCTGAGGTCCTTTCACCATGAACAAAATCCAACCAAACATCCCAGCCTCCTAGGACAGACAGCAGGGTAAGACTGCATCTAGGGAAATAGATGAGAGTATCTAGGGGAACAGATAAAATATATACACATCTGGCACTATCCGAGCCTTTTGCCTTCAGCATCATCTCTTGTCCTTCACCTGGTGGAAAAAATTAGTGCCCAATACAGGGCAAGAATAATGTTTCACCAACTACTATTTCAATACAAGTTACTCTCATACTCCCATAGCCTAAAACTTTAGCCAACATCGGTGTTATTCATTTAACTTATTTCAGAGAAAAGGGAGGGAGAAACAATTAAATGACATAAAACACTGTTGTGACAATCCTGACTTCTGTGAGGTTTACACTGGTCATCTTAGCTGCCTCTGCCCTCTGCCCATTCCGAGTCCCGCTTAGCCTCCCCCAGCACCTTCACTGGGCCAGGGTTCTTTACCAGATGAGAAGTACAAAACCGTCATTCTTACAGTGAGTCTTTGGAGGTCTTCTATTTATGGGTTGAAGTTTTTCCTTCATCAAGACAACTGGTTAAGTGAGCAGAGTCACCAGTAAACCCCCTGGTTTCCAAACATCACTCTCCTTGCCACCACTGTGCAGCAACGAACAGTCCAATTTCCCTCAGACACTAAAGATCAATGAACTCAAACACCACAATCACCTCCTTATTTCCCTATTAATTCAATGGCATGAGAAGCCCAAAATGACCAAAAGGCAGTCTCCACTACCAATGCACTGGAACAATCACTCCCTTCCACGCTAGGCTCCCAAAACTTACATGCTTTTCAAAGAATGAAATAGACTGAATGCTCCTTGAGAGTAAAAAATTTTTATTTGTGGCCAGGCGCACGGTGGCTCACACCTGTAATCCCAGCACTTCGGGAGGCCGAGGCAGGTGGATCACTTGAGGCCAGGAGTTCAAGACCAACCTGGTCAACATGGCAGAACCCCATCTCTACTAAAAATGCCAAAATTTAGCCAGGTGTGGTAGCGCACGCCTGTCATCCCAGCTACTTGGGAAGCTAAGGCACATGAATCATTTGAACCCAGGAGGGAGAGGGTACAGTTAGCCGAGATCGCACTACTGTACTCCAGCCTGGGTGACAGAGTGAGACTCTGTTTCACAAAATAATAATAATAAATAAAGTAGATCGGGCAATCACCATTTTAAATAACTTAGTGATCAAAATCCACACGACCAGTTGTGAAACAACCTGGCCTGATGTACCTTCTGGTGTGGTGCAGTAAGTACAGCAACTCTTATGCAGCATTCCTGCAAAAGACATTTAACCCGAACTGAGCCATGAGGAAACCGACAAATCTAGAATACGGGACATACTACAAGTGGCCTGGACTCTTACAGAAGGTCAATGCCATGGAAAACAAAATAGTAGGGAATTATTCTAGATTAAAAGAGACTAATAACCAAATGAAGAACATGAATTTCGATCAAGACACTGCATTGGGAGAAGAAATAAAGAACATTTTTGGGAACGGGGGAAACTTATATATGGACTGAATGGTTGATAAAATTATTGATGTTTTCAGTTGTGATAATATTGAGGCTAGGTAGAATGTCTTTACTCTCGGGAAACGCACATTGAAGTTCCAAGGCAGTCTCAAGGAAAAGCCCCGGCAGAACTGTCTGGGGTGTGAACTGAACTAGCGGCACTTTGCATGGAGCACCATTTTAACTTCCAAGATTGACAAATTGTCACTGTTCAGACCTGTGGATTTGGCAGACTTCTCAAAAACAAACAAACTGAGCCTATCACTTCAAAATAAACTGACAGCATGTGTTATCAATGATGAAATTCAAGTTTTCAAGGGGAAAATTACATACTACAACTTTTAAGAAACTACCACTTGTCAAATTTTGTGGTTGTTATCAAAGGATACCCACAATTACCTGGAAAGGCTATTGAAGTATTCCTGTGCCGGGCACAGTGGCTCACGCCGGTAATCCCAGCACTTTTGAGTGGCTGAGGCAGGTAGATCACTTGAGCTCAGGAATTCGAGACCAGCCTGGCCAACACGGTGAAACCCTCTCTCTACTAAAAATACAAAAATTAGCTGGGCATGGTGCCAGACGCCTGTAATCTCAGCTGCTTTGCAGGCTAAGGCATGAGAATCGCTTGAACCCGGGAGGCGGAGGTTGCAGTGAGCCCACATGGAGCCCACTGTACTCTAGTCTGGGCAACAAGAGCAAAACTCCATCTCAGAAATGAAAAAATAAAGTATTCCTCCCTTTTCCAACTACGCATCTCCATGAGGCCACATTTTCTTCACATACCTCAACCCAAACAAAAGACTCTCTGCAGAAGCAAACAGGAGAATCCACCCATCCTCTATTAAAGAGATTGATAAAATGTAAAATAGTATCACTCACAATTTGTTTTGTAAAATGATTATTTTCCATTAAAAAATGTTAAAATTTAAAAGTCTTTCCATTCCTAGGAAATACTTACTGAAGTACTTAAAATGAAATAGGTCTGCAGTTTACTTTCAAATATTCATCCAAAAAATTGTATAGATGTATACACATGTATGTATGTGTATAAACACATATGCCCAAACGGCATCATAGATACTTGGTCTTTGTCCCTGGTTCCTGGCACAGAGCTCCTAAAACCTAATTTCTTGAGTTAAAAGTGATAGGAGCATCTTTTGTTCAAATGAGGGACTCTTGGCAGGGCCCCTAGATAGCTTCAGGATGGGGACTGCTTGCTAGAAAGACGAAATTTTGATTAACCTTAGAATGTTCAGCTCCACCTCCCAATCTCTGGGGATGGATGAGGAAGTGAGGACTGTGTTACTCACCAATGGCTAAAGGTTTAATCAATCACATGTAATGGGATCTCTATAAAAACACCCTAAAGATGGGGCTCAGAGACTTAAGTTGGTGACATATTAAGGTGCTGGGAGAATGGTGCTCCCAGAGAAGGCACGGAGCTCCACATCCCTTCCCCATATGGGCATCTCTCCCATTTGGAAGTTCCTGAGTTGTATCCTTTATAATAAACCTGTAATTGTGAATAAAGTGCTTTCCTGAGTTCTGTGAATGGTCCCAATTACCAAATGTGAGAAGGGGATTGTGGAAACCCTCTGAATTTACTGATCATAAGTACCAGTGACAACCATGGACTTACAGGCTGGCATCTGAAGAGGGGGCTGTCTTGTGGGACTGAGCCCTTAACTTGTGGGATCTGACACTAACTCCAGGTAGATGGTATCAGAATTGAATTGTGGGACACCCAAATGAAGTAACAGAAGTGGTGATGGAAAAACACATACACTTGGTCTCAGAAGTAAAAACAGCTCAGCATATGTGTATGTAACTTTCTACAATTTACTTTCAAACAGTTCAGCAAAAAGAGACAGAATGTTGCAGTATAATAGGTGAAGCATATGAGTGTTCCTTACACTATTCATTCAACTTTTCTCTGGGTTTGAAATTTTTCCGAATAAAATACATTGGGGGCCAGGCACAGTGGCTCATGCCTGTAATCCCAGCACTTCGGGAGGCCAAAGTGGGCAGATTGCTTGAAGCCAGAAGTTCAAGACCAGCCTGGCGAACATGGTGAAATCCCATCTCTACTAAACATACAAAAATTAGTCGGGTGTGGTGGCACACGCCTGTACTCCCAGCTACTAGGGAGGCTAAGGAATGAGAATCGCTTGAACCTGGGAGGTAGAGGTTGCAATGAGGCAAGATCACGCCACTGTACATGAGCCTGGGCAACAGAGCAAGAGTCTCTCAAAAAAAATAAAGATAACATACATGGGGGAAAAAACCAAGTGCAAGGTCACTGAAATAGGAAGCAAACATTCTCCAAGTTGGAGGGGCCATTTCCATCTGCGACCCTGTGGCCTAGGAGCCATTCCCGGCTAGGCTCCTCCAATAGATTAAAGAGATCTTAAACTTCCTCCCTTCATTTATAGGCTCCCCATCCAGAGCAGGCCCTGTGACTCCAACAGGGAATGGAGACCTCAGGTGCCTTAGAAACAATAAATGAGAATGGCTCATGGCTAGACATGACTAGTGCCAGATCCCAAAACCCAAGGTTTGACTAGGCTATGGTCTGAATTCGGAGAGCTTGACTGTGGAGAAGAGGGACGTGAGAACCAAGTGATCGGATTCATGTTAAAATGAAGTAATTCATGGCTCACACCTGTAATCCCAGCACTTTGGGAGGCCAGGGCGGGTGGATTACAAGGTCAGGAGTTCAAGACCAGACTGGCCAAGATGGTGAAACCCTGTCTCTATTAAAAGCACAAAAAATTAGCCGGGCCTGGTGGTGGGCGCCCGTAATCCCAGCTACTTGGGAGGCTGAGGCACAGAACTGCTTGAACCTGGGAGGTGGAGGGTGCAGTGAGCCGAGATCGTGCCACTGCACTCCAGCCTGGTGACAGAGCAAGACTCTGTCTCAAAAAAAAAAAGGCGTAATTCGTATTTTTCTTTAAAATTACTAGAAGCACTCATGGTTCAGGTGGCACTTAGTCACCAAAAAAAAAAGGTGCGAAGTGGTGGAAACTGCTGCTGACACCCAAGGTCAACTTAAATTCACACTGAAGCAAGTTAGGAACCTACACACCTTCCCTCAGATGCTGCACACTGTAATTTCAATCATACTCTGCCCTGGATCCCACACCCTTCTACAGCCACCATCCCATTTTTCTTTATCCTTCACAACCGAGCTCCTCAAATAAACTGTCTACACACCCTGTCTCCACTCCTCATTCAACTAGCCTCTGCCCTCCCCACTCTTGTCACCACCACCAATGGCCTTCATGTTACCAAATCTTCAGAAACATCAAAGTTGTAAAAGTCAAGGAAAAATTAAGGAAATGTCAGACTGAAGGAGACTAAAGAGATAATCAAATGAGACATGTGATCCTGAGTTACATGTTTTTGCTAAAAGACACTGAAACTCACAAAATCTGAATGGGGTCTCTGAGTGGAGGGGTACATGGGAGTTTTCTGTACCATCCTGTAACAAATATATACTTGAAAAATAAAGCCTTCAGAATAAGAGCTATTAAAAGACTTGGGCTTGCCAGACACAGTGGTATACACCTGTAGTGTACAGGTGCTAGGAAGGCTGAGGCAGGAGGATCACCTGAGCCCACAAGCTCAAAGCCATGGTGCGCTAGGACCACACCTGTAAATAGCCACTGCACTCCAGCCTGGGCAACATAGGAAGACCCTGTGTCTTCAAAAAATAAATAAATAACATTTTAAAAGACTTGGGCTTAGCTTACTTACGAGGGCAAAACTGGAACTTTCACATCACTTTTCAAGATACGTGAGTTACTACATAAACAATTTCAGCTAATTTCTGAACTACATATAGTCTTTCTGTTACCCAGGGAGGTTACATTATCCAACTATTGAAATGAGTTGAAATTCAGAAGCAGTTACGGAAGTGGCATAAATCTTATCTCCTAACTACAATAAGTTATCCAGCAGAAGGATAAATCATTTAAGCTATCAAGAACATAAAAAGTGAAATAACAGGAGCATTTCACTTAGATAGTGGGTCATTATTAATCCAGGACTAAAATGTCTATAAAAGCAGGTCTGGGAAGGTCTGAACTCTTTAAGGGGCTTATGTGAATGAAGCAAGTGGGGAAAAAAAGTCCTGTTCATGTAGCAAGATTTTTTTTTTTTTTTAGACAGTCTCACTCTGTCGCCCAGGCTGGAGGGCAGTGGGACAATCTCGGCTAGCTGCAACCTCCGCCTCCTGGGTGCAAGTAATTCTCCTGCCTCAGCCTCCCAAGTAGCTGGAATGGCAGGTGCTCACCTGCATGCCCAGCTAATGTTTGCATTTTAGTAGAGATGGGGTTTCACCATGTTGGCCAGGCTGGTCTCGAACTCCTGACCTCAAGTGATCCGTCCGCCTTGGCCTCCCAAAGTGCTGGGATTACAGAAGTGAACCACCATGCTGGGCTGCAGCAAGATCTTTTACTAAAATAATAGCCTGTGTACACCTACGTGTTTGCATTTTTCCATTTGGATCAGGCAGATGGAAAGGACGGACCCAAGACTAATCCACATTCCAAAGCATTCACACAGAAAGGCATTCCATTAATCAAACCCATTCAACAGACAAATTACCCATTTACCTTCAGGTTTGTGAAACTGGGATAACACAAAGGGCAGATTTCTTACTTTTATTTCAACATTTAAAATATTCACAGATGGAGTATTATATTCAGACATCTCCATGGAAGATGTACGAAAACAAAGCATACAGGCATTCCACAATTACAGAATTACATATTTGTGATTATGTGAATGTTCACCCTAGAGTTTATCTGGAAAAACACCACTTAAAAAAAAAAAAAAAATTTTTTTTTTGAGTGTTTCACTGGGTTAATTGCCATAAAAAATGAACTGCAAAGAATTTCAGGAGAGAGACCTAAATATTAGTACTTTTTAAAGATTTCAAACTTTTATGGTATTCTGCTAACGTATCTCCTGTGAGGAACACTTAATACTGAATTCTTTCTTTTTCCCCTCAATAGCCAAGTCAGAATATACTTATTTCATTTTTCACCCAATTCTTTGTTTCTAAACACATTATGTAGAATAGATGTGATTGTCACAGCATCTTGAGTAGCTAATGAAGTAGGAGTATTCTTAAGTTCTTAGGCACTGATGAAGCAAAGCAAAAGACAATCAAATTACAAATATTTTCTTTTGTAGTGGTTGTTCGTCAAGTAAAATGCTAAGAGCACTGGAAATTGGTCAAATGCTGCTCACATTTTAAAAACAGAGGAAAAACCCATTAGAAAACCCTGATACACATAGAGTCTGTTAAAGGGAAAAACCTGAGTACTGGAATTAAATTCATTTTGGCATTGTAAGGTAAGGTATCTATGCCTAAAAATGCCAAGCTTTCTGCCTAGGAAAAAAAAATCTTTACCAAGCAGATAAAATTTAAACAGAAAACAAAATTAATCTATACTTTCTTTTCAGAACAAGTTAATTTGCTTCTTTTAACCCAGTTCTCTTTTCCTATACACAAAAAACGGATTAACAATCTCAGTACACTGCATATCCAGTAACACATTTAAATGAAGTTAGCAGTCAACTTACCAACTGTGCCAAAGAAACACTCCTCACATGGAGGTTTCATTAACATAATGCTAAACAACTAGAAAACATGTAGGTAATAGATTTCAGCACCATCTGTTAGCAGATTGTTTCAAAATGCATACACCCCCTAAATTCATATAAACTTAGGAAATTTACCCATCATTCCCTCTGCATCTACACCAAAAATCAAAGTTCTGTATTCTAACTACCCTTCCTGTGTGCCAAAAATAAGAAATATTTACAAATCTATCCAATTAAGTTAATAGGACACAAACATGTTCCCCAAAAAAGGAGGGAAGTTACCAATCAAGCATGATGTGTCTAACATACAAATTTTGGGAGTTTCTCTGAACCTACTCTAGTTCAAGGGGCTACCAAAAAAAAAAAAAAATACATATTTTTAATACATTGGTACCTATTATTTGATGAAGGCTAAATTACAAGAAGAGATTTTACCAATTTGAACCTCTTAAGGTTACTGCTAAATATACTTTAAAAAGTCATCTAAAAAATGTTTTAAAAATACAACAGAATAGCTACTAGAAAAAAAAATTGGTAACTATGTGGCCTGGCAAATGATTTTCAAATTAAGTCCTTGACAATCAACTACAAAATGTTTCAGATGTACGAATCAAACTTGGTAGCAAAATAGTGCAAAACTCTGATATGGTAGCCCTTAATAGCAGGTAACCATTTGAGATTTGCTGCCAAAAATAATCTGTCAACAAGAATCTTTTATATGTCTTTAAACCTTTCCTTTTTCTACTCTACCTAGAATTGTGTTCCACTCTTGTTATAAAAATCTCAAAATATCATGCCTATATCATTTAGATAGAAGAGAATTAGTTCTTCTTCACTGCCGCCTCCTTTAATTTCAGTTACAATTCCCTTTATAAACATTCTTTTCCTAAGGCACACCATGCCCTATTTATTGCCACAAAGCCACTAAAATCTGTGCCTCAATCTGTCTGCTTCATCAGTATGGTTAAATACAAACCACTTACTAGTGTCTGCTAAAACTTAGTAACATCAAGCCTAGAATGCCATTGGTCTGTTCTACTGGGGCAAAGGCCAACATACACAAGCATTTGCTCATATGCTCTTTTCCCTACAAACTAACCATATTACCTACTGTAACAGTAAAGCTTAATGACATCTCTGGCTACATATAATTCATACTCAGTACTATAAAATAAAATGTTAGGCCAGTAAGCTTTCACAATTTTTATTAAATCCTAGTCTAGTTTAACAATATCTGATGTTACAGACATCACCCCATGGTGAACATGTTTAATAAGTGAAAGCAAGTCAGACATCTCATCTAAGTCATTATTTTCTGCAGACTAAGCAATAACTACACAGAACACTATGGGTAAACAAACACCTGCTCAGTTTTCACACAAGCCATGTTGTTTATCAAATTAGATCTGCTAATGTTGAATACAGTAGATTTGGTGATTGTAGTTCTCATATAAGTATCTTACTGAGATAACATTTTGACAGTTTCACTGACTTTCCAAATAAGCATAACATACTCAAAGAAAAGAATAAAGAGTGAAGTAAAAACTGAACATGAAGAGATTAAGTTATTAAAGGAAACTGAAGTAAACAATTATAAAAAGAGTGAAAAATCACTGGGGTGGAAGTCAAACAAGCCTATACATTTGACTGGAAGAGAATAGATCAAATATGGAGTTCACAAACCGTTAAGTTTATAAGCTCAATGCAATACGAATCCTTTTTATTGTAAAAACTGAGTTGAAACTAAAAGATCTATAAAAACTGTTATTTTTGGCCTTAAACAGTACCAACTCTTATGATCAAAAAAGGCCACAACAGTTAAGATTGTATTACTTGATTTTATTTTACACTAGGTGGTGGGCACAAAGCAATCCTTAATAAAGTTGACAATTAGCTTCACTCAACATTTTTAATAATGCACATTAAAAAAAAGTATTCATCTTACAAATTCTTCTGCAATCCAAACATACAATAGCTTGGAAAACATTTAGAAAACAAAAGCCAATGTAAAAAGACAGATTAAAACAACTAGAACAGTACAGGTTTTATTTATATGGCTCGAATTTTACAGTTTTCTTACTGCATCATCAATGTCAGAAATCTGTTCCTTCAGCTGGCTCCATTGTTCTGGATTTAAAGAAATACCTAAAACAAAGTTTAAAAATTCAAAGGTGAAAATCTATTTAAGCATTGAGGATATTCAAACTTCCAACCAGAATACTGTTTTATCAAAATTTCCACTTTAGGCCGGCTGCAGTGGCTCATACCTGTAATCCCAGCACTTTGGGAGGCCAAGGCAGGTGGAACACTTGAGGTCAGGAGTTCAAGATCAGCCTGGCCAACATGGTGAAACCCCATCTCTACTAAAAATACAAAAATTAGCTGAGCATGGTGGCTGGCACCTGTAATCCCAGCTACTCAGGAGGCTGAGACAGGGGAACTGCTTGAACCTGGGAGGCGGAAGTTGCAGTGAGCCGAGATCACGCCACTGCACTCCAGCCTGGGCAACAGAGCTAGACTCCATCTCAAAAAAAAAAAAATGCCACTTTGACACAATGCTACAATACTGAAAGTCACATCTCTTACATTTGCTAATTAACAAATCATCATCACAATTTACTAAGCAGATCAATCTCATATTCAGTCTTACTTTCCACAGTGTATCCTGCATAGTACCTATTGTAACCAATGAGAATAAATGAGGGTTTGAAGACACATCTTACTAATACCTGCCAACTATCAGGCTAAAATGGTCAGGTCCAGATTTGGCATGTGATACCCCATTACTATATTTCCAGTTGGTTCCAATACTTGCCCAAAATTTCCACAGGAATTCAAGCTGAGTAACTGTGCTGAGTTCTTCCAGAAGCATTCATTTCACTTTGGAAAAATTCCCAGGACCTGATTCATACAGGACTCCTCAGAAAGTATATACCAGGTAACTGCATTCTAGGGTCATCCTGTCAGGGTTAAAATCCCAGCCTCACTTTCACTAAGCGTATGACCCTTAAAAAAGAACTACAACACCTTGTAAGCCTTAGTTTCCTCACCAGTAAAATGGTATCTACACCCCAAAGAGTTGTTGTAAATGATTAAGTAACACAAATAATGAATTTAGCATATAACCCAACACATAAATGGTTAAAAAATGTGAGATATGTCTTTCCTATTTAAGATGTAAAAGTGGCCGGGCGCGGTGGCTCAAGCCTGTAATCCCAGCACTTTGGGAGGCCGAGACGGGCGGATCACGAGGTCAGGAGTTCGAGACCATCCTGGTGAACACGGTGAAACCCCGTCTCTACAAAAAATACAAAAAACTAGCCGGGCGAGGTGGCGGCGCCTGTAGTCCCAGCTACACGGGAGGCTGAGGCAGGAGAATGTCGTGAACCCGGGAGGCGGAGCTTGCAGTGAGCTGAGATCCGGCCACTGCACTCTAGCCTGGGCGACAGAGCAAGACTCCGCCTCAAAAAAAAAAAAAAAAAGATGTAAAAGTATGAACAGAAATTTTATATTTTCTATATTTTGTACTTTAATGTTCTAACATTCTAATACTGATGCATATAAACAGAGAAGTAAACAAGAACTAGCAGAAAGTATTCCCAGAAAACTGCCAGAAGGCCATGAAATTGAAAAAAAAAGAATAAACAAGAAATACGGCATCGGCCACTCTGGTACATGAATGACCAATCCAGAAGTGACTTGAAGAAAATACGAAAGCGTATAAACACATATAGAGGCTGAGTTTAACAAAAAACTGAACGAAGCAAACAAGTGGTACCTTTCAAACTAACAGGCAAGCAGAGTAAAACTAAATAAGGAAGCATTTTTCTTTAGCTGAGGGTCAACCTAGAGCAGCAATCCAAATATACAAATTTGGGTTGGCTCACCTTCTCTAGCTGTTTGGTGAATAATATAAAATATGCTTCCAGAATGCTAAGAGGCTTGGGACTGGATGAAGCACAAATGGAAGGAAAGCAGAGATCCACTTGAAGAATAATGCCCTAAAGATAGCTTTTACAAGCTGAATCAAAAGGAAGCATTGTAAACCGAGATTTTCCATTCCAGATTTTACAAGTTCCCAGATAGTGCCTAATCTGCTTCAGAATTGCTGTAAACCTTTTTAAAAATTGTTCAAGTAAATTAGCAGCCAATTGAAGTGATACTATGGGGTGTTACTTTTCTGGGTTTTATTCCCAAAAGCTGTATTAAGACATCTCTTTAAAAAAATGTTAAGTATCAGGTCCAAAATGACTACAGAAGATAGAGAATCAACTAAGACTCTTCCTTGCCCCATGTGTCCTGCCAACATTTCAAGTTAAGTAAGCTATTCAGAAAAGTTTTAGTTTAGTCCTAACACTATGACAAAACTCAAGTAATTAGACCTCACCTTTTCTTCCTGGTTTCATTTCACCTTCAGGATCCATCCAGTATTCTCTAATATCAATTAGCACTTTGCCTTTAAAATCTCGAACGCTAACGTACCTCATTTTCCCAATCTGCAAAAGAAACAAACATAAAAGGAGGTGCTCCTTACAAGAGTGGTATCTATTTCAATTGTATTCATATTCACAACCTGCTGCATGCTCACTCTACATCTAATCATGAAAATGATTACTGCTGACCCTTGAACAACATGGCTCTGAATTGTGCAGGTCCCACTTATATGCATATTTTTTTCAGTGAAAATACTGGAAAAAAATTTGCAGACTTGACAATTTGAAAAAACTCACAGAACTGCATAGCCTAGAAATAACGAAAACATTAAGAAAAAGTTAGGTATGTCATGAATGCATAAAACATACATAGATATGAGGTTATCAATTACTATCATAAAACATACAAATCTATTATATGAAGTTAAAATGTATCAAAACTTATGCACACAGACACAGTAGAAATGTAAACAAAGATTAAATCATAACTGCATAAAATTAACTGCAGTACATAGTGTAGCAGTGCTAATAATCTCATAGCCACTTCCTGTTGCTACCTCAGTGTGCTCAAATGTTACAAACATCTGCTTAAAACACCTTGTGTAAAACACCATGTGATGCTAATCATCTCTGCTGAGCAGTTCATGTCTCCAACAAATTGTGTATTGCAGCAAAAAGTGATCTCTCACGGTTTTCACATATTTTTCATCATGATCAGCGCAATACCATAAACCTTAAACACGATGAGTCCTACACAAAGTGCCCCAAGTGATGCTGAAAGTCCTCCCAAGAAGCAGAGAGAAGGCATGACATCACAAGAAAAAAAAAAAAAAGCCAGAAGCAGTGGTGCATGCCTATGATCCCAGCTACTCAGATGGCTGAGGTAGGAGGATCACCTGAGCCCAATCTGAGCAACACAGCAAGACCCTGTCTTTAATTTTAAAAAGCAAAAAAATAATAATAATTAAAAGTTCAATTGCTTCATACGTACCACAGACTGAAATCTGCAGCTATGGTTGCCTACAATTTCTAACATGATATATCTTATAAACGGACAACGTAAACTAATGTTATTGATAAACACCATACAGTACAGTAAAATGTATTTTTTCTCCCATATTATTTTCTTAGTAATATTTTCTTTTCTCTAGCTTACTTTATTGTAAGAATACAGTATACACTACATATAACATACAATATATGTTAACTGCTTAGGTTACTCGTAAGGCTACCAGTCAGCAGTAGGCCATACTTAGCAGTTTTGTTTTGGCGAAGTCAAAAGTTATAATCAGATTTTCAACTGCACAGGGGTTGGTGTCTTGCATTTTGACCCTGCATTGTTCAAAGGTCAACTGTACTACTCTCAATATCAGAACTGCAACCAAAGGAAATCACTGTTTAAACTATCATATGATCCAGCAATCCTACCTCTGGGTATATATCCCAAAGAATTAAAAGCACAGACCCCAAGAGACATCTGCATACCCATCTTCATAGCAGCATTATTCACAAGAGCCAAGAAGTGGAAACAACACAAATATCCACCCAGAGATGAACTGATAAACAAAATGGGGGAGGGGGGTGGAACAGACACACAATGGAGTATCATTCAGCTTTTAAAAAAGGAAATCCTGTCACATTGTATGTCAATGAAATAAGCCAGTCAAAAATGAAAAAGGTAAATACTTTATGATTCCACTTACATTATGTCAAGTTCATAGGAACAAAAAGTAGAATGGTGGTTACCCAGGGCTGGGAGAAAGGAAACTGTTGTTTAATGGCTACAGAGGTTCAGTTTTGCAAGACGAAACAGTTTCGGCAATCTGTTACACAATAATGTGAATATACTTTTATGATTTTACCACAAAAAAAAAGGAAGCAAAATTTTGCAGTACAAACTACAACCAATAGGAATCCACAGATGCAACTAGCTACAATGCTTCACCAACCATTCTGAATATACAAATCCAGAGTTCCAGTCAATAATAACAAAGTTTTTCCTTTTCATGTTCACTTCAAATAACATCTTTAATGCACCTCACTCACAGATTGAGAACTTAAAATATTCACAGAAAATTATTTTCAAAATCTTATGTATCTGCTTACCACAAATTACAAATTCCAGAGAAAACAGGCTTTCCTCAACAAAGTGTCTCTAAGCACTTTTTAAGACTCACTGCAATACAGTAAGGGAAGACAATGTGGCACTGCAGTACAGACAGACATAGGGGTCAATGGAACACAATGGAGTCAAAAATTACACATGCATTGGACATATTCACTGGTTTTTGTGGGTTTTTTTTTTGTTTTGTTTTGTTTTCTTGGTAAAATCCAGGGTAATTCAAAGGAATAAGAATATACTCTTTTCAACAAATGGCGTTGAAACAACAAGCGTCTGCAACGCTTGTTGGTGGGGAAGAATCTAAATCCCTATCTTACACCACACACAGAGAAATTAATTCTACATGAATCATAGACCTAAATGTGAAAACTACAACTATAAAACTTCTACGAAAAAAACACTGGCAAAACTTTTTGTGGCCATGGTAGACAAAATATGTCTGGGACAGAAAATAAGCATTAAGCAAAAGAGGAGAAAAATTGATAGAATAGACAATCACACTAAAGCCTTGTTTTAAAAGATGCTTCAGAAAATAAAAAGGTAAACCAGAAACCTAAAGAAAATATTCACTCAAGGTGCAGCCACAGGGGTCTTGGCCTTCCAGCACAGCCTAAGGAAGGAGCAGAACTGTGAACATGAAGAAAATGATGAACTGACCAGAATTGGTGAGAACCTCCTTTCCAAGAAAGAAGATCTGTCACAGATACCCCTGACCAACTGCCAGTCCGCCCTTATCCTGTCTGTCTGATTCTGTCTCTCTGGTTTCATATTCTTTCTTCTCTGTTAACCTTCACTCATTTTTAAACTAGACTGCTTTGAAAACTAAAGTCTCCCTGAAGTCTAAAAAAAATTCTAATCATACTTACATCTGACAAAGGACTTATATTCAAAATACATAAAGCATTACAACTCAAATGACCTGCCATTATTTTTAAGTGGCCAAAAGATGCTCTTCACAAAAGATGTAAAAATAGCCAATAAACACACTAAAGATGTACAATGAATTAAGACCTGTACATGAGGGAAATGCAAAGTAAAACCACCGTGAGTTACTATTATACATTCATTGTAACTAAAAAAAAAAAAACTTTTTTTTTTTTTTTTTTTTTTTTTGAGACGGAGTCTCACTCTGTCGCCCGGGCCGGAGTGCAGTGGCCGGATCTCAGCTCACTGCAAGCTCCGCCTCCCGAGTTCACGCCATTCTCCTGCCTCAGCCTCCCAAGTAGCTGGGACTACAGGCGCCCGCCACCACGCCTGGCTAGTTTTTTTGTATTTTTTTTTTTTTTTTTAGCAGAGACGGGGTTTCACCATGTTAGCCAGGATGGTCTCGATCTCCTGACCTCGTGATCTGCCCGTCTCGGCCGCCCAAAGTGCTGGGATTACAGGCTTGAGCCACCACGCCCGGCCAAAAGAATAAAATTTAAAAGAATGACAATATCTAGTGAGGATGTGGTGCAACTGGAATCTCATAAGTTGTATTGATGGCTGTGTAAAATGTTACAGCTACTATGGAAAGTGGTTTGACAGTGTCTTATATAGTTACACACTTACCCTATGACTCAGCAAATATATCTGGTATTTACCCAAAAGGGCAAAAATGTCCACAAAATGACTTGTACAAGAATATTCACAGAAGCTGTATTCCTAATAGCCCAAGACTTGATACAATTCCAATGTCCATCCAAAGTGAATGGATTAACAAACTGTAGTATTATCATACAAAATACTATTCAGCAATAAAAACAAATTACTGATATATGCAACAAGGACTAATCTCAACACATTATGCTGAGCAAAAACCAGACACAAAAAACAGACTGCATATATCCATTTATACAAAGTTCTAGAACAGGCAACATAAATCTATAGTGGTAGAAATAAGATCAGTGATTACCTAGGACATGAGCGATGACTGCAAAGCCAAGAGGAACTTCCTGGGGTGATGAAAATGGTCTGGCCACAAAACCATGTACTTTTATCACAGCCTATCAAAGTATGCTTTTAAATGTGTGCATTTTATAGTACATAAACCATACCTCAAAAACATTTCTAAAACAAAAAAGAAATCTGCCCAACAGTTGCTTCTCCTTTAGAAAAAAAAAAAAAGAGTAAAACTGATAAATTCTTATTAGCAAAAATTAAACAAGTGATGAGATATTAGTATAGGGATATATTACTTAAAGGTAGAAAAAATAAAGATCACTGAAATCCCATTTTATTGGAAGAAAATAAAATCAGATGACAGAAAATATTTTACATCTACAAAATCTGGAGATTAGCAGCAAAAAATACCACATACCTCATACAGAACTGTGATTCTTAAATGAATTTGATTCCCTGTCCCCTTTGAAGATCTGATAAAGCAGCAGTTCCTAACCTTTTTGGCACCAGGGACCAGTTTCATGGAAGACAATTTTTCCACGACAGGCAGGGAAGGGGAAAGGTGACAGTTTCAGGATGAAAACTATCCCACCATTAGGCATATAGATTCTCGGAAGGAACGCGCACACCCTAGATCCCTCGCATGCACAGTTCACAATAGGGTTCGTGCTCCTATGAGAATCTAATGCCGCTGCTGATCCGACAGGAGGCAGAACTCAAGCGGTAATCTTCACTCACACACCGCTCACCTCCTGTGCAGGGGACCCCTGTGATAAAGGTTATGAATAATTCCTTCAAACACAAAAAAGAAAATTCAAATCAAAAAAAAATTCTATGGACTCCTGCCCCAAATTAAAATGACCAGTTACAATCATTTTAAATTAAATAATTTGAAAGTATCAAGTATCCTTAAATCATCACATCAACTAAGGCAGTATTATTGACCCTTTGTGCCTAACTCTGAAGAAAAATATGGATCAAAGTTTCCTGCCTCAACTATTCTGACCTTTCAAGACACAGGTACTAGGTGATTATGAGATAATTCTCCAGTCTCTTTATTATCACAGGTGTCACCCCAGGTAGGTTATGTCCCTATGGAAGAAAGTTCTTCAAAATCAGGGCTGAAGGAACCAGGAAGCAAGCATCTCTAATATCTTCTCTCTAGTCACGATTCTGCCTCAATCATTTCAGACTTTAAAAGACTAGTGTATTGATTTTCCTTTGGTACAACTCTTTACTACATTTAGAGAACTGCTTATGTACTGATGTTTAATGTACATCAAGCTGTAATGGCAATGAAATTATTATTTTATCTCTTACAATGCCTACACTACTAGATCCCTGAAAGCCACTCTGAAAATAAGGCCTAGGCCAGCACAGTGGGTCACGCCTGTAATCCCAGCACTTTGGGAGGCCCAGGCAGGTGGATCACGAGGTCAAGAGATTGAGACCATCCTGGCCAACCATCCTGGCCAACAGGGTGAAATCCCGTCTCTACCAAAAATACAAAAATTGGCTGGAGGTGGTGGCGCACACCTGTAGTCCCAGCTACTCAGGACGCTGAGGCAGGAGAATCTCTTGAAGGCGGAGGCGGAGGTTGCAGTCAGCCAAGATTCATGCCACAGCACTCCAGCCTGGTGACACAGTCAGACTCCATCTCAAAAAAAAAAAAAAAAATGACCTATGTTCCTCCTAGAGGCAGGCTTTCAAAAGATGCAATGTCAGCCTTAGGAGGCTTGGGAATCTTTCCAGATGAGGGTTTAAGAAATGAAGCTCCGTTTTCTGGTGAGAAAATTCCTAAAATTGATCTAGTTTTCACAAACTCCTCTTAACAGAATCGAATCTCTAAAATGTGTGTTCTGAACTAAATAGTTCATCTGCACTTTGTCTATCTTCTTTACCCAGAAGTATAACAAGGCAAAAATAAGCATTAGGAAAAAAAAAACTTAAATTTTCCCATTCTCACCTTAATCTTGGCACACCACCTTTCAAAGCTATCAACAGGTCAAAAAATACATGCATGTTAGCCTTGCTTTCTAGTCATATAAATGTTTACAGTCTTGGTCAGGGACGGTGGCTCATGCCTGTAATCCCAACACTTTGAGAAGTCAAGGTGGGCAGATCACCTGAGCTCAGGAGTTCAAGACCAGCCTGGGCAACACAGCTAAACACCATTTCTACAAAAAAAAAAAAAAAAAAAAAAAATTTGCCAGGCATCATGGAGCATCGCCCGTAGTCCCAGCTACTCAGGAGGCTGAGGCAGGAGGATCATCTGAGCCCAGGAAGCGTTAAGTTGCAGTGAGCAGAGATCACACCACTGCACTCCAGCCTGGGTGACAGAGCAGAGACCCTGTCTAAAAAAAAAAAAAAAAAAAAAAAAGATCGTCACTCGTTCCACCCAACTTCTTGGTTTCAACTAATACTCATGGCTTCTCGAAACACTCATCCTTTTCTTGCTCCCATTACTGTACTCTTCTAATTTTCCTTCACCCTCTCTCTTAACCTACACCTCTTTCTCCTTCCATTCTCTATCTGAATATAACCCAAGACATGCCCTCATCTGCTTCCTGTTCTTCCTAACACTTCAGTAGGCAGCTTTAGTCAACCATGCTGATAATCCCACATGAACATTTCCCAACTAAGTCCTTCAGGTGCTACAGAAACAACTCAATTTTTTTTTTTTTAATCACATCCACAATCAAGTCCACATCTTCACTGATTGCCTAATTCCTCTGGTCCATTCTTTCCAACCTGTATCTTGTAATTGCCACAATTTCTCCTTTAGGAAAACCCATCTAAGCCCTTATCACCTCACATACAGATTAAAGCCTACAATCACCTAAGCAATCTTACCTGCTTCCATTTAACCCCAACACCCCTTCCTCACAAATCCTTCTTGTACAAAGATGCCAGTGTCACATCTCCCTAAAACAAGATAGGAAACCCAAGAGAAGATGCTATACGAGTCCTCTCCAGGTGATTTCATCAAGTCCCTCTAATGAACTTCCTTCACTTTACCTATTCAACTCATTCCCCTTTCTGTTGCTCATCATGCCAAAATTAGGCACATAATAATCTATTCATAGCTTACTGTCCCAACACTTGACCTGCCTCCTCCAAGTTGCTGTTTTCAATCTCATTTTTTGGATTTCTGTAACATTTAAATTTGCATTGGTTTAAATACAGCAAAACTAGACTTTAGAGACTTTAACAATAATCCAGCATTGTACAAAATACTTTTACTAGTTTGTTCTATTTTAATAAATGTCCCTAGTTAAGAGGATTGTAACACACATATTATGCAATTATCAGATTATAGACTTTTAACACTCTTCAGATCAAGCCAGATAATAATTCCTCTGAATCTAAAGAAATAGCCAACTTTGGCCTGGCACAGTGGCTTACACCTGTAATCCCAGCACTTCTGGAGGCTGAGGCGGGTGGATCACAAGGTCAGGAGTTCAAGACTAGCCTGGCCAAGATGGTGAAACCCCAACTCTACTAAAAATACAAAAATTAGCAGGGCATGATGGCTGGTGCCTGTAATTCCAGCTACTCGGGAGGCTGAGGCACAGAACTGCTTGAACCCAGGAGGCTGAGGTTGCAGTGAGCCGAGATCGCACCACTGCACTCCAGCCTGGTGACAGAGCGAGACTCCATGTCAAAAAAAAAAAAAAAAAGCCAACTTTACCTGAAACATGTTATCATCTCTGCTGCTGCTACTCTGTTTAGAAGATGACAGAGCTCTCGAAGTTTCACCTGTCTTTTGCTTTTTTACAGGTTTTCTGGAGCAACTTGCTTTTCCTCTTTAACTAGAAAAGAATATGGTTAAAATTTGCACACATAAGAATAAAACACATCTCAGTGTTAAACAATCAAAAGACTATATCCAAAATATCATAAATATATACATAAGCAAATTTCACTCGACAACAAAACTATGAATCTGACCAATCCTTCTATCTAGTAATGTTTTCAAACTCTGTTCTCAGGATCCCAAAGACACTTCAGGCATTAGAGTGGTATTAACCACAGGAACAGTTATTTTGTGGTCTGGGATCCCACGTATGATTTCTCTGGTAGAAAAAAAAAAGAGGGACCTTGCTGCTTCTGAATAAACCTGGAAACCGCAGGTCTACTAAAGCTAGTCAGTTACTTATTTTATGAAGCAGATATATTAATTAAAAAGAATACAACCCACTCCAGCCTGGGTGACAGAGTAAGACTCCGCCTCAAAAAGAAAAAAAAAAGGAATACAACCAACTTACTCCATTTCCAAGATATGTCCTACCTATTCCTAAAGGGATTTATGCTGGCTTAAGGAAGTTATGGGCTGAAAGCGGTGGCTCACGCCTGTAATCCCAGCACTTTGGGAGTCCGAGGCGGGAGGATCACTTGAGGTCAGGAGTTCGAGACCAGCCTGGCCACAATGGTGAAACCCCATCTCTACTAAGAACACAAAAAAATTAGCTGGGCTTGATGGCGGGCACCTGTAATCTCAGCTACTCAGGAGGCTGTGGCAGAGAACTGCTTGAACCCAGGAGGCTGAGGTTGCAGTGAGCCGAGATCACACCACTGCACTCCAGCCTGGGCGACAGAGTGAGACACCGTCTCAAAAAAAAAAAAAAAAAAAAATTAGCCAGGCGTGGTGGTACACGCCTGTAATCCCAGCTACTTGGAAGACTGAGGCAAAAGAATCACTTGAACCTGGGACCCAAAGGTTGCAGTGAGCCGAAATCACGCCACTGCACTCCAGCCTGAGCAACAAAAGCAAAACTTCATCTCAAAATTTTTTAAAAAAAGGTATTTATGATTAGGCAAATCTGAAGAGAGCTATTTTGCACTGGGCACTGAGAGCCAACTCAAGAACTTCCTCATCACAAAAAAAAAAATCATTGAGGATAGACAGCTATGTGTTAGACTAGCTTTCAAAATCACAAGTGTTTTAAAACTGCATTATTTTAAAAGCTTATTCGAAAGTCTCATTCTCAAAAGAGCTAACAACCCATAAAAACCACTAGAATTCCCAATCCAAACAGAAGAGGGCAGTCATGTTCCTTCTTGATGGAATAGTATAAATATTTTATTACTAAATTAATTGAAAGTTATCAAATTATTCTTGGGCCAGGCGTGGTGGCTCACACCTGTAATCCCAGCACTTTGGGAGGCCGAGGCGGGCGGATCACAAGGTCAGGAGATCGAAACCATCCTGGCTAACATGGTGAAACCCTGTCTCTACTAAAATACAAAAAATTAGCTGGGCGTGGTGGTGGGTGCCTGTAGTCCCAGCTACTCGGGAGGCTGAGGCAGGAGAATGGCGTGAACCTGGAAGGTGGAGCTTGCAGTGAGCTGAGATAGCGCCACTACACTCCAGCTTGGGAGACATAGCGAGACTCCGTCTCAAAAAAAAAAAAAAAAAAAAAAAAGAAAGTTATCAAATTAGATGAAGCTAGGAAAAATATTACATACATGATGTAAAACGTGAAATGAAAACTATGGTATATAAGGTTAAGTGTTTACAAGATTAATATTACTATTTGGGACAAACAAAAAGTTAACTCAGCTCAATATGGAGAAAGTAATTATTCTATAAATCAGGCTCTAAGTTTTCCCTGTGGACTAGTGCATGTCTGGCAAATAAAAGCTCAATACACATTTGTTATTATGAACATATTCAAATACTATATAGGGTGCAAATTTTAAAATTAAGAAATTTACTCAAGTATAGTCTTTGAAGCCTTATTTTACCCTTCCAAGTGTTGTTATATTCTATATTTATACTTTAACATTACAACTTCTCCAATCTCCCATAGGCTCTCCCCTTTTTTTATAGCTAAAATTGCTAAGCTTCAGGAGGAAAAAAAAGATGGGGAGGCTGCTTCTTTTGAATAAACTTTTAGAAACCACAGGTCTACTAACGCTAGTCATTACTTGCTATTTTACAAAGGATATATACTGATTAGGAAAAACACCACCAACTTATTCTATTTCGAGGATATAAATATCTATTCAGATATGTAAAGTTCTATGAGATAAAGGACAATTCTGCACGGAAGACTTGACCGCAGAGTGAGACGCTCAGTTATGCTCCACTGAGATGCTCAATTTAGCAAAATGCACCAATTACGGTGCAGCTGTCATTTAACACAGAAAAAGCCTATCTTGTCAAAATGGGTTTCAAGTTAGCTTTACTGGGTGCTGATTTAGTTAAATGGAAAGGACCAGAGCACAAACTTGGTACATTCCAACTTAAAATGTACCAAGCCTAAAATCCAGAAAACCTTATGTGAAGAATAAACACCAGTAACTGAGAGAACTGTCATAATTAACATTTCATGGCCATTCATGATGGCTCACACCTGTAATCCCAGCACTTTGGGAGGCTGAGGCAGAACGGTGTGAGGACAGGAGTTTGAAATCAGCCTTAGCAACACAGCAACACCCGGTCCCTACTAAAACATTTTTTTTTAATTAGCCAGGCATGATGCCTATAGTCCCAGCTACTCTGGAGGCAGAGGTGGGAGGATTGCTTGAGACCAGGAGGTCGAGGCTGCAGGGAGCCATGATGTTGCCACCACACTCCAGCCTGGTTAAGGGAGCAAGACCCTGTCTTTAAAAAAATAAAATAAACATTTTACCAAAAAAATCAGGTAAATTTCTAAAAAATGGCAAATAGTGACTTTGACCTACTTAGAATTCTATGTCCCTAGGATCCAAGGCAGTGGCTCTGCAACTTCAGGGTTCCTAATGGTCCTCAACAGAAGACTTGTTAAGTCTGATTAAGGGCCTATGAGTATGAATGTGCAAAAAGCATCCTAGGCACTTCTAGTCAAGTGGTCCACAGACCAACCACACCACCAGAAATACCCATGCACATTCTCATTTTATTTTTTATTTTATTTTAAAGAGACAGGGTCTTGCAATATTAGCCTGGTTGGTCTTGAACTCTTGGCCCCAAGCAATCCTGCCAACTCAGCCTCCCAAAGAACTAGGATAACAGGCATGAGCCACTACTCCCATCTGGATCCTCATCTTAAGATGTCAATATGCCTTTTACTTTCCTTCAGAATGGGATATGGACAATATTGTTGAATATCACAAAAATGACTTGGTGCAGTAATACTCACCTTTTTGTCAACCTCACTGTCAGAATCACTGCCAGAAGAGCTTGAAGAAACAAGTTCCTTTGATTTAGGCATCCTGAAAAAAAAATACATTACATAAATAATTAACAAGGTACTCTATATTACTTTCAACTTAGCTCTCCCCCAATCAAAGAAAAAAATCAAGGACAAGTTCCATGGTTCATTCTACCATTTTTGTGGTACTGGAGTTGTTACACAACACAAGTTTTAATCTATACTCTTTTAAGTTGCAAATAACATGCAGGGTGCAATGTGCTGAACCCAGTAAGAACAATGAACTAAACGTCATACACTCCTACACCTCTAACCTTTCTCCAAGCCAATGGATCTTTCTATACTTCGTTTTAATGGCATTGCACACTATGGGTAGGGTAGACTGCAAGAAGGCAACAGATAACAATTACTGTTAAAACCAGAAGAAATGTAATTCTACTATGACTGCTTTAGACTTCACACCAATGAGATCAGAACTAATGTAAAATTATTCACTGTGGGGAACTGACCCCAACATTTACACAACAGGGAACTAGCCGTACTATGCAAATGTGACATCTAATTAATTTTCACATATTTTATTCATATTTTGCCTTTTTGGTCATACCACCAAAATAACAACAGATACTAATTCAAGAGTACACAAAATTATACACAATTCAGGCCAGGAACGATGGCTCACACTTGTAATTCCAAAACTTTGGGAGGCCGAGGTGGGTGGATCACTTGAGCTCAGGAGTTCCCAGACCAGCCTGACCAACATGGTGAAACCCATCTCCACTAAAAATAGAAAAATTAGCGGGGCACGGTGGCGCGCCTGCAGTCCCAGCAACTCGGGAGGCTGAGGCAAGAGAATCGCTTGAACCTGGGAGGCGGAGGTTGCAGTGAGTCGAGGTGACGCCATTACACTCCCGCCTGGGCAACAAAGCAAGGCTCCATCTCAATAAAACAAAAAAATTCTACACAATTCACAGCAATTCAGCAATTCATTATATTTTACACAGATTTTTCTACTCTGGAACATAATTAAAATCTGAAGAACCTATTTATGTGAGGTGCAAAACCTTCCCACAAATTCCTACCATGCTGGTAGCTCCCCAGGTTCCCCCAGAGACATACATAGCTTAGTGCCTTGCTTACAAGTGGGTGTTTACTGAGTGCCTGAGTGCAAGTTTGCAGAGAGCAAACTATCAGTAAGCCTAAGCCCCAAATTTCAAGGAATTCCAAAATATGTGGATACCTCTATTCAAGGCAACTTATAACACCAGATCGTAAAACGGTGATTATCATATATCTTTTGCTCTCCCCATCTCAGAAGAGATTAGGTCCTATTAACCCATTTATGCCGGAGGTTGTAATTTTTTGAATTTTTGCAACCAGACCTTGGCGATGACCTTGAGCAGTAGGATATAAAAAACTCCCACATGCTTAGCGTTCCAATAATGGAACACTAGCCATCAATAGGTTAGTTTCTATATGCCTTAAAGGGCCTAATAAACACAACACAGTGTATTTGCTGAATACAAGAAAAAAAGACTTAAAATTCCTCCTCAAAATAAAAAATCATAAATAATCTAGCTCTCTAGACGAAACCTGCATTAGCACTGATGTTGCATGTGTCCCAAAATAGGAGGTCAAGGAAAAAGAAGTGGGCCATCCCAATCCTAGCCATTAAATTCAAAAAGCTCAATCTGATTTTAACTGGTAACGTCTTCAAGAGTAAATTCAGAAGGCAAAAGCAACGTTCATGACCACGTTTTATCCATTTTTTCTGTTTCTGCTCCATTTTGCAACCTTATCTCCAAAATCAATTTAGTTCAGTTTATGCTAGTTAATACGACAAAAAGATATTTTTTAAAAAGGTAACTAAATTGAACATAATTTTCACTTTGAAACTGTCGATCATAACTACCGTCTGTTATTAAAACGTCCTGGGGCCTAAGAATTTTCTTTTTTTTTATTTTTTTATTATACTTTAAGTTCTAGAGCACATGTGCACAACGTGCAGGTTTGTTACATATGTATACTTGTGCCATGTTGTTGTGCTGCACCCATCAACTTGTCAGCACCCATCAACTCGTCATTTACATCAGGTATAACTCCCAATGCAATCCTTCCCCTCCCTCCCCAAGAATTTTTCAAAGAACCACCCGGTCAACCCAAAGAAGTCCACTGGAAAAGAAAGGTAACGGTAACTAAAGCCAGCCTCTCAACTTTTAACAAATATATATATAAAACCTGTTCCAATGTGGGGGTGAGGGGAGAAGCAGCTTGTAATTCAAGTAACTGATACTGAAACCACTATTGTAGAATTTATACAAAACGCAACTTTAAAAAGAGAAACGGAATCTTTCAGCCTTTGCTGATCGAGAGGAAGATCAGAAAAACCGAGGTGAAAATGAACCAGGACTGAAGGGCACACGACTTCGGTATAACAGGAAGGTGACAAACACAAGACCAGGGAAGGGGTCGCAAGGACCCAGCAAGCTGCTAGAACCCCAAGGCTAGCAGCCGCTCGGGCGAGGGTAGACAGGTTGGTCGGAGGGGGCGTGGGAGGCGGCGAAGTGCGGAGAAGACGGCGTGGGAAGGGGCGGGACTTGCACCAAGCGCCATTTTCTTCTCTCGAAGAGTTCCCTCCCCCCGCACATCAGCCGTTCTTCCCCCCTCCGCCCGCTCCGCCGCCCCTCCCGCCCCGGCATCGCTCTCCCAGGTATCAGACCACCCGCAGGGCGAGGGCCGGGGGAAGAGTATGTAACTGCACGCACCCCACCTAGGCCAGCCGCCGCCGCATTGTCCCTGGGACCGCGACCCCTCCCCGCGGCTCCTCGCCCCCCGGCCGGCCTCAATCTGCCGCCCAGGGCCGCAGCGCCCGTCGCCTCCACTGGGCTCGGCTCCCCGGGGACGGGAGTCTAGCGCGGAAGGGCCCACAGCGCGTCAGGCGCGGAGTCAGGAACGGAGGAGGGGGCCTGGGGACGCCGAAGAGGGGAAGGGGGAGGTAAGGCAGAGCCGCCATTTCCCGCGGCCGTTGCCGGCGAGAGGAGTGGAGGGCCGAAGGCAGCTCACGGCCCGGCTGGGACGGTGGGCGCCCCGAGGAGTAGGGGTAGGGGATCCCACGCACTCACGCTTTGCTCGGCTCTAGCAGTCGAACACCCTCTTGCTCGTTCGCTCGCGACTGACAGAGAACCGGAAGTGACGGCAGCCAGGAGATGCCGGCCCCGCCCCGCTGGGGCTGCGGTCATGTGATGGGGCGTGGCCTCCCCGCCGAAACCAACACTTAGACCCTTTCCAGGGCCTTAAAGGGACGGAGTCTTTCCCAGATGGGTGACGCGAAAGTCAGATGTTGGAAGATTACATCTGACCCTTGAGAGAATGAAAGAGCTAATATCCTTTCTGTAGGAGATAGCTTTAAAAAAAAGGAAAAGGAGAAGAAAACGCTAATAAAACATGAGTTGCTAGCGCCATGCTTTGCACTTGTTCAATAAATGTTTATTCTAATGAAGCGAAGGGGCCATAATGAAAAAGATCGATACTCTGGCCCATTTTCCCAGAAATGGTCTTCTTCCTACCCCACTGCACCCACCTCAATACATGACTCTGCCTCCTAAAATCCAAAGGAAGGAAGCTAAAGTCACAGCGTCTAATTCCAGAAAGTGCAAGAAATCTTTGGAGTACTCCTTATTCCTGTATTGAAATCCTGGAGATACAAGGGAGTTCACAGAAGGCAAGAGAAATCCATATACAAGCAGCAATATAGCTAAAAGATTATTTGAATATGTATTTGAATGAATGCCTCCTACAGCTAAGAATCAATATAAAGGCATATCTGTGAACAAAGATCTATCAAGCACCCACTACGTGTCAGACACTGCATGAGGCAATTTATATTACTCATCCTAAAAAGCACGTTCCAAAGCAGGAATGACTACTCTCTCCATTTTATAGACGAGGAAACCAAGGTTAACGCCCTATGGAGAGGATATTTCCTGTTATAGCTGAAGCGTGAATTGGCGTTATGTTCCTTGCCTCCAGACCCTATTTTCCTGCCTCAGGTAGAGGAATGGTATGAGATTGTACAAAGTAGAGGATGGAATCCTGTTGAAACTCAGAATTGCACATCGGAGATGCAACAGAGGCTGAGGAAGGGCAGTGGATTGCAGAAAGGGAGGAGTGTTTGAATCTACATATGGAGGAATTAGACCTATGGTGCCCACCCATTCCACCCTTATAGGAGAAGAGTTATATATTGCCTGGAAACATTAAAGCTGGGGGCAGAATGTGTAATGAGGTTGAGACGCAAAGAATACAGCGGATGGAATCAAAGTCTGAACACTAAATGTGAAAGCATCCCCCACATGTGCCTTTCTAGAATTATTTGACTTTTAAAGGATTAAATACAGACAAAAATACAAATTAATTCCTTAGTTTGTTCTGAAACCCTTGATCATAATGAAATCAAAGCAGCCATGAAAATAAACACTGACGTCAGGCGTGGTGGCTCATGCCTGTAATCCCAGCACTTTGGGAGGCCGAGGCAGGTAGATCACCTGAGATCAGGAGTTCAAGACCAGCCTGACCAATATGGTGAAACCCGGTCTCTACTAAAAATACAAAAATTAGGCGGGCGTGGTGGCATGTGCCCAGCTACTCAGGAGGGTAAGACAGGAGAATCATATGAACCTGGGAAGCGGAGGTTGCAATGAGCCGAGATTGTACCACTGCACTCCAGCCTGGTTGACTGAGTGAGACTCCGTCTCAAAAAAAAAAAAAAAGAAGAAGAAAAGAAAAAGAAAAAAGAAAAAAAAAACATTGACATTATACACTGTCATGGGACACTGTGCAGCTCCACACCTACCTAAAGAAATGCTTAATATTCAAGGTAAACCATGTGCACTTAAACTAATATGGCATCCCCTGCATCTGCAACCCTTCCTGCTTTAACAAGTTTTCATTCAGTTTCTGTGTCACTGAGGGAACCGGGCAGTGTGCCTGCTGTAGGTTTAGGTTTCGGTTCTCTAAGCATCGGAGGTGGAGAGCTGTTAAGGAGGTATGTATTTTTAGAAGTAGGGAGACCTGAAGCTTTGCATGCAAATTTGTTGGCTCAATTTTCCTGGGTGTGGTACTTTGTAAAACTAATCGAAAATCCTTGATCCTAAGCGTTGCCCATTTTTAAAAGGTAAATATAACTCAAGAAAATAAACAAAAATACTTTTTTATATAGGTGAAAGAGGAAGGAAATTTTTTTATTTTAAACAAAATAGAGACTGGGCATGGTGGTTCACACCTGTAATCCCAACACTTTGGGAGGCCGAGGCGGGTGGATCACTTGAGGTTAGGAGTTTGAGACAGCCTGCCAACCTGATGAAACCCCGTCTCTACTAAAAATACAAAACATTAGCCGGGCATGGTGGCAGGCACCTGTAATGTGAGATACTTGGGAGGCTGAGGCAAGAAGAATTGCTTGAACCCAGGAGGCAGAGGTTGCAGTGAGCCTAGGCTTCACTGAGCCTAGATCGTACCCATTGCACTCCAGCCTGGGCAACAAGAGCGAAACTCATCTCAAAAAAAAAAAAAAATAGGACAGCAGTTGCTTTCAAATAATAGAATGGGAAGGAGGTGTAATTCACATGCATTTGTACATTGTGGGGTGGGGAATAGCTCCTTTTATAGGCAAATTCCTAGAGGGCATCTTTAAAAGTGAAAGAACTCCCACTTTCTACTCCAAGCCTTGGTCTGGAAGAAGAGGGTGGCACAAAAAGGAATGTGCTGAATTTGGAGAATCTGTAGGTGTCCCAGAAAGGGAGGTAGATTGGGAAGTAGGGCTGAGAAGGGAACTAGCTCACAAACTGTGAAAGGGACAGAGCTTGAGGAGGAGACTGCCAGGAAGAAATTCCTGGAGGCCTGGAGTATGGCGCGAGACTGTTAATGCAGTCCCTCCAAGGCCTTATGCTGTCGACACCCTCCGTTACTCACTTCTTTCAAAGCTTCAGAAAAAGGCTTATTCAAGTATCAGGATATTATTTTGACATCTTACCCAATGTGACTCTTGTTACTAGCACTTCCTGCTTTCTGACTTTTACTCTTTCCCCATCATTTGACTAGAAGAAGGATGTTCGACCAGAACACACAGACCAGATTCTTGGCTTTTGACTTTTTTAAACTATAAGGATTCCAGGCATAAATTATAGATTTAAGATAATATGCTATTAAAATTTTTTCTGGCTGGGTGCTGTGGCTCCTGCCTGTAATCCCAGCAATTTGGGTGGCCGAGGTGGGCGGATCACTGGAGCCCAGACGGATCACTGGAGACCAGCATGGACAACATAGTGAGACCCTGTCTCTACAAAAAAATACAAAAAAATGGGCCGGGCATGGCGGCTCACGCCTGTAATCCCAGCACTTTGGGAGGCCGAGATGGGTGGATCACGAGGTCAGGAGATTGAGACCATCCTGGCCAACATCGTGAAACCCCGTCTCTACTAAAAATACAGAAATTAGCTGGGCATGATGGTGCGCGCCTGTAGTCCCAGCTAATCAGGAGGCTGAGGCAGGAGAATCGCTTGAACTCAGGAGACAGAGGTTGTAGTGAGCCAAGATCATGCCAGTGCAGTCCAGCCTGGTGACAAAGAGAGACTCCATCTCAAAAAAAAAAAATAGCTGGGTGTAGTGGTATGCTCCTGTGGCCTCAGCTACTTAGGAGGCTGAGGCAGGAGGATCACTTGAGCCTGGGAGGTCCAGGCTGCAGTGAGCCGTGAGTGCACCACTGCATTCATTCCAGCCTAGGTGACAGCCTGTGTGTTTTTGTCTCAAAAGCAAACAAAAACAGTTCCTTTCAGCCCACCCCACTAGCCTGTAGAGATTATTGCAACTGTGAAAGGGAAGGGTCAGCAGAGAAAGGAGATGAGGCCCCTCTTCAGTGTCTGAGGAGTAGAGAAGTCGTTCTGCTCTCTGTCCCCACACCAGCCCTGGGGAAGGAAGGAAGCATCAAATCCCCAGAGGGCTTGGGGATCTGAGAGAGCAAAGCAAACTGATGCCTTGCCTTCCAGGTGGCCAAGCTCTCCGAGGTCCTCTGCAACCCAAGCGCCCCTCCCTCCACCACAGAGTTGGGGGTAGAGATGTCTGTGTGGTGTATCAGGATGGCAGACCTCAGGCAGCCTCACCGAGTTCAGAGTTGCCCCCAGGGTACTGCAGGACTCAGTGGAATGTCTTTCTCTTTGGCCAAGAGTGGCGCAGATGTGTCACTGACAGCCAGCAGACCTGGGGGGGCCTTGCAGTGAGGAAGAGGAAATCTCACCACCCTTGACTTGCATAGAGTGGTGTAACAAAGGACATCTCAACAAATACCAGTGTGAAGATGTGAGAAGGACCAAGAATCAGACAAGATGAACTCTTAAGCAAAGGCCAACCATAAGGTTTCCATCTGTGTCCCTGCCCAAATCTCGTGTCGAATTGTAATCCCCAATGTTGGAGGAGGGGCCTGGTGGGAGGTGATTGGATCCTCAGGGCAGATATCTCCCCCTTGATGTTCTCATGATAGTAAGTGAATTCTCATGAGATCTGGTTGTTTAAAAGTGCATAGCACTTGCCAGGTGCAGTGGCACATGCCTGTACTCCCAACACTTTGGGAGGCCAAGGAGGGTGCATCACGAGGTCAGGAGATAGAGACCATCCTTGCCAACATGGTGAAACCCTGTCTCTATTAAAAGTACAAAAATTAGGCTGGGCGC